>NW_017731511.1:1699962-1720439 GCF_001890085.2 Hipposideros armiger | reverse complement strand
AACAACTTTTTTGAACAAAACTGAGGCTGCTGCTTAATGGGCCTAATTTGTGTTCATACAAATGTGTGCTTATACAAAATGGAAACTTAGCTTTGAAATATGCTTTGCAATTTTCAAACTTTTATTGGGTCTTCTTAACAACCATTATGAGTATTAGGAGTTGACGGAGTATAATGTTTAAAAGTGTGGGTTTTAAGTTCCCTGGTGGTCTAGTGGTTAGGATTTGGTGCTCTATCATAAAAGTGTGGGTTTTGCAGACAAATGCTTGGATTGAAATCTCAACTAACCACTCACTAGCTACCTAACCTCACACAAGACTTTTAACCTCTCCAAGCCTCTATAGTCACACCTGGAAATGGGGCTAATAGTAACCCCGCAGAGTTCCTGGGAGACTCAAAGGAGAGAAGGCATGGAAAATGCTTAGCCCGATTCATAGTAAATATTTACCTATATTCATTTTATATTTATCAGTTTTAGAAGGAGTCTTGAAGGTTAACTGTCCTTCCATTCTCCCAGCAAACAGAAAACCCTAATTCTATGTGATCTATAATATACTGCTCTCAAAACTAGTGTAGCCTGTTAGAAGGTCCAAGGTCATCTTTGTGGTTTGGTGAACACCACCATGCATTTACATTGTGGGGTAAACAATGTGAACATGCTTTGAGAATCATAGATGACTGTAAAATTTTAAAAAATGGAAGAGAAGAGGATGAGAAAGTAAGAGACGAAATGCTTATGCAAAGGTGGTCTTACACCAGGCAACAGCACAGGACTGGGACAAAGAGTGCAGGCTTTTGCTGTTTACTCACTGAGCGATCTTAGAAGTTTTGTAATGTCTTTGAACATCAATTTTCTCATCTGCAAAACAGGACTGATGATCTCTAATGTCTCATATTTGGTTAGGATGAAATGAACTATGTGTTTGTACTGTGCCTAGCACGTAGTACGTTTCTGTCTTATCTCCAGGTCTCTTTCTACTATACCATGATCCATCCAGAGGAGGCAGACCGGGGCTCTTTTCCTGGATCTTCCACGAAAACATCATATTTATTTAGACTTCTTGAGAAGCCTTTTACTTCCTGAATCTAAGGACATAAGTCTTTAATCAGCTCTATAAAATTCCTTGTCATCATTTCTTCAAATGGTGCCTTTGAACCCATTCCCTCTAATCTATTTAACACCGATTACATACATTTTGGTAATTTCTTCAGATATACTCTCCAGTTCGCTGATTTCCTTCTCAATAATGTGTCATCTGTTTAACCAATTTTAAGCCATCCATTTAGTTTTTAAACTTCACCAAATATATATACATATATACACATATATATACATATATATATTATACACACCTACACATACATACATATGTGTATATATGTATATGTGCACATATATCTTAGAAGTTCTATTTGGTTTTTTTTAACAGAGCTTGTTTAATTTTCTTTGTTTTCAGTTCCATCTTTTACTTCATGAATCATAATAAACATTTATTTAATATTATGTATATAAAAATCACAGTAATGATTAGCAGTCAAATTCTTCTCTTTGTTGTTTGTCAACTCCCTTTCAAGATTTCTTATGCCCTTGTGGCTTTGTCATTTTAGATTGTGAGGTTATATATAATGATGCTTTTATATGTGGGAATCCTGGACCACCTGAGTTTACCAACTGGGTTGAGGGACTGTACCTCCAGACAGGTTTTGAATTTGCTTCCTTTGGGACACTTTTCTATATAATTTTTTAGCTTGGGATTTATGAGACTATGCAGGAGATACATATACACACATACATGCATATATGACATATACCTTAAAACTCACATAAGGAGATGTCAGGGGTTATTAACGTCAGGAGAAATTTTATTTCATCTAGATCTAAGATTGAGACAGATAAATTCCATTTTCATTTCCCTTTGCCAGTGGGTAGATCTTTTCTAGTCTGTATTTCATTGTGGGCGGTACAGTTCCATTCAAGAGTCCTGGCTTTATGATGGGTCTCAGTACCAATACTATACCATGCTTCTGTCAGGTCCAGGGTCCCTACATGGCTACTAAGACCTACTCCATTTAGTTGCTAATACCAGCTCCTGCCAATTTTTGTTTTTACCATCTTTGGATTTCAATTCCTTCTTGTGAGACCCTGTGAGCGATTCATTTATATGAAAGTGCTATGTTCTATACACCTTTCTAGGTATTTTAGTGAAAATTACATATACATTTGAATTAGGTTTGGATTCATATAATAGGAAACTCAAAATAGCAGTGTTAGCATTGAAACAAGATAAAAGTTTATTTCTGTTTACATAAAATAAGTCCAAAAGAGGTGCTGAAAGAGGTCAGGAGGGCTACAAGATTTTATCAGGGATCTGGGCTCCTTCCTGCCCTCAGCTAGGATGGAATCCTCTTCTGCATATTCTTGAATACTGATTGAACTCCACATCACATCTGAAATCAGACTGAAGGATACAGAAACGGTTCAGAAGTTGTGCCCCTCTCTTTATGGAAACTGTCACCCAAATCCCACTCAACACTGCTGGTTACGTTTCATTGGCCAAAATTTGGTCATATGGCCTCGCCTAGATCCTAGTTGGGGGAATCATTCTTTCAAGCCTGCCCCAAATAAAATCTGGGTTCTTTTACTATGAAGACAAAGGTGGGGTAGACAACTAGTCTTCTCCGTCACAAGAAGTTTTTCAAGGTGTCTAGCCTATAGGATCGAAGCTAAAGGAAAAATTTTCATTGAGCACTTGGATCACACTTGATACTGGGGTCACTGGAGCCAGCAGACATTGTCTCTGCTCTCATGGGCCTTTTATCTAGAGTGACATAGTTGTCATATACATAATAACTTAATTATTAGGGAGAAAATTTCATATCTCTGAATCTTCTAATTAGGGGCTTTTGTGATGGTTAATTTTATGTGTCAACTTGGCTAGGCCATGATACCCAGATATTTGGTGAAACATTCTTCTACATGTTTATGTGAAACTATTTTTTTAGATGATATTAACATATAAATCAGTAGACTTTGATTAAAGCAGAATGTATATACATGTATATGTTCATACACACACACACACACACACACACACACACACACACACCCGGGGGGGTTGCCAAAAAATGTATACACATGACTTGTACTCATCTTCTGTTATCAGTATATATTGAGTATTACAATTTTAATACAGTTTTTTCCTTAAAATATCTATAAATTTTTTTGGTACCCCTGTACATATAGGATATATACGTATATATGTTTGTATATATTTATCAGGGTAACACTATATATATGCATGTGTGTGTGTGTGTGTGTGTGTGAGTGTGTGTGTGTGTAAAACGCTTGCCAGAGGCAGGCTACTGTAAAATGTACATTAGAAATTTAATAATCAAACAGGGATGATAAAATTAAAAAATTGATAACATCAGTAAGCACATGAGGAAAGGCAACTCTGTGAACCAGAAACAGCAAATTCAAAATGTAGAATATCTAAGAATTATCCTCAGGTTTATTTGATAGGACTTAGCATTCATTAAAAAAAAAAACAGGCTATTTAAAAAAAGTTCTTCAGGCAACTAAAAATATTCACTTCATTATTATTTGAATTTTGACAATAAGACTATATGTAGGTATTATTTATAATATTAATTATTTTAGAAGTAAAATCTATATACTACTATTAGTAAAGAGTGTGCTAAATAAATTGGTTGATAAAGAGATAATAAAACTGAATTTGACATGTTAGGATGAAGTTGGGTCAAGAAAAGAGAAGGTTTGGAGGGCTTATTTCCATTTCATCCCTGTCATATAAATGGCAGTTACACTATAAAAACTTTGAAGAGGGGTGCTGCCTTCACCCCTTGTATGATCATTGGCACCCTTTAAGCATTAACTCCTTTTCCAGCAGTAAAACTGTAATTGTTTTGTAATGTGAGCTCCTGAAAGTGAAGTGTATGGGAATTTCAACTTAAGAACTTGGTTCTAGGTTTTAATTGGCAGGCCAGTCCTGGAATTCGCTGGAGTGATATGGCTGCGTAGTAGTGTCTAGTGGGATAGTGCAGCGGCTCTCAAGCTAGATTTCCTGCTTAATTAAATTCTAACTCCCCCACTAACTAGCTATAAAATCTTGGTGCAATTTTTTAAATTCTTAATGCTTAATCTCCTTCTCTCTCAAATGGAGTATTTTAAAAGTGCTTATTAGCTCGTTGTCCGGCACACACGAAGTATTCCATGAATATTAGCTATAAATTACTGAAGTAAACATGAGTTCCCATGATATGATTAGTTCACTATCCAGAAAGAATTACTAATAAAGGAGGAAGAGAAGAGTTCCTTTATATCGTCACTTAACACAAATGTAAAAGAAAGAGTATAAGGGGTCACAGTTTGGGCCAAAACTCAAATTAAAATGAGTGCTTGTTGCAGAGGGTAGTACTAATTGTACCTGAATCTGGGGGTGAGAGAATTGAAGAGGAAGGCAGGCCATGCTATGGAATGCATCCCAATTGTGTTTGCTTTGGCCAACTAAAATATTTCTGGATTTCGTTGCTGGACATAGTCTGACCTGTCCGCACAAATTACGTTTAACCCATTACTTTCACACAATAGAGCAGCAGTGGAAACAGAACAACCAGACTTTATAACCTCACCCAATTCTGTTCACTCAGTTGGAAACCGAGCTTCATGTTAATGGGAGTTACAGTGGATTTCTTTGCTGCAAAAGGGAGGTTCAACTAAAACATCAATTAAAGACACGTTTAATTCAGCAAGACCCACTTTGCTGAATTTCTTTGCGTTCCAGCATCTGACTGTTGACTATGCCACAGGAGCTATTTTTTTTTTTAACATTTTTAGTGGGGAACTAGACTGACATTTTCACCATTCTGTGAACTTCATACATTTTCCTATAATTATGGCAAGGACAGACCTTATAAATGATTTCAGCTCATTGGAACTATGCTCTCTGTATCATACAAAATAAGCAGTTATTCCAAGTTGGATAGAAAAAGCAGAGAGTCAGAAAGATTTCAGTTTAAATCTGAGCTCTTGCAAGTCTGCCACATTATTTTTGAACCTTAGTTTCCTCATCTGCACAACGAGAGTTCTTATACATCAGTAATGCTATGAAGAGTAAGTGAGATGGATTCTCTGTTTAAAGAGCTTGCTATGGTGCTGAGCACACATGCATTTAATACCCGTTAGTTTCCTTCTTAGGCTGAAGGGCTAATGGATGTTTGCTAGCCTAACACAAATTAGTGAGTCTAGTGGTATAGATTTCTGGCTAAAGAGGGAGATCCTTTTTTTTTTTTTATTCTGAAGAAAAGCAAAGTTTATCAGAATAGACACATGAGCTACTCTTAATGAGTCTAAACTCAGTTCTTCCAGTACTGCCTCAAGAGGTCAAATTTATATACGTACAAAGTCAGAAGTCAAATCTAATAATTGGCTGTTCTACTAGTTCCACATGCCTCATGCCTCTCTTTAGGAGCATTTTATTAAAAAGCTTTTGATAGAATACTTACTAAAGTTTAGAACAAATGCATTCTACATTTTTTATAGATATTTCTTTAAAATAAACTTTACTTTTAAAACAGCTTTAAATTTAAAGAAAAATTGTGTATACAAAACATAGAGTTCCCATATATCTATTGGGTTGTTGGAAAAGTCATGATGTATTTTTTCTATGTTTTTTGTTGCAAAAATGCGTCATGATGTTTCCAACAGCCTAATAGCACCAAATTTCCTTTATTACTATTATCTTTTCTTTTTCTTTTTTTTATTATGGTTTATTCATTGCAATTAATGAACCAATATTGATACATTATTTCTAACTAAATTACCTCATTCAGCTTTCCTTAAATTTTGCCTAATATTCTCTATCACAGGATCTTATCCAGGATACCATGTTACATTTAGTCATTTTGGTTCTTGGCTATAACAGTTTCTCATACTTTCCTTGTTTTGATGACCTTGACAGTCTTGAGGAATACTGATCAAGAATGTCCCTTATTGGGATTTATCTGATGTTCTTCTCATGATTAGATTGGGGTTATGGATTTTGGGAAAGATCACACAGGTAAAGTGATATTTTAATTATCACTTTATCATATCAAGCTTACATACTGTCAACATGATTTATGAGTTGCTGTTGACCTTGATCCTCTAGCTGAAGTAGTGGTAGTCCTGTTTTTCTACTGTAAAGTTACTCTTTATTTTCCCCTTTCCATACTGTACACTCGAAGGAAATCACTATGCATAAGCCACAGTAAAGGAGTGGGGAGTTATGTTCCCCCTCCTTTAGGGTGTAGTATCTGCATAATTTATTTGGAATTCTTCTGTGTGGGAGATTTGTCTCTTCTCCCCCATTCATTTATTTAACACTTTATTTAAATCAGTAAGTATTCATGGGTATTTATTTTATACATTGGGTTATCATTCAATATGACTTTCATTTTTAGCTCATTTCACTCTAGCTTTGGCTATTGGGAGCTTTTTCAGTTAATTGCTCTGCCCAAGTTCACTTTTCACAGTTGTAATTTTACATAGATTTGAATGATTTTTTTTAATTTTCTGTAGTTTTCCTCACAAAACTATAAACTTTATGGGGACAGGTTATGTGTATACTTAATACTTGGAAGTGTGGCTGGACTATTGTAGGTGCCCTATGCTGAGTGGATAAATACATGAATGAATAAAAGAATGTTTCAGACACTGTGCAAGGCACATTACATATACCATTCCTAAACTTCAAAACAGTACTGAAAGGGAGGCATTATTATTCCCTATTTTATAAATGGAAAAATTAAACTCAGAGAAGTTAAGTAGCATGACTAAGGTCATAATCAGTAAATGAGAACTTGAACCCAAGATTGCCTGACTTTATTTATGCACATAGTCAGCCCTTAATATTGCTATTGAGAAATATGTTAAATGTTGTCAAAAATCTAATTATAAGGTTATTTCCATGTATCTATAACCACCACTATTACTATTTCTCTTTCTCTTTCTGTTTTTCCATACTTATATGCAACCAGATAGTATCTGTTGTTAAAAATGGAACCCAAAATTTCAGTATAAATTTCAAGAAAACATTGAAAATTTTCCAGTCCTTCACTCAATGGCTGTATCTTCTTTTTTTTTTTTCTTTATTTAACCATTTCTCACATATTTCAGCTTGCAAGAAGAATTCCAAAATTTGAGTAAGCTACATATTTAAATCAATGTAGTTTAATCCAATATACCGGTACACTTTAAATAAAAGACTGTTCTGATCTGCATGGAAATTCTCAGAAGGAACCCCTGGTTTTATTTTATTACCTTAGAAATTAGTGAGGAGAGGCTGTGTAGTATAATGGGAAGCTAATAATAGGCTTAGGGAAGCAACTGAAAGACTCTTGGCTGGGGCACTTCCCAGCTGGAGATTTCAGCCACACTCCCTGACTCTCCAACCCTCAGTTTTCTCCTCTATAAAATGATGATATTAAAAGTGTCCACTTCGTAAGTGAAGATTAGGTGGGGCATTGTGTGTTGCATAGTATCATGCCTGTCACATACAAAGAAAATACATGATAGCTATTGTATTTTCGTTAGTGTTGTCATTGTTCTATTTCTTCTCTGGAGGTCAAAATATATTTGAGTTTGCTTAAAAACGGTTTCATTTTAATGGAGGACTGATGTGGACTACATGGAGACTCAAACTGAGAACTCATTGACGGTACATGACTGATTTTGGAGAAAGTTTAGTGTCAAAATGAGACTCTATTTTTCTTAAAAAAATATTATTCACTTGACTCTATTCACTGTCAACTTGTATTTAATTTATAAAAACAGCCTCCAGGTTCTGTTCAATTGCTACCCCTCATACTCTGTGAAAAACATGTCTACCCCCTTTTTAATGACCCTGAGGGCAGACCATCATGTCCTCACTTATGTATAACATTGTCTTTTTCTACACCAATGACACTAAATTCCCCTTTGTATTGTGATATGTAAGGCCAAATACCACTCAGCCAGGATGGATGTGTTGGACAATGAATTATGAGTCTGTACCACCTATTGTCAGCCAGTTTCCATGCCCTTTAAGAACTGCTTTCTAATACTGTGTAAAGTTTCCTTAATGAGTCATCATTCAAACAGTAAATCACTGTTGCCTTATAGAATCATTCAGTTTAGACCCTCTTCTCAGCCCCACTTTCCAGTTGTTTGAAGTGATGCTAAAGATGCAGTTAGCAATCAGTGATAGCAAGAGGTAAGGTGGCCTCTCAGGTGACATGTTCTCACCTCCATGGTTATGGTCCATTGCAGCAACAAGCACATTAATTTGAGCATATATTATTTTTCAGTGATTCTAAGATGTAGATTTCCCATATTTTAATATCTCAATGTATCTTACAATCACCTGACAGTGGGTGTGATGTTGTCATTGCCTCCACATGCATATAAGTATTTGAAGAATGTGTGTCATTGGGTTGGAAGGAAGTTCTGAAGATGGTAGTTGACTATTCTTTAAAAAAAAAAATCTATTGTTGGGCCAGCTGAATAGCTTAGTTGGTTAAGAGCATAAGCTCTGAGCAACAGGGTCACCAGTTCGATTCCCACATGCCCAAGCTGAGCTGCCGCTGAGCTGCCAAGAGGTGGCAGGATGGCTGAGTTGGTGAGAGTATGTGCTCCTAACAACAAGGTTGCTGGTTAGACTTCTGCATGAGATGGTGGACTATGCCCACCCAGAATTAAGATTGAACATGGCATCTTGAGGTGAGTGGCTGTGAGCTGCTGACGGGAGGCCAGATGGTGACTGGACTTGGAGCTGGGCTAGCTGCGCTCTCCACAACTAAGATTGAAGGACAACAACTTGGCTGTTTCCCTTCCCCAATTCCCCAACACTGTTCCCCTTCCCTAATTCCCCAATTAAATCTTAAAAAAAAAATCTATTGTTGGTGGTCTTAATGGCACAGAGAAGGACAATATATGGAAAAAACCTAGACCTACCTACTGAGTATGACAGAGTGAGTATAAAGTTTTAAGTTGACCTTAAATTTGTTTTCCATGCATCCCTTATTATCATGTATAAAAAGAAGATATGATAAAACTCTATGCCCAACTAAGCCTAAAAGAGCTATTTCAATAAGAAAGTTTTTGAAATAAATCTAAATGATAAGAAAATATTATCTCATAGGGACCGTGTTTTTGTTTTCTGAGTGGCTCCTAAAATAATGCTGTGTTTTACAATGGATGGCATACTAGATTAGATAAAATATTGCAGCTGATGTCCTTGGGTAGCACAGGCTTTAAGTTTGTTCTAGAGCTTCTGGCTTCATTTTCCAGCCAACACCCCTCGTTTAACATGTCAGCCTCATACATAGATTGGCTCAGACCTCACGTCCTCATTCAGCAAAATCCAGAGGAAGAGAAAGATCTTTATGAGCCCATCCTTCAATTCACCTCTGTCTATAGGAAAAACGCTGTGTACTGCTTGGTTTAAGCCTGGTTTCCTAAGCCATTTATATGCAAAGGAAAATTATGTTCTTATGATTAAGATTAATCAGGGTCAAATTTGAAAACCTCATACGCTGGTACATAAATGGGACAAGATCGGAAGAGTGTTGAAAGGCAACTACACAGTGTTCTCTAAAAAACTTCTTTCTCTCTGTTTTAAACTGATAGTGTCAAGGCACTTTTTCTTCAAAGCATACTTTTAACGTTTAATACTATTGTTGAAACCCAAACCTCTTCCCCTTACCTGATTCAATAAGCATCAGATTTTCTGGTCAGTGTTTGCATAAAATGTAATGTATCTGCAGTTGTCACATTTACATATGGGCAATGTTGTAAAATACTTTCTTGAAACAAACATGGATGGTATTTCAGAATTATTTGTTAGCATATTCTAGTACTCAAATATTTCTATTGTATCATAAATGATATCAACATGCCAGAGAAAGTTAAGTGAGTATATTTTAGCATAGTATATGTTAAAATTAAATACTGTTAAAATTAAATACTATTCTTTGGGAACAGTGGCTGGTATTAGCTAAGTGTCTTTATAACTTAACACCTGGAAGAGAGAATAGTTGCCATTATCTGGATATGAATGAATAGATGGGATCCCTTCTACACTGTATGTTTTTGTTTTAATTTATTATCTGTTTTACTTTTGGGAAAAGATTCAAGAAGACACTAAATATTTGTGATTTGTAGATACAGAAAAGCAGGCTCTTTTTTAAAAGAGGTATGATGTAATTCTTAAGTTATGGACAAAAAGGCCAGCAGTGTCCAATTTCCTTATCAAGGGAAGGGCAGTTGGACCTTCTGAACTCGGGGTAAAGGTTGGTTTGTTATCTTCATACTGCAGTATTAGAAGCCAGAGGATGGATAACAAGTACATTAGAGATGGAGCCAGAATTAGTGCTTGAAAAATGTGTCCAAATATATCAAGCAAGAAAGTTTGGAATTAGGTGCAGAGGAGTCAGGAATTTGGGGAAAATAAGAGCAAAGTTCTCATAGTTGATCAGGAAGGGGGTGTGGATGAATCTATCTGGGCTCTCAAAGAAGACACGTTAGCAGAGTGGTTAAGGCAATAGGCTCTCGTGTTAGGGAGACTGAGGTTTAAATTCCAGCTCTGCCATTTACTAGCTACTTGACCCTCACCTAGTTGTAACCTCCAATTTCAGTTTTCTTGTCTGTAAAAGAAGGATACTAGTGCTTACTTCATTCTCCTTCTACTGTGTTTATTTCTTAACCTACCTGTCATTGCCTATTTCATTTCATTTGTTGGTTTGTTTACTGTCTGTCCTCCAGAAGATAACATAAACCCTATGGTGGCAGGAGCTTTGCTTGAATCATTCACTGCCATATTTCAAGTGCCTTGCCTAGTGAAGATATAAGAAAATAAGGAGGTGATTTAAGGAATAATGTCTTTGAATAGACATGAGAGGATGGAGTCAAGGAGACAGACTGAATGGATTGGAAGGAAGAGGGGTACAGCTCAATGCTTCTCCAACTTCAATGTGTGTATGGGTCTCCTAGGGATCTTGTTAAAGTGAAGATTCTAATTTAGTTGGACTGGGCTGGGCCTAAGATTCTGAAGTTTCTAAGAAGCTCCCAGGTGATGTCAAGGCTATGTTGCAGGGATCAAATTTTGAGGAGCAAGGTCTAGAGAAATTGGGTCAGATACTATACAAATGGGGATGGGGAACTGTGCTTTTCATAAACTTTCCCAGGGGCCTGTGATGCATATCAAAGTTGAAGAATTACTGGGGTTAATGAAAGAAGAAAAATAGAGATGAAGTATGGAGGGACTAGCTGTGTTGGCATCAAGTGAATATCTAATGACAGCCAAAGAGGCGAAGATTAATGTATGATAATACTTAAATGGAGTTCTGTGACCTTCTATTATATGTTTTTATTAGATCAATGAAAAATGATGCCTTCTGCTCTGATTCCAACGTTGCTAAGTTTCATATTGCTTAAAATGAGAAATTATATACCTCATCCAATTTAATGCCTACATATTCTCTGGTCATCTTAACTTGAATGCCTCTAAACAGCTTGGCAAACACTGCAAAGAAATAGAAAACTTTTCTACTGGGTTGTCAGAAAAGTCATGACATATTTTTTTTATGTTTTTCATTGCAAAAATGCATCATGACTTTTCTGACAACCCAATAGTACCTGGTGCTATTTTGTGAAGAACGAACTATGCCTAACAAATGCAATTTGCCTCTATGGCAAAGAAATAGAATCCTTATTGAAAATAATGAGAAAGGAATATCCAGCATGTGTTTTGTTTTTAATAAACTTTTGATTATTTTTCATATTTGTGAGTTAAATTTGTTTGCAAAGTTTTATTTAGACTGCAATATCAGTGGCTTCATATTAAAGAGGAGAAGAGGACATATGAAATGATATTTTGTAGATCTTTGGCCTTAGGCCACTTCTGTATACTATTTTTATATGACTTTACCGACGGAAAGGAAAACATAGTCATTAAATCTCTAAAGTAGACAGAGCCGGTATCTCATGGATGGAATCTAAAATTGTATTGAAGGTGGTGCGGAAGTGTTTTATTATTCACTCTGTAGGTATTTTATTGACTGACTGATTATATATTCATCCCATCCAAAAAAGACTTCAGATTCAACAAATATTTGAGAATCTGTTGTGTGAAAGCCCTATGCTAGGTGCTGGGAGAACAGAGACAGAAGACAAGTGGTGACTTCTAGGTGTTTGCAGCCCAAGGAAGAAGATAAGACAACTATCTGAATGACTAAAGTAAGGTACAAAGGGCTAAATACTACTAGAAGTGTCAATAGAAGCCCAGGGGCATTGTAAGGAGGTGGTGAGAATTGTCATCAGAATGGATTACAGACTCTATTTTGGAGTTCAGCAACATTATTCAACATGTAAAATACAAACGCATTTTGAGTCTGCTGTCACAGAAAATTTATATTACATCCAGGTGCTGATCCAGGTCCTGAGGATCTTGAAGCATATATAATTTTTTGGTTCCCTTTTTATAGGAAAAAAAATATATCAAAGGACTCATGCAAAATGAAGGACTCTGCCACTTGGGCTTCATTAGTGTCATTGTAAATTTGTTTCTGACCAGAATCTAGCATCATTTTTAGTAGCAAAAGTCTGGTCTAATCAAAGTTCATTAGTAGATTACTGGTTAAATCAATTATGATACATTTTTAATGGAATATTATGTAGCTGCTAAAAAGAATGAGGGAAATTTATATATATGATATAGAACAACCTTGAAGACGTTATTAGGTGACAAAAGCCAACTGTAGAATGGTATAGTGTACAACTATTTATTTAAAAAGGGAGAGAATATATACACAGAGATAAGCTTATAGGTGCAGCAAATAGCTCCGAAACTGGTAGCATTGTTGCCTTGGGAGAAGGCTATGAGGTGGGGAGTCAATGATGAAAGGAGACATACTTTTTTTTTTTTACCTCATAATCTTTTGTACTGTTTGACTATTTACCATGAGCACTTAAAACTTATAACATTTTTGAACATGAAGTCAAAAACAGCAACAACAACCCAAACTAAAAACGCTTGAGTTAGACCTTGAAAGAAAGCAGCGCAGGTACCTGTTTGGTTGTTGAATACAGTAATGTTGGGTCCCCATGTTGAAGAAGCTCTTTTGTGGAGACATTGGGGAGTCACTGAGCAGAGGACTCACCTGACGGAAGCTATGTTTTGCAAATAGTCATCTGGCAGCACTGGTGAGATGGATTGGAGTCAGTAGGTTACTTCTGAGCCAGTTACTGTGGACCACCAGGAGAGATACAGGGATTTGGGCAGTGTTAGGCAAGCAAGGACAGGAGCAAAGAGATAGGAGTGGGCAAGATTGGGAAGGTAGACACACTAGAGTCAGGAAATGCATTAAGGTATAAAGGGAAGCAATACAGAAAAGGGCCAAAGAGGCTCTGATGAAACAGGATTAATCCAGTTAGGAAAAGCTATGCCCAGTTGTGTGTTCTGAGTTGCTTTTGGGGGCGTATTTCTTAGTAAGTGTACATCGTCTTGCAAAACTCTCTTCATTTGGGAAAACTGTTGCTATCGTCTCTTTAAAGCTCCTTCCTTACTCTTCTCGATTCCTCAGGAAAGAACAGGCTTTCTCAGGGACCTTGGCTTTGCTGAGAACCCAGGGGCTTTATCAGAGGTTATTCTTAGACCTTACCTTTTGAAATATGGATGGAAGCATGAAACTCATTGACCCACAGAAAAAGGAAATCTCGTTCATTGTGCATCTTATGTATGAGATAGGAAGTGTGGCTAGAATGAGCAGTCCAAAGACTAAGCCTGTCCTGGAGTTCCTGGGGTACCTTTTCCCATAAACTGAATAAATGGCCACCTGCAAGGTAGTCACTAGGAAAGGTTTCCTGGCACTTACACAGATAACCCTGGCTCCCTGAGGATGTTTCACGTTCCTTCAGTTAAAGGCAAAGATTTTTGTTCTTTGAAGATCAAGAGAAAAAACAAATTCACCCTGGTTGTGGTAATTCAAGAACTTCACTTCACATTGGGATGCAGAGTCCACTTTCCAGAGAACATGTTTCCATAGAAGAGGGCATGTGAGTGACAGGGAGAAGAGGAGCGAGAGTTGAGTGGATTGCAGCTGAAAGGGTGCAGGAAAGATAGACAAAGTAATGGTCACTTTTTTGTGCAATGCTGCCTACCTCAGGTCAGGAATAAGCATACTTGGGAGAGTGGACGTGATCTTGGGTTGACTTGGGTAAGGTGCTTTTTCTCAAAATGGGGTCTAGGATTACTTGAAATAGAAGTGTCTGAGAATGCTTGTGAACAATCAGATTCCTGGGATCTACCTAGGCCCATCAATTAAACATGGGGGTAGGGTGAGGTGGGCGTGGGGGTAAGGAGCAGTGGCCTGGGAATCTGCATTGTAACAAAAACTCCCTGGTGACTCTTTTGCCCACCAAAGTTTGGGAATCAGTGCCCTAGTCATTTAGGATTTATCTCCATTCCTCTGCTCTTGCAGCTTCTCCTCTATCCTCTATTTTCCTCACCTCTCTTCTCCTCTCCTCTTTTCACTCTTTCCAAGTATCTTTCCATCCCTGACCTTCCTCTCAGCTCTTAAGCCATGTCATTCTGGGTTGGCTGCTCACCTTCCATGCTCCTACAACACAGGGGCTTAGCTTCTTTATAGCACTTACCACATTGTCTTCTAAATATGTTTACTTGTCTTTTCTATGCTAGACTGTGCATTCTTTGGGGCCAGGAGCTGTGTATTTTATTTTTGCATATCTTGTTCTCGAATTCTAGGTATTGAACACCTTACCAAAGAGTTTCTCAATTACAGGGAGGCCGGGATGAGGTTTGTCCTTAATATCAGTGCAGAGCTATGGCTTTCAAAGTGTTGAATGAAATCACATCAGTTCAATGATTTCTGATTTCAAACCCTTAGCCTTGCGTGTCCTCAGCAGGAATCTGGTAGGAGCACGTGTGTGAGCTCATTCATGGAGGCACATCTTGTCTTCTTTGCTTAGATCTCTCCTGGGCTTCCTTTGTCCCTACATGATTACCCACTTCTGACAATAAAGAGGAACACAGGCTACCATTTATAAAATTCAGATATGAAAAACAGAATAGGCTAAAGCCAAGTTTCACACAAAAATAACGCCAGAGCACAGGACTTACATTAACTGCCTATACCAGAGATGCGAAAACAGGTCAGTGACAAATTTAGGCCCTGATCTAATCATGTAGTCTGGAAGGCAGCCAGCATGTCAGGACAGCTCAGATAGTGGATAAAACACGTTTCTCTCTTCCTAGCAATCTGCTGGTAGGCTTTCAGCCTCCATTTTCAGCAAGGACTCTAAGTATTTGCATGGGTTTACAAAGCACCTTAAAATTAATTCAAATCAGGCCATAGATAGCTATGGTGGAAGTTGTTGAACCAGAGTCAGAAAGGGCCCAGAATCATTTCTAGAATTTATTTCCCTTACCTTTGTCTCTTCAAAAATCAATTGGTTTTCTCTGTAGCCAGAAGCTGGAAAAATGTGGGTCTGAAATAAGCCAGCCTTGAATGGTCCGTGGCATTTGGAAGTGCTTAGAGTGGCACGTAGGCCAGCTTCTCCCATAACACACAGAGCCAAGTTCTAGAGCCTGGAGAAATAGGATGGCCTGGACTGAGGCCAATGTGATGGGTTTGGGCTCATCCCTCTGAGCCCCCTGAGGCTTAGGTGAAGTCGATTTTCTCCCTCCTCCAAATCTCCCTCAGGGCTTCAACCCCACTCTCATGCCTACCCTACTGTTCACTCAAAGTTTTATCTGTGCCTGTGGCTGGGATGAGGGTTCAACTCATTATTAGACATCCTTACAATCATCTGGACATGCACACCTGAGTCCAGCGAAACATAACTTAGGTTTGCTTTGTATCTTATAACTTCCATGGAATTCACGGGTAGGTAGAGTGTGTAAGTGGCTCCGCTAGTCTCATCCACTTGTCCTCCTCAGCAAGTCAGAGCCACTCACAATTCACACTCCACAGGGCCCTCTCTGTTAACTATTCTTCTCAAGGACATACAGGGGGGGGGGGAATTCTTTCTTCCTTTGGATTCTTTTAATTTTTACCTCCTCTGCTCTCTTTCAGGTCCCTGCTTTTTTTCTGGTGTTGGGTGCCAATCATGCAGTTCCATCTCTTTCACCCAGAGTGGACCATGGTGGAGGCTGGTACTGAGGAAGGTGCTCAGACCTTGTAGGTGTGACATTGGCATGACAGTCTAACTTTATTGTGATGGTCAATCTTTTAGGGTGCTGTTTTTGGGCGTGCATTCTTCCTTTGCTTTGAATTTCATCACCAATTGCCCCTTTATGTTCTCTAGGTCTTTGAATGTACTGGACCCCAAGAGTAGCAATAAGGTCTTCCTCCCAGCACACACATTAACTACCTCTTTGGCTATTACCTCCATACATAAGATAATCGTATTTCCTAGGTCTCATTATTGGGAAGTTATTTCTGAGAAATGTGAATATGCTTATAGAGATAAGAGAATTCAAGGGAGGACTATTTGGATGGGAATTTTTGAAATGTATGGTGGGGTCAATATATCTGAAGTCTATGATATCAGGTTTTCTTTGACCATCAAGCTGACTATTCTCTCATTCCTTCAAGTCCCTGATAATAACAGTTCACCTCATTCATGTTTAGCGCATGAACATGATTTGCTCATCCTAAGTATTTATCCATGTGGAATAATATATTTTTCATTTTGGAGAAGACTTTAGTGCCATAAACTTAAATAATTAAATGACAATTTGGTGAAGATTTCAATAGAACCTGGAATGTTGTCCCAGTTTTGATATTTGCTACCTATATGACTTTGAGTTTCTCATTTAACTGCTCCTCAGTTATCTCAGGCTAGAGGTAACTGCAGATGAAAATAGTTATATCCCATGGTTTAAAAGTGTGCGATCCAGTGATTACCAAATTATATTGTGCAAAAGACTCAATTGGAGAATTTATTAGAGCAAAGAGTCTAGGCCCCATGCCTGGGAGAGGTTCCAATAGGTGGGTCTGAGGTAGGCCTGAGAATTTACATTTCTGAAAAACCTCAGGTGATGCTGCTGGGGCACGTTTTGAATAGTACTGACATAATCTCAAGTTAGCAGTTCTCAAACCTGCCTATGAAACAGGATCCTGCCACCTTTGGAGAAGGAGATTCTGTAATCTGGGAGGGACCTGGGAATCTGTTTTTTTAATAAAACGTCCCAGGAAATTCTTTGTTGTTATTGTTTATATCCTTAATAATATTGTTTTGTTTTTAACTAATTTTAGACTTACATAAATGTTACAAAAATTGTAAATTGTAGAGAGTTCACATATACCCCTCAATTGACTTCTCCTGATGATAATAGTTTACATAATCTTAACATAATCGCACAACTGGGGAATTAACACTGGCACAATACTATTAACTACCCACCCCTCAGGAAGAACTGACACACCCAGTCTGTGGTAGGCTGCATAATAGCCCCCAAAGATGTTCCTGTGCTAATAATGTCCAGAAACTGCGAATGTTACCTTATATGGCAAAATGGATGTTGTAGATGTAACTAATTTAGGGATTGTGAGGTGGGGAGATTGTCCTGGATTATCTGGATGGACCTGATATAATCATAAGGGTCCTTATGATCCTAAGGGACACAGGAAAACAATCAGAACTAGAGAGGAATGTAATGTGTTGGTGAAAGCAGAGGAAGAAAGGACATTTTGACGCAGGGCCATGATCCAAGAAATGAGGACAGCTTCTAGACGCTGGAAAAGGCAAGGAAACGGATTCTCCCCTAGAGCCTCCAGAAAGAAGCAGCCTGCCCCAACACTTTGATTGTAGTCCTGGAAGATTTATTTTGGATTTCTGCCCTCCAAAACTGTAAGAATAGATGTGTGTTGTCTTAAGCCACTAAGTTTGTGGTTATTTATTAAAACAGCCATAAGAAACTAACACACAGTGTATGGATAGTGTCTGAGAATCACTGAACCTCACTAGAGTTGTTGAGGGAATTAAATAAGATAAGTAATATGAAAGTGACTGGCCATATATATATATATATATGTAATAGTAGAGAATAGGCTCACTAAAGAGTATTTTGATTACCAAAGGCAACCAAAGAAAACATTAAGATGGTTATATGCTTGCTTAATTGCTGGAACTGTGTGTTCTGAGACAGTATATCATCTTAATTGGATAAGACTGGAAAAGATAATTACTCTGGGAGGTTATAGATGGTCCTTGCTTTGCTCTCTATCCCCTTGGCCTCTGTTCTTGAAGATCACTCAAGAGGCTGAACATTCTTATAAAGGAAATGGCTTGATTTTTTTACTGTCAGATTCAGTTGTTTGTTTTCCTTATCTTTACTGATAATGAAGTTATTTTTATTTAAAACAGACACACATAAACATACTATTTTAGAGCTTTGTATTAGTGGTACATTTTCCAATTTGGAGTTGCAGTTTTTCAAAATAGTATTTTCTTTTGGATTCATGTTATCTTTTTCATTTTTATTTGACTTTCTTTTTCTTTTTGTTATTCATTTGAATCTGATCTTTTGATTTCTATTTATCTTTTATCTATTTGAATCTTGTATTTTTATTTTACTATATTATAATTTAACTGTCCTGATTCCTATTTTCTATTTAACAATATTTTTTTCCTCTTATTTTGTTCATTGTGTGTGTGTCTTTTTTTTTAAACCAATAATGTTAGCCTACAATGAACTTATTATCTTTGTTTTGATATTGCTCTCATTTATGTTTTCCTTTAATTTTATTTAATTTTGTTACTTGTTTTTATAACTGTAGCAGGAAGTCTGGTCTTTTGAGAATAGGGAAACAACTCCACCATAAATGGAAAATTTGCAAGCCTCTTTCTTTCTAGCCAATTTTGCAAGTGTTACTCTTAATAAAAGTCACATTCCACTCAGTGTTGTTTCTCAGACACTCACACCTCTCTTAGTATATGTCAGAAACACTTCTGAAGGACAATCATGGCTCTCCCTGAAAGATGGAAGTGAGAAATGAGAGTGTGTGCTGATGTCCTGAATGACCACTTGTTCTAAAGCCTTTTGGGGAACTTGTTCGCAGAAAGGGGAGCAGCAGAGATGCTTGAGGTTGCTTTGGGGAGGACTAACTCACTTCCCTCAGTGCCTCCCCAAACTGATATTCCTTTCTTGGGTAGGGCCAGAGGGTTGTAAAGTTCCAGATGTTCTTTAAATGCTCCAGTTATTCTTCCAAATTTTATTTCCACAAGTTATATGAAATCTAGCCTTTGAGGACACATTTCTTTACATTAAAGACTTTAACTTTATATCAGTCAGAGTTTTGGGGTTTAATAAATATAAAACAGGCTCTGGTTAATCAAAACCTAAAACAACAATTTATTTCAAATATACTGGGGATAGCTCTCAGAAGCTTTTGGAAGGTTGGAGAACCAGGCTCAAAACACAGGCAGGGCCAAGGGAACGCGGGCATCAGAAATTATTATGCAAGTTTACACCATGGGAGTAATCTGATTGGAAAGCCAGCATTGGTGGTGATACCTTCACTGCCCTGTTAAGGCCAAAGATTTCTGCAATCAATAACTTTAGAGCTGCCTTGGCACCCTTCATTCCCACTCCCCAAGATTTAAAATCCTCTGTAGGAGCATTCAACTGGTCAGGCCTTTACCGTTTTCTCTTACTCCTTAATTTATCTTTCAAGGGGACAACTTTTTCTCTCTCTCTCTCTTTTTTTCTTCTTATCAGGTCATATATTCTTAAAGCTGGAAGAAGCCTTAAAGATAATGGCATCTATTCAATAAGGACATTTTTGGCTACAAATGATGGAATACCCAAATAAAAATGGAATATAAAATGGGAAATTGTTTAATGATGTTTAGGGTTGGCAATTCAGCAGCTCAAAAGTGACAGGGCCCTGGGTCAGATTCTGCATAGTCCTCTTAGCTTCCATTTTCATGGTTGCATGATGGCTACCACAGCTCCAGGCATGAAAGCCTCCAGAGGTCTGTAGAAGAGAAATGTATTTTTTATAATGAGGAAAATATTTCCCAGAAGCCTTCAGGCAGCTTCCATTGGCCAAGACTGGTTAGGTGCCCAAGTCCTAGCTGCACAGGAAGCTGGAGAAATAGGAATGGTCATTTTAGCTTCTCTAGTGGGAAATTAGCTCTACAAGCAAGGAAGGAGGGGGAGGGAATGACATCTGGAAACCAAGGGTGTTGCTTAAGCACTTGCAACTCAGCACTTGCACATTGAAAAAAACTGAGTCCCAGCAGGGTTAAACAATTTGTCCAAAGTCACAAGATTAGTCAATGTCAGATCCAGTAACAGAGCCAGTAGACTTAGTTGAATACCCCTTCTCTGTTTACCATTCCTCTACTAGTCAGTAGGTTCTTATTCATCAAAAAGTTGTTTTTGGAAGACAAAAAATTATATTTATTTTGCA
>NW_017731511.1:1694058-1697325 GCF_001890085.2 Hipposideros armiger | reverse complement strand
GTGTAAGGAAAGAAAAGCTACAATATCTCAGCCAAACCAGGCTCATTAGTAAAAATCTACCACTGATTGTACACACCTAGATGTGATAGACTATTAAAAATATACCTTGGCAACCAGAAGAGAATACATTTTACAAAAGGATAGAATTTTATTTATTTTCAAAAGGGCTTTCAACTTCAAAAGATTACCTGGGTTGGGGTTGGCAGATGGAGGTGTGGAAGGGAAGCATATCACTGAGGAAGATTAAATGAATAAAAGGAAAGTCTTTGACAGTCTCCAGTGTTACAGAACCACAAACTAATAGGCTTCCAGGGACTTTTCCCTGATTCTAAATTTTCTATGATCCAGGGAGCCCAGGTACTTTTAAGCTACAAACTCTATGGGGCCAGAAGAGACTGGGTTGGTGAGGTATTTCAGCTCCAATCAAGAGTTGTGAAGTGAGATGGTGCCAATATGTGAGACTCAGACCACGTCAGGGGCTATGTTTGTATTGTGAGTGGCTTAGATGAGTTAGTTTCAGTGCATCCTTTGTGGAAGGGATGGTGTGGGGGGGGAAGACAGAGAGGGAGAGAGTAGCTCTTTGTGGCCAGTTTCTCTCCTTTCTACCTCTAGCAGTAAAAGAGGAATGGAAGGCATAGGTATTATTAGGCTGAATCATAGCAGGACTGGGGCTACCTTAGCTACATTATTAAGAAGTGTTTTGGAATGATCATATCACTAGCTTAATTAAACTTGATCATTCCTATAGCAAATAAAACAATTCACAGTTTGTTTCTGGTTCAGCCACTCAGGAATTTTCCAACAGGACTCCCCATTGATCAGGTAGCAACAAACCTGCGAACCTTGAGTGCTGTCTATGCTTAAGACAAATTCCTATAGTCATTTCTATTCAAGAACCGGTTTTATCTCTGATGATTTAGCTGTGATGCTGATTTCAGGCAGTGATTTTAGATTAAACGAACTCTGTAGACACCTATGAAGCTGATCTTGGCATCCTTGGTTTCTGATTTCCACTTTTTTTCTACAGTTTTATTCATAGAGGAAATGTTATTGAAAAAAATGGTTTTTATTAAGACAAAGATGACTTTATGAATATTTTCTTGCAGGTATGTTTTCTCTTTAGGGGTTATACAGAGACAGAGAACTCCTAATTGAATAAATGGTAGGATTTCCACACTTGGGTGGGTGCACGACACATAACCCAGGAGCTACTCTGATGATTTGTAAAGCTTCACTTTACACGGCTTTTGGTGTCCCTGGAAAGGTGGAGGAATGACTGAGGGGGAAAGAAGATTATAGTGGTATGAACTAGGCTGGTATGAACTAGTTTGGTATCGGGAAAGTGCTGAGATTCATGATGAATTATTACTTAAACTGTGCTGCTTTCATTACGTTATCATCCCAGGGAAGGAAGAGCTATCTCCGCCACTGTGGGCTTCTCTCTGACTTTTCTTGTGATTCATGCTCCTCTGTCCTCAAACCCCATGGGAGAGACCAAAGCAGGTGACCAACCAGTCCAAGGCAGGGAATAGGGACAAGGATAAAACCTCTCCTCATTCCTTGTGTGAGGCAAGTCAGGGCTCAGACAGATTCTGATATTTCATAAATTGTCTTCTTATCCTGCATCAGATATTCCTGCACCCTTGACTCAAGGCTTTAGGGGATAACACTTTTTTAAACGTTTTGTTTTTCATGGAGTCTTAGTTTCAAAATCTGTTCTCAACCCTGGGTATCCAAGCCTTTATCTGCCCTGTGATTTTGAAACAGACCAACATAGCACTTAGATTAGAACTTTCCCGGCACCAGGGAATCTGAGCTAGTCATTGTTGGCCTGAGAATGAAATGTGCTCATTAACAAAGAAAATTGGAAACTAGGCGGCACTTTTCCATTAGNTTAAAGAGAAGAGGTAAACATAGAAAATAAACAGAATTATATTGTTATGAGGTAGAGCCAGTCCCATTTTAGGAGTTGAAAAGAGGGCAGTGTAGAAGCCACTTGGCTCCTCCCTGGATCTGTTGTGAAGGGCATTAATAAATATCTCATTCTGTTTGTCCACTTGTCTCTATGGTACTCAGTGTTATGGTCACAGAGTACAAGGCAGATGAAAATTGTCTGAGCACCCTCTTCTCATGATTGCTATAGAAGTGGGCGATTGTGGTCACTTGATGATCCACGTGGATTTTTGTTTTGTTTCAAAACTAACTAGGTTCTGAAAGGTTGAGGGCTTAAAATGATGAAGAATGAATATGATATGGGAGGCAAGCAAACAAAGGTGAAATGAATTTGAACCAAGAGAATCTCTGATAATTGGAAAGGAAGAAGAGAGGAAGGGTCAATTGTACTATATAATGACCTATAGATATTTCATGGTGAGGTACAGAGGCTGGATCCCCTTAGAATGTTTTGTTGCCTGCCCCTACCCAACTTTTTGAATGTTCTATTCTGTCCAGATCCCATGTTGACAGCCCTACATACTCTGGAACTTTGACACTTTCTGGGCCCAAATAACTGGGTCAGGAGTGAATACATTACCCAATACCTGCCTGAGTGCTGGTATGTCAGCAGATTTTATGACTTCTCTTGAAAAAAGGAACTGGATCAATCAGATTCTGACTCACATACCCTCTCCCCATTTCCCTACTTCATATTTGAACTGAGGAACTAAGACTGATGCTAGTGGGTGGAAGGTAGAAGGGTTGAAACTTTATGATATAGATTTGGGACTGCTGGCCACACTTAGCCATGTACAAGGTTAATTAGGAGAAGAAGCTGGTTGAGAAAGGAAGATGGACAAAACTCAGAGAAAGGAATTTAAGTTAGAAACCTTATAGTCTCTGAAAGATAAAGAGAGGGATGGAGGATAATAACTGCCTTTGATCATTCTGGTTTTCAGTTAAAATGCCACTAAATGCCTGTCTATTCTCACTTTCTGTCCCTGGTCCAGGAAATACCTGTACTCCTATCATTAATCCTACTTTGTATTGATGTTAGTATATTTCTGCTTCTGTAACCAAAAGAAATGTAAGACACTGTAACTTAGATGCCAGATAGCCTGAGAGTTCATTGCTGGAGGCTCCAAATCTTGAGCTAAACTTAATCGTCTCCCACGGTCCTCTTTTAAAATGTGTTATTTTTTAAAAAGGAATACTTTACATATATCATTATGTATCCTCTATAATGGTAGATTCTTAGTCTACTGGGGAAGGTGAATTGTAGATAAAGGTAAAGAGAGGGAAAGAAGGGGTTACTCATGGAGTTATGCATAT
>NW_017731511.1:1689190-1690193 GCF_001890085.2 Hipposideros armiger | reverse complement strand
GGAATTACCAGATCCAAGAATTTCTTCTCCAAAATGGCTCCACTAATTATTCTTACCAATAGCATATGAGAATACTTGGCTTTCCATATCCTATACCTTATGCAACTTAAATATTTGCTTATCTGTGTGCAGGTAGCTGGTTAGAATTATGTTTCTCTAATTATGAATGAGTCTAAAATTGATTGATATCTTGGCTCTATTTCTTTTTTTATGAACTGCCTGTTCATATTTTTTACTCTTTATTTTTTTATTTAATTATTTATTTTTAATGTGTACAGCTAATGATTTTTGAACTTTATTAATCCCTCTGAAAAAGCATAGGGGAATCGATACTAAAAAGAAAAAAAAAAGTAAACTCTATTGCCAAATAGTAGCAAGAGCAGCAGCAACAGAAAATACCCCATATTTCAGATTTCTCTCCTTTTCGGAAACCTCCATTAAGTTCTTTTCAAAGTTTACTATTAGTGAGTTTTTTTAAAGTTAAAGATCAAAAGATATCTTGATAGGCAGAATCATGAACATAGGTAAATACTCATTCAATCTTAGCAGTGAGAAATAAAATAGGATGCGTAGCATTGTATCTAAGCGCTGCCAGTGGCATATTGTAGTATTATCATTGTTGAGGCGGAAGCATCTCTATTCTTGAACACTGTTTTGTAAAATCATATTTCAAAGCATGAAAACGTTGCCACTATCATTATACTGAATAGCAAAACTAGCAAAGCCACCTACATATTTTTAAGTTGTCACCTTCTTTGGAGAGTTTTCAAGACTATTATCTCAACTTGCATTATCTTAATGGATGACCTGGGGAAAGTATTTTTTTACTGATAGGACTTATAATGGAACTTTAAACGTGTTTTGAATGTTTTCTCAAAAATATTCACCAAAAATGTGGATTCAATTTTTTTTGTTTTGTTTTGTCTGTGACTTTTTCAGTTTACCTCACAACTTCTGCTGAAGACATTTTTAGATGGCCTGTTATTTCTTCTATAAAACAAAT
>NW_017731511.1:1681085-1684339 GCF_001890085.2 Hipposideros armiger | reverse complement strand
TCTTCCTGTTATATTAACTCATTAACCATGGTCTTCTAGATGAGGGTTCTCATTCATTATAGTAATTTATGACTTCTGTTTTCTTTGTAATAAGGGTTAGGGGTATTAAACTCTGATCTCCAAGCTCTGCGTTTGAGTCCTACCACTGTCACTAATAACTGTAACTTTGGAAGATTATTCAATGACATTAAGCCTTAGTTTTTCCTCTGTAAAATGGAGAAAATAATATTGGGTTGTTGGAAAAGTCGTGACGTATTTTGTGTATGTTTTTCAAAGGTCATTTATATATATAATGAACAAAGATCCATCAATGATATATTGCCTGTTTTGTTCGATAACCTTTTGCCATCTTTCAGTGAGCTTCATAATTCCTCATTCATAGAAGGATCTGTCTTTATCAGTGAAAAACTGAACAAGGTGCTGATTTACAGCCTCATCTGAATTGAATGTTATATCCCGCAAGGAGTTTTGAAGAGAGCAAAACAAGTGGAAGTCTGAGGGCACAAGGTCAGGCGAGTATGGTGGGTGTGGCAACACATCCCATCCAAGTTCTAATAATTTTTGACGGATGATCAAATGTGTGTGGTCTTGCGTTGTCGCGATGGAACACAACTCCTTTACAATTAACAAGCTCTGGACGTTTCTGGATGATGGTTTCATTCAAACTGTCCAATTGCCGACAGTACATATTTGAATTGATTGTTTGGTTCCTTGGTAGGAGCTCGAAAAACACAACACCTTTAAAATCCCACTACACTGAGAGCATAACCTTCCTCTGATGAATGTCTGCTTTTGATGTCATTTGAGGCGAATCATCACGTCGGAGACCAAGACCGTTTGCACACCACATTATTGTAAACAATCCACTTCTCATCACCAGTTATCAGTTGCTTCAAAAAAGGATAGTTTTCCTCATGTTTAATGAGCATATTGCAGATGTTTATATGCGCCATCAAGTGAACTTCTTTGAGTTCATGTGGAACCTAAATATTGAGCTTGCTTACATATCCCAGCTTCTTCAGGTGGCCGTGAACACTTGAATGATGGATGTTAAATGTTTCTGCAATCTCTTGTGTCATGTAACGTGGGTTTGACTCGATCAATGCCTTCATTTTGTCATCATCAACCTCGGTGGGCCTCCCTGACCAAGGAGTGTCATTGAGATCAAAATCACTAGCATGAAATTTTGTGAACCATCATTGGCACTGACCTTCTTGTAGAGCATTGTCACCATAAACTTTATGCANTGTTGATGAATATTATATTAATCAAGCTATTTTGGTTCTGAGTGATAGAAACCTACCACCACTAATTTAAACTAAAACAATAAATAAATAAACCCATGAGATTTGTTATAGAAGTTTATTTTATATAACTAAAAAGATAGATTGCATCTGGTCCTTGTGTACCACTGACATCAGAAATCAGAAAACCACCAGGAACCCAGGCAGTTTTCTTTGTCCTTTGTTCATCCCAGCTCTTCACTGCAGGTCTATCCACTTCTCAGCAATGGGACCAACCTAAGTGGATCTGGCTTCCTGGAGATCAGACCTTTGTGGCCACATCACTACCAGCTTTTTCCTTAATGAGCAATACGCAGTTAGTGTGACTAGCTGTCCTGGTTCGCCTGGGATTATCCTGGTTTTAATATTGAAAGTCCTGCATCCTGGGCAATGGGAAGGCTGGTCACCCTACGTGCTACAGTATTGCATGTGGAAGGAGGATGGGTGTGTGGGGATGCTGGGAGTGCAGATTCGAGGTCAAAGGAATTGGAACAAGGAAAGACCCAAATTGAGTCTAAATAAAACTTCACAATTATTCTCTTAACCTTGTCTAGTTTGAATTCAACCAACTCAGGTTTTCAAAGGTAATTTTGCCAGTTATGTTAGAAACATGTAGACACAAGCTACATCTTCCAGGAAGCAGCTCCTCTAGATATAGCCTCACCATTACTGTCACTTCCACTGCAATGGATAAAGTGACCCACCAAACAAGAGAGAGTTCATTTGGACTAAGACAATTATACAGTTATGGCTGTTTTTGTATGTTTTTGGTTTTCATTTTAGCAGTGGCAAAGCTACCACCACACTATTTGATTTTTGCCCCAGTTTCTCTCTATTCAGATGTAATAGAAAAAGTAAACCCTGTACTGTGATTAACATTCCTTATCTTTTTTTCCACCTCCATGACTTTAGACCAATTAACCAACTATCTTTTCATGTGTAGTTCCATAAGAAGACATTTTGAGTATGGCATTTGCATGAATATTTAAACAACTGAAGTATAACTGAATTTCNTTATCTTCTTTGAGTATTGTTTCGTAACACCTAGTATAGTTTCCTAGCACTTAAAACAGCCTGGAAAGTGATACTCAAAAATAGTTTTGCCCAACTGACATATGTCTCTACTTAGAGTTCTATTGATGAAGTTTTTCTCAAAAGAGCCTGGAGCCAAGCTATCAACAGAACATCAACTTCCTTTGAGTACTAATGTATATCAATATCACAGAAGAAAAATAAACCTTGCTATTTACCTTTTTTTGTTTGTTTTCTCTCCTTAGAGCAAAAGTAAGTAGACTTGGTATATCTGTAAATAAAATCTTTGTTTTTGTAAACTTTTAAAGAAACTGATTGATCCTACACTTTTGTAGATGATGGTGGTGATGGTAGTAGTGGTAGGTGTGTGCTGGGCGTGGGCACAGTGAGGATGAGGGCAGAGATTCACATTCCCTCTTTATCAGTTTAAATATTTAACCACCTGGGCTCTTAAATATTCTTTTGTGATCCTTTCAATTACAAATTAATTAAAAGGACATAGCTGTAAGTTTGCAACTTTTATTTAACTATACACTCACAACAAATTTCAGTGTCCTTTTAAAAAAATGTACTTGTTTTGCTCAAATTGTCTAAAGAATTGTAAATTGAAATATATACTTAAAAATCTTTTGGAGTTGCAAACCTTTCTCAAGACATCACAAGTTCTTAACACTAGGTGGCATGGTAGAGATATAATATTCTTGGAAAGGGAAACCTACTCCAAAGCATAGAAATTTCTAGCTTTGAGAACAGAAGATATCTGAAGTAGCAGAATAGAGCTTTGATATAAGTACAAGTGTGACTTATCTCTGTGCTTTTAAAAGCTATTAACTTAGTGTACAATATATTATGACTTTTCCCAACTTTATTATACAAGTGATAATGCTTATAAAAATTTTAAGTTGTATAGAAATAACTAAAAGTAGAAACCACTCATAA
>NW_017731511.1:1678119-1680015 GCF_001890085.2 Hipposideros armiger | reverse complement strand
GCAACCATGGATCTTTTTGCAGTATCTATATTTTGCTTTTGAAGAATGTAACGTAGTTGGAATCATACAGCATGTAGTATTTTCAGTTTGGCTTCTTGCACTTTGTAAAAATGCATCTGGGTTCCTCCATGTCTTTTCATGGCTCTATAGTTCATTTCTAGCTTATCAATTATTTCTTTCATGGATTGTGCCTTTGGTGTTGTAGCTAAAAAGTCATCACCATGCTCAGGGTCACTTAGGTTTTCTCCTATGTTATCTTCTAAGGGTTTTATAGTTTTATTTTTTACATTTAGGCCTATAATCAATTTTGAGTTAATTCTTGTGAAGTGTGTGAGGTCCATGTCTAGATTTATTTATTTATTTATTTTGCCTGTGGGTGTCCAGTTGTTCTAGTATCATTTATTGAAAAGACTATCTTTGCTTCACTATATTGCCATTGTTCCTTTGTCAAAGATCAGTTGACTGTATTTATGTGGGTTTATTTCTGGGCTCTCTATGCTGTTTCCTTGATTTGTCAATTCTTTCACCAATAGCACACTGTCTTGATTACTGTAGTTTTATAGTAAGTCTTGAAATTGGGTAGTGTCAGTCCTCCAACTTTGTACTTCTTCAATGTTTTATTGGCTGTTCTCAATTCCAAGAGCAATAAGAAATCACCGAAGGTTTTTAAGTTGGAGGATGGCATGATAAGGGTTGCCTTCTGCAAAATTCACTGTGACTGTGATGGTGGGAAGAGATTGAAAAGGGGCTGGAATAGATGAGGGGGACCAATGTGAGGGCTCCTGCAGTGGTCCAGGAGACTGAGGATGGTAGCATGAAGCAAGGAGGTGGTGGTGAAGAGCATGGAAAGTGATAGCTTCAAGAGACGCTGAGGGAGTGGGAATGATAGACAAGAGGGTAGATTGAAAATGGGTTTGAGGCAGAAGGCTATATACAGGATACCTCTTACATTTATGGCTTCTGCCCCAGAATGGGTAGTGATGTGTACTAGAAGGAAAGGTATATTGGAAGACAGACAGATTTGAGGTAGAAGAGCATAAGTTAAGTCCAGAACATGTTGCAGTTGAGATGACTCTGAGACATAAAAGCGGGAGTACCAAGTCAGCAATTAGATATCAGTTATAGAACTCAGAAAAGAGATCTAGATAAGAGATACACATTTGGAAATTGTTGGTCCATGTATGTGAACTGAAGCCATGGGACATGGTAGAGATTATATAAGGAAATAGTGGGAAAAGAGAAAAAGGCCTATGGCTCAGCCTCAAGGAAATCCAACATTTAATGCCTAGACAGAGGAGCATAAGCTTGAAAAAGAACCCAGGGAACAGCCAGAGAGGTGGTAGGACATGTAAGAGAATGTGGTGTTTCAGCACCATGGGTAACTACATTCTATTTGCTGTGTATGATCCCATTACTTTGGTCATGGTTACTGGACAAGAGGTAGGCATTTGACCTAAAGACAGCTGGTCTGCAGGTTAACCAGAAGCACTTTAGATTTTGTGACACACATGCTCTTCCCAGTAGGAGCTTTCTACTGGATGGTGGGTGAACGCACACATTGGATCCTCTGCCTTGCAGATGCTGAATGCCATACCCACAGAAGTGTACTTGGAAGTGAGGGCAAAAGCCAGTGACTCACAGAAAGGAGCAGAGGCAGAGAGGGTAGTTTCAGTCATGGCAGAGCAGGAAACAAGGAACTGCTGTTGCCAAGGGGGAGGACACAGCCCAGTGTCTAGAGTTATGGTCAATTCTATATAAGCTTTGAATGTCTGAATTATATTTCCTTCTAAGTGAAGCCAGTACATGTAGCTATTTATTAGTTCTTGCAAGCCCAGGTCACTTAGTGATCAGTCTTGTCATTCTTATTTCCATATGAATACCACATTAAAAAAAAAC
>NW_017731511.1:1674415-1675553 GCF_001890085.2 Hipposideros armiger | reverse complement strand
ATTCAATGATAAACTGCATGTAAAGCACACTGCTTGGCATAATAACTCAATAAATTTCAGGAATTCTTGTTATTTTAACTGTAGAGCAATGGATTTCCAAATGTGAGAATCTGTATCATCCCAAGCAGCCCTGATGATGATTCTTTTAACATTTCCTGTAAAGCCAATCAGATTTTTAAAAATTTTAGATACCCATAGTGGAGAAAAAAATAACACAATGTCACCTCCCATTGATGGTATAAGAAAACTCAGACACAAAATCTTTCTGAAAATATTTAAAATTTGGCATCCCAGGATAAAACAATGTGTCCTTTTAGACATTGGGCTTTCTGGACTTGAGCAGTTTGTAGAGTTAGCCTGTTATAGGAAGATGGTTTTATTGTCAGATTGCAGTGATTAAGTAATAGGGAAAGTCTTAAAAAATATCAGTCTTAACTTTGCATAGTCAGTCAGTCCTTAGAGACTGTAGTTGTCATAAAACATCTGAATGGAAAAGTTGCATTACAGGAAAATATGAGCAACTTTCTCATAAAAGTTGACTCTATCCTTTGTCTGCCTCCCTAAATTGCTTTGGTATAGAGCAGTGGCTCAAAGAACCTGACATTAGCTGCTGTCACTTTTTGTTTCTTCACCAGTCGAAGAGAGAAAGTAAAAAAGACAAGCCTATGACCATGGAAAACCCATAAAAAATAGCTGAAATGTAAGATAGCCATCCTTTTTCTTTGGAAACTTTTTGTAACAATTTATTTGCTCTGTCTCAATTAAAAACAGTTTCCTACATTATACATCCAAAGCACTTAAAATATGAGTGGTTGACTTCAAATGAATATTTAGAGCTTTTTTGTCCCCCAATTTTTCACTCTGATGATGACATAATTAGCATACTGCTTATTATCACAGATGATGCTATTTGCAGGACCTCCACAATAAATATAGCATGGCCTGTAAAGCTGCATATGATTGATTTATATAATTGGCACCATTTAATTATCCTCCTCTTTCACACAGCCCTTTGTTGGAAAATTTCTCTGTGACAGGTTACCTCTTTTTCAGATACAGCTGGCTGAGAATTACAGGAAAGGGCATGGTTGGATGGAGGAATGGATGGGCCTCTCATCCTAGGGAGTGTGGAGACTAA
>NW_017731511.1:1642495-1673580 GCF_001890085.2 Hipposideros armiger | reverse complement strand
TTGAATTACAGCATTTATAAGACTGAATAATTCATATTAAATACATGTGTATGTCCACTATAGACAGATTAGGCACCATAGATAATTTAAGGGGTGTCTGAAAAGACACACAGAAAAAAAATCATAGTGCCTAAAATTTTTATCATTTTTATTCTTTTTATTAAGATATCAAAAACCTTAGTGATAATTGCATTGTGTGTGTATTAACTTACTAAACACTTTTCTCCTTTTCTTTAGTTCTCATTTACTCTTTGACCTACTGTAATTTATTTCTCTTAGTCATTATATTGAAAACACTGCTACCAATCAATGTTCTCACTGTCCAAGTAGTGTCATTAACATTTTCCACCTTCATCTTATTTGATGAAGTATTTGACTCTCTTTATCAGTCCTATATTTAAACTTTTTCTGGATTTTCATGACATTACCTTGACCTGGTTTTCCTCTTACCTCTCTGACGTATCTTTCTGAGCTGCCTTCCAGGGTCTAAATTTCTCTTCCCTTCCGTTAAATACTGGTATTCCACACTAGTTCCTCTTCTCTTTTCTCTCTTTATATTTCCCCTAGATGGTCACATTCAAATCTATGGCTTCAACCGCCATCAAATATGCTGATGGCTCTCATGTCTCTCTTTAGCACACAACTTTTTCCTAAGTTCTAGTGCTATATATTTCCTTCCATCTGCTTGGACACATCTACCTCAATGCATCACAAATATTTCACATGTCCAAATATGAAAATCATCTCTCGCCCCCATCCCAACATACTCATCTTCAAGTATTCTCTATTATTATACCAATTTCTAAATTAAAAAAACCAAAACCCTTTATGTCTGTATTCTATTCTTCCTTCTTCAAGGTTGGGGGAAGTGTCAGAAACTATTGGTTGCCTATTTAAAAGCTATTCCTGACTTTTTTCTTAATAAGAGCTTCCTGACTTTGTTTGGAGTAGCCATGTATTTAGATCAAAGGGATGAGTCATGTGTTGTTTATTTTTGTCTTGGAAGTCCCATTCATTTTGCCAGATACTCATTTATACATCCTCTTCTTAACCAAGAAGTAGCCATGTGACTTATTTTTGCCAATAAGAAGTAAAGTAAGTTATCTGAGTGACCTCTTGGAAAGTTTTTCTTCCTTGATAAAACTGGAGGAAGGTAAACTGTCCTTGTCTCCTTTTTTTCCTCCTTGGGATACTGTTGTGTGAGAATGATGCTTGAATGGTGGCAGCCATGTTACTATTGTTGGAGAAAAGCCTTAGGATGAAAGCCAATATGATAAGGATTATGACCCAAAGGAATGGGGTATTGTCTATGAATTGATGTACAGTGTCCAAATGCAGGACTCTAGGAAGCTACTGGCAGCATAAGTGTACCCAAAGAATAGAGGAAAATTAAAAAGTCAAAATATCAAAAGTTGCCAGCCTTGGCAGTCATATTCAATTTTATGCAGCAAAATGTAAGAGAAACAGATAACATAGTGGAGAGCCATAAAAATAATTAAATGGCTAGAAAGGGCAGCCTACTCAAACATTGAAACATTTGCAACTATTTATTAAATAATAAAATCTTAAAAGCTTAATTATGGTATAGCTTCAAAGAGATTTATCGTGGACAGGCTTTTGATCAGTTCTTAATATATACTGTATGATGCTATAATACAAACTAAGGCTTCACATTTAATATTCAGATAAATCTAAATCAGTTGTCATTTTCCTCTTACTTTCTCCTCTGAAATTCTGCTATGTTTCAGTATGCCATTGCCCGACTCAGTACCCGGACTGTATACCTCAGTCATGTTTATTGACAGTGTCTTCTTCCCCCGACATTCCCATTGTGTAATAGCATTAAAGGTAATTATTTTTATAACATAACATTCTTTCTTTTAAAATATGGTTACCTTATAATTGAACATATTCAAGTGGAGATCTTTCCTCAATTTAAATATCTCAGGAAAACCTAAGGAAAATTATGAGAACTGAGAAGTCAACTCTATATGGCTTAAATTACAAGGAAACTGGAGTTAGCTCCTCAGGTGATAATTCGACTTGCTAACTGGCAGGTCAATCTCAAAGCAGCCTTTGAGAGACTCATTAAGCTAGATTAGGGGTCAGCAAACTTTTGAGATGGAAGAACCAATCCTGTCCCTCGAAGTTTTGCGAGACCTATAAAACAAATGAAATCACCATTATGTGAATAATATCCTTTAAAAATTATATAAATTAACTATGATAGTTTTCATTTTTACTTCAGGGCCACATGTACGTACTCAAAGAGCCGCATGTGGCTCGTGAGCCGCAGTTTGCTGACCCCTGAGCTAGATTGTATTGAGGTGAAAGGATTAAGGAGTATTGATGATTGTGCTTCAGTTGAACCTTCTACCAGTCAACTGTTCAACAACCAGAAGGGACCAATGTTATTGGCTAAATCAGTATATATTTCATCCTTATTAGAATGTTTTAAAAGAACCAGGAGGACACAACTGCTGTGAACATACTCACCTAATATTGATCAGTGATTTCTCAGGATCTAGAAAAATGGGCCAAATTTAATGAATACACTCTGGTGGTGTAATATGCATGTATCTGAGGTCACATCTTTTAGGGGCTACGAACCATTAATGGCTGTTATTGTCAAAGCAGGAACATTAGAATGTAACATATATACCACCACTCCCCTGTCTTCTCTCTGATTGTGACATTCTTGATGAGTCCAATGTAACCCCAGACTACTCCTTTACACAGCTCTTCAGGAAGCCACAACCACTGGGCTGGAATTGGCAATCCTTGCTTATAAGGTAGATTCTCAGCCTTTAGACCTTGCAAACAAGGCCTGCCTATTTTCATTTTCATATTTTGTACTCCCTGTCTTACAATTTCAAGCTCCATCAGTAATGAGCTATTTGATTCTTCCAAACATTGAGCTCTTTCTAATACTTTTTCTCAATCTATCTGCTTTGCCTGACATGTCCTCCCCACCCTCCCAAGTCACCACCTGGTTAACCATCACTCAACCATTTCATCTCATTTTTTTTTTCCAGGAGAATTGAGTCCCTGTAATCATATTTTGAAATTCTCTTTGGTAATGTTTTGAAAAGCTATTAGGGTATTAAATCGAGGTTTAAACTTGACTACCTTGGCCACAACGTAGCTCTACTTATGACTCATAAAGTTATTCAAGAATATATTACACAATTAATTTACCACACAACTTTTCTTCTTCCCAGCAATCTGACATAGTTCTGGGGTCCTGGGTAGGTAACTAATGTCATCCTATTCTTACCATTGTTGCATTTCTCTACTCTGTCCTAAGCTTATCTTCACACAGAACCTTCTCCTTTGGGTCCTGTTTCCTTCCCCTACTTTCCCATAAAGGACAACTCTCCAGAGGGGGTCAGAAAAACCAGCAGTTCCTCACATTCAGGCAGACTCTGAATCCCACTGAGACTCTGCTGGACCCCTCACACATGCTGAAAAACACCTGTCATGAAGAGTTTAATCCATTTCCTAACGTTATAGGCAGGCTCCTCCTGCCTTTAAGAACCTGAGAAAGGTGCGGCAAAAAAGACAATGAAGTAAAGAAATGGTTTACATGTAGGTTGGAGTGAAGAATGGCACAGTCTGTATGATGAGAAAAGAAATATATTTAAATATATTGACCCAAAATAAAGCAAACCCAAGAACCTTTTAAGATTTATTAGTATACATCACAATCAGTTGGTACTTTTTGAAGTCTGAGTGTGTGTCCAGCAATATGTCAAAGATAGGAAAGAACTCTACAGAAATAGTAGACATGCTTTTTTTTTTTTTAAGATTTTTATTGGGGAATTGGGGAGGGGAACAGTGTTGGGGAATTAGGGAAAGAGATCATTGTGTTTTTCCAGGACCCATCAGCTCCAAATCAAGTTGTTGTCCTTCAATCTTAGTTGTGGAGGGTTTAAGCTCGGCTCCAAGTTCAATCGCTGCTTTCAATCTTAGTTGCGGGTGGGCATAGTCCACTATCCCATGTGGGAGTCGAACTGGCAACCTTGCTGCTAAGAGAATGTGCTCTCACCATCTCAGTGGCAGCTCAGCTCAGGAGCAGCTCACTGGTCCATGTGGGAATCGAACTGGTGAGTCTGTTGCTCAGAGTTCGCACTCTTAATCAACTGAGCCACTCGGCTGGCCCAGTAGACACACTTTTTAAGGAGGATGATGTTCTTGAAGATCAGATCTATACAACTGAATTTAAAAAACATAAAACAACGTATAAGCAAGTATTGTCATCTGTGGCCTTGAGAATCCCTGTGCTCTAATGGCCCATTTTTTGCTTTGTTGAGGAGATAGCAAGGAAAATTATTATTTCTAGCTCTTCAGAACAGGATCTTTATCACCTCTTCCAGCACTAATGAGAACAAAAATCCAACCAGTCACTTTAAGTGGCACAAACATAATTAAGCCTACGGAGAAAGATGTGACATAGGCAGATATTTTTTTTTCATTGTCCTTGAGCTTTACCTTAGCTCCCATTATTGGAGAAAGTCTTTCAAGGACTTCTGAAAAGATATCCTACTTAGCTTTTTTATTATTTTTTTCAGGCAGAAAACCCTGCTCTCAGTGGAGTTGATAACTGGCATGAGCTAAGGAGAGAGTAAAGCTACTGTAGGAAACTAAGTGGTTGCCCTTGTTATGCAAACTGTAGTCATCCGTTTTGCACATTGGTGTGGACAACAAATTAATGTACAGAGGTTCCTGGTCCCAAACTGGAAATGTCTCCAGGAGGCATAATTCAGTGCATTGAAAAAATACACTGCATTTTTTATGAACTGCTTTGGGTTCCTGGAAATGTCAGTTGTATAAATATAGTGGATTATGTCATTCTTTAGCACCATTACTTGGATAGAATACAAGTATTTTCCCTCAGGCATGACACCATGTAAATATCCACCTAAAAACTTACAATTACACCACAAACCTTACCATATCACAAGTTGAGCTACTGCCCTTCCTCTAAAATCTTTTCCTTATTCCACTGTCTCCTGTGAATGACCTCACTATCCATCCACTTGCTCAAGATAAAAACATGAGCACTATCTCTTATTTCTCACTTCACAGTGTCTCTCAAACCTATCTGTTTCTCTCCATCCTCACTGTTACTCCCCTAGCTAAGGCCACACTTATATCTTTCCAGATAAATGCAACAGCCCACAAGCAGATTTCATGTCTCCGGTGTTTGATGTGTCTGATCCATTCTTCTCACTGGACCCAGAGTGATCTTTCTAAAGCACACTCCCTTGCTTCAAATCCTTTTAATGGACACTTAAAAATGTGCACACATTCAAATTCACTTTTTACTTGTACAGTTCTGTGAGTTTTGACAAATGCATAGAGCTTTGTAGTCATCCCCCCAAGTCAGGATATGGAACAATGAACCTCGCCTTCAAAAATATTTCCTCATGCTGTCCCTATTGTAGTCAAATCCTCCCTCCCAATCCTAACCCTTGGCAACCGCTGATCTGTACTTCATCTCCAGTTTTGCTTTTTCCAGGAAGTCATACAAATGGAATGATGTAGCATGTCACCTTTGACTCTGGTTTCTTTCACTTGTCATAATACATGTGAAATTCCTATGAGACTTATGCAGAGCATAACTCTCCTTTTAATTGCTGAGTAGTAGTTCCTTATACTGTAAAACTGGCTCATGCTCACTTTGTCTGTTTCATATGGTCGTTGTGAGCATTAAAAAAGCCTCCATTTGGTGTAAGTGAATTGAAAAAAAGTACCAGATTAATGTCAGCACATGAGAGCTCTTAGCACAGTGGTTCCATCCTGACCTCTTTTCTGTACATCCGATAGCTTTCTGGACATATCCACTGGGATGCCTCAATGGCATCTCAAAAACAACATGTGCAAAACTTCTAGTACTTTTGTAGTCTCCCCATCTTAGTAAATAACAACTCATCCACACAGTTGTTCAAATTTAATCGAGAGGATTGTCCTGACATCTTTATGTATATTTCTCCTATTCCTTATAGCCAAATAATCACCAATTCCTATTATGTCATCCTTTGAGTTATATCTTGAATTAGTATTATCATCTCTTTCCTGGATTACTGCAACAGCTCCCTGTGTGGTCTCTCAGTTTCTACTCCTTTCCCCATTCTAAACCATCCTTCTTGGAAAGAGTGATCTTTGCAAAATCAATGATTTCTTATATTAAAAAACAACATTTTTTTGGGGGGGGGTCTATCTATAGACATGTCTATCAGCAAATGTTTTGCCACTTCATCCAACAGAAGGTCACAATTATTCTGAACCATCCCCAATGTTGAATTTTTCTGCAGACAATTAGATTATATTTAATGCAGGATAAGATAGATGTGCCAGTGGAAACTTTCTTCAAAATAAACATTTCTTAGAAAATATTGCCAGACCTCGCCTTACAGTGAATTACAATCAGTTGCCATCTAAACTGTTTTGAATAAATAAGATTCTAGTTTTAAGAACAGCAAGAGTGATTATGAAAGTAAAAATGTTGTATCCTTCATCAAGCACCTATTATCTTATAGCTATGAGGACATTTTTGTTCTTAACAATGTATGGAAAAAGTTCATATTTTAGATAGAATATATATATACTAATTTAATATCACTTAAAACAATGAATGTTCCAGATACAATGAATTTTTTTAACTTCTTGAAAATTCAGGAATCCAGATAGCTTATACTACACTAATGAGAAAAAATAGGGGAGAAAAAAATTTTGCTTTAAATTTTCTGGAATTTAAAGTAATATTTTTAAGATTGTTTTATGTCTCCCCCACAAAATGCTTCCTAATAACAAAGGGAAAAATAAAAACTTTAGAGTAGAAAAACCTGGTAATTGCCACCTTAATACATGATCAAAGTTAAACAGACACTATTAATGGGATAAATTGACATAAAGTGCCTCCCGATATGATGCATTGAGACAAGCACAACATCACTGATTCCTGCCAAAAGTACAAGCCTGAGTCAAATCATGAAACATTAGAAAAAGGCCAAATAGTCTGAGCTGTACCCTTCAAAAAATATCAATGTCATAAAACACAAGAAATACAGAGAAGCTATTCCAGGGTAAAAAAATGTATAACTGAAGTTAACTTATGATCTGGTACCTTCTTTTACTATAAAGGATTTAATTGACACTATTGGCAAAATACAAATAACATTTATCAATTAGATAATGGTATGCATCAATATTAATTTCCTGATTGTAATCATTGTATTATCTAAGAGATGCTCTTGCTTTTAGGAAATACACACTAATGTATTTAGGGGCAAAGGGACCTCATGTCCACAGTTAATCTCAAATTCAGAGGGAGAAAGTGTGTGCGTGTGTGTGCACATGCATGTGCACAGGTGCACTGAAAAGCAAAGAGAGACAGAAAGGGTAAAGGGATAAGGTAAATATGGTAAGATGTTTATATTTAGCTAATCTGCATAGAGGATACAAGGATATATGGATTTTTTTTTTAAGATTTTTATTGGGGAATTGGGGGAAGGGGAACAGACAAGTTGCTGTCCTTTTGTTCTTCAGTCTAGTTGTGGAGGACGTTGCTTCACTGGCCCAAGTTGGCACCATCATTGCGCTCTTCCCGGGCGAGGCAGATCAGTCGCCAGCTTCTGGACGGCCGCTCACTGCGGCTGCTGGCCGCTCACACTGGCTGCTGGCTACACACGGTAACCCATGGCAACCCACTGCCACAGGGGCTGCAGCCTACGCCGTCACCGGCGACTCATGGCAGCCCAGCTCCAGGTTGAGCTGTTGTTCAGCATCTTAGCTGTGGAGGGCAGTGTCACTGGCCCTCATATGTGGGATCCGAACTGGGGCCCTCTGGTGTCACAAGCCAGCTCTTAACCACCGCGCCACTCGGCTGGCCCGATATATGGATTTTTTTGTACTATTTTTGTAGTATTTTACTTTAAAACTGAAATTATTTCAAAATAAAAATTTAAAAGGAAAAATAGACATTACCTATGTTATTATGTTAAAATCTTTTAGAGACATATTCTCTTTGAATTAATATTTTCCCACCTGCCTGAGAATGATTCTTTCTCAGATAAAAAAGCATCATCTTTCTTCTATCCCTCTAAGTTCAAATGCTCTGTCTCTTTAGAAACTAATAAGATTGCTTCTTTCTATGCAAACAGGATAGTCTGTTTTGGTAGCTTTTATAGAACCATGTTTATATTTATATAGTTTAACCTATGATACATACAATAATATGTCATATAACAATTTTACTTTTAACACAATATAATTATATTTACAGAAAACTGGGGTCCACTTGACTTTCACCAAGGAACTTGGCACTTATTGTTAGTAAAATGTGTGTGTTCCTTGACGATGTTATTATATCCCCCTTTCACAAGGCATGCAGGCCAAACACTGGAGAGAGGGGTATAAAGGTGAGAGAATTAGCTTTGTGTCCAAATGTTGTTTGCATTGAAGTTAGGCGATGTGACACTGTATCAAAGGCCATGTACCCACATATAAAACAGGGTAGCCCCAAGGCCGATTTACTATTGGCTGATGTACTATTGAATTATAGGCAATAAATATTGGCTAGATGTTCAGATTTCAATACAAGCTAGAGAGGTTTATGAAGACCCAAATTCCCTTGTTAGGAGGAAAGGACCAAGGGCTCCGAGGCCAGACCAAACTGGATCTTGACTTTGATCTCCTAATCTGGTGATCCTGGGAATGTACCTTAGGTTCTTCCAGCTCAGTTTCTTCATTTCCAAAATCAACAAGATGATTCCTACCTTTAAGGGTGTTATAAAGGGACGATGTTGACAGATCACCTGATGTAGAAAAAGCACTTTACTCATTAAGTGCATAGTTTAGGCTGAGTGCTCATTGTTTATTTGGAAAAGAGTATATTAATAAAAATGATCAAATCCCTTTCAAAATTCAAAAAATAGATGTATTGAGTTATGTGTTTGTTTTTTTTTTTTTAAAGATTTTTTTATTGGGGAATTGGGGGGATGGGAACAGTGCTGGGGAATTGGGGAAAGGGGAACAGACAAGTTGCTGTCGTTTTGTTCTTCAATCTAGTTGTGGAGGATGTTGCTTCACTGGCCCAAGTTGGCACCATCATTGCGCTCTTCTCTGGAGAGGCAGATCAGTCGCCGGCTTCTGGACGGCCGCTCACTGCGGCTGCTGGCCGCTCACGCTGGCTGCTGGCCACACACGGTAGCCCATGGCAATCCACTGCCACAGGGACTGCAGCCCACGCCGTCGCCGGCGACTCACGGCAGCCCAGCTCTAGGTTGAGCTGTTGTTCAGCATCTTAGCTGTGGAGGGCAGTGTCACTGGCCCTCATATGTGGGATCCGAACCGGGGCCCTCTGGCATCCCAAGCGAGTTCTTAACCATCGCGCCACTCGGCCGGCCCGAGTTATGTGTTTTAATATCTTTTTTTTTTTTTTTTTTTAGCTGAGCCATCCTGCTACCTGTTGGCAGCTCAGCTCGGGCCGGGAATTGAACTGGTGACCCTGTTGCTCAGAGCTCGCACTCTTGAGCGAGCTCTTAACCAACTGAGCCACTCGGCCGACCCTTGTTTTAATATCTTTGATATAATAAAGGTTTAGGTTCTCAGAGGGAAGCTTGCCTACTGCCTATAAATGTGTTTAAACAACTCTGCTTATATTCAGTAAAGTGTAACGATTATAACTATTATTTTTTATGTTGAAATGCTCATCGTTCTTCCTAATGTGAGACTCTGTCAGCCTGGGGCTGATTTTCTTTCCGCATCTGTATGACTGGTTATTTTACCAGTCCCAAACCATGGATTATGGATGTTAAGACACTAAAGGATAAGGGAAAGTTTTTATAGAAACTCCATCTCATATGTTCTGCTATGTCCTCCCTCCAACTTTGAACATGACCTTCAGTTGTCAGGCTTAAGTGCAACAGTTTTATTTGGCTGTTGAACCTAATTATAATGAGTGAAACGCTCTAAGGCTTATCACAGATGAGGTGGAGAGCCTTTTTCAGAAACGTTGACTTCAAATAGATTTTGTGGCTTAATATATTTGTGGCACCTAACAGCTGTGTGCTACTCCCAGAAACTTTAATCCATCACACTGATTATGTCGCACAGAAAATAAAGTGCGGGGGGAAACTTTAAATTTAAATGGTGTGTGTAAATATTTATGCAAGCATGAAACACTGTAAAAAATGTACTGATGCTATATTAATTAGAATTTGCATGGTGAGGATTTGAAAATTTATTTAAGATGTGACACTATTATTTCCAAGGGGAAGATTCTTCTCACACATGAATTCAAATGGTTTGGATACGCTGTCTTTTAAACAGGTTTTCAGTGACATAAATGTTTAATTATTCTTATTGCGTAAACATCAAGGTGTTGAGACAAAAAACAATGGAAAACATAGTGCCATTCCTCAAAAAACAGCTTACAGTGTTTAAGGGTAAATTAAGTCATTCACCTGTAAAAACTGTAAGAATAGTAGATCTTTTGAGGACATATCTTTTTATGTGTTATAAATGCAGGATTTTAGATGCATAAAGGGAGAATTTAAAAGAATTTTGAAGAGAAAGGTGAGTTTTAAGAGAGACTTTAAAGGCAAAATAAAATTTATATAGGCAGTGAGCAGGGGCTCATTAAATATTGCAAATTTTTGTGTTTATTAACTTTGTATAGGAGGTCTGACAATTAGGTTCGCGAACTTGTTGCAATGTTGCTAGCTTTTTTTGATATCAGAGGGATTATTCATTATGAATTTGTACCAACTGGACAAACAGTTAACCAAGTTTACTATTTGGAAGTGCTGAAAAAGCTGTGTGAAAAAGTTAGACCACCTGAACTTTTCACCAACAATTCATGGCTCTTGCATCACAACAATGCACCAGCTCACACTGCATTGTCTGTGAGAGAGTTTTTAGCCAGTAAACAAATAACTGTATTGGAACACCCTCCCAGGTCACCTGATCTGGTCCCCAATGACTTCTTTCTTTACCTGAAGATAAAAGAAATATTGAAAGGAAGACATTTTGATGACATTCAGGACATCAAGGGTAATACGACGACAGCTCTGATGGCCATTCCAGAAAAAGAGTTCCAAAATTGCTTTGAAGGGTGAACTGGGCTCTGGCATTGGTGCATAGCTTCCCAAGGGGAGTACTTCAAAGATGAATGTAGAGATATTCAGCAATGAGGGAGGCAGTACTTTTTCTAGGATGAGTTCACGAACTTGATTGTCTGACTTCCTATATGATATACTACATAAAATTCACTGTTATTTTTAAAAATTAATAAAACTTAATTTATTGAGCAGTTTGAGGTTCACAAACAAATTGAGTGGAAAGTACAGAGAATTTCCATATATCTCCTGTCCCAGCCTGTGCCCCGCTCTCCACACACACACAACCTCCTCCATTATGGACCTCCCACACCACAGTGGTGTATTTGTTACAATCAATAAACCCACATTGACACATCATTATCAGTCAAAGTCTAAAGTTTACATTAGGGTTTAACTCTTGGTGGTGTACGTTCTATGGGTTTTCACAAATATATAATGCCATATATCTATTACTGTAATGTCATACAGAATAGTTTCAGCGCTAAAAGTCCTCGGTGCTCTGTCTATTCATCCCTCCATCTCCTCAACCCCTGGCAACCTCTTATCTTTTCACTGTCTTCATAATTTTGTCTTTTCCAGAATGTCATACAGCTGGAATCATATAATATGTAGGCTTTTCTAATTGCCTTCTTTCATTTAGCAATATGTATTTAGGTTTCCTCCATGTTTTTTCATGGCTTGTTAGGTAATTTCTTTTTAGCACTGAATAATATTCCATTGTCTGGTTGTAACAGTTTATTTACCCATTCAGGAAGGTCATCTTGATTGATTCTAAATTTTGACAATTATGAATAAAGATGTTATAAACACCCACCCATGTTCAGGTTTTTGTGTAGACATGATTTCAATTCATCTGGGTAAATACCGAGGAGCATAACTGGTGGATCACATGCTAAGAGTGTGTTTAGTGTTTTAAGAAACCACTGAACTGTCTTGTGAAGTAGCTGTACCATTTTGCACTCCATCAGTAATGAACAAGAGTTCCTGTTCTCCACATTCTCACAAGCATTTGGTGTTGTCAGTCTTTGGATTTTGGCCATTCTAATGGATATATAGTTGTATTTCATTGTTCTTTTAATTTGTGTTTCCATGATGACATATGATGTTGAACATCTTTTCATATGCCTACTAGCTATCTGTATATATTCTTTGGTGAGGTGTCTTTTTGTTGTTGTTGCTGTTGTTTTGCAATTTTTAAATCAGGTTATTCAGTCTCTTTGAAGAATATTTTGAAGTATATTGTATATTTTGAATAGCAGTATATTTTGAAGTATGTTTTGGATAACAGTCTTTTATCAGATGTGTCATTTGCAATTATTTTTTTCCAGTCTGTGGCTTGCCTTCTCGTTCTCTTGACATTGTCTTTCACATACCAGAATTTTTAATTTTAATAATGCCCAGTTTATCAATTATTTATTTCATGGATTATGCCTTTGGTGTTGTATCTAAAAGTTGTCACTATACCTAAGTTCACCTAGATTTTCTCCTACATTATCTTCTAGGAGTTTAATAGTTTTGTGTTTTACATTTAGGTCTATGATCCATTTTTACTTAGTTCTTCTAGAGAATGTAAGGTCTGTGTCTTGATTCACGTTTTTTGCATGCAGATGTCCAGTTGTTACAACATCTTTTGTTGACAAGACTATCTTTTTCCATTGTAGTGCCTTTGCTCCTTTTTCAAAGATCAGTTGGCTATATTTATATGGGTTTATTCCTGGGTTCTATATTTTGTTTCATTGATTTGCCTCTTCTTTTGCCAATTCCATGGTATTTTGATTACTGTAGCTTTATGGTAAGTCTTGAAGTTGGATAGTATCAATCTTCCAACTTTGTTCTTCAATTTTTTGTTAGCTATTCTGGGTCTTTTGCCACTCCACATAAACTTTAAAATCAGCTTGTAATTATCTACCTAATAATTTTCTGGGATTTTAATAGGAATTGCATTGAAACTATAGATCAATTTGGGAAGAACTGATATCTTGACAATATTTAGTCTTCCATGAACATGGAATATTCCTCTATTTAATCAGTTCTTTGATTTTGTTCATCAGATTTTCATAGGTTTCATCACATATAACCTTGTACATATTTTATTAGATTTATACATAAGATTTTCATTTTAGGAAGTGCTAATAAAAATGTGTTTTCAATTTGAAATTCCACTTGTTCACTGCTGGCATATAGGAAAGCGGTGGACCTTTGTATATTAACTTTATATCCTGTAACTGTGCTACAATTGCTTATTAGTTCAGGAATTTTCTTGTTGATTCTTTTGGATTTTATGCATAGACAATCATGTTATCTACAAAGACAGTTTTATTTCTTCCTTCTCAATCTCTATGACTTGATTTCCTTTTCTTATTGCATTGGCTAGAACTTCCAGTACAATGTTGAAAAGAAGTGCTGAGAGGTGTAATCCTTGTCTTTTGCTGATCTTAGTGAGAAAATTTTGAATTTATTACCATTAAAGTATGATGTTAACCACAGAATTTTTAAAATAGATATTCTTAATTAAGCTGTGGAAGTTCCCCTCTCTTATTAGTTTTTTCACAGTTTTTATTATGAATGAGATTTGGGTTTTGTGAAATGCTTTTTCTGCATCTGTTGATACGATCATGTAAATTTTTTTTCTTTAGCCTGTTGACATGATGGGTTACATTAATTGATTTTCAAATGTCAAACCAGCTTTGTACACCTGGGATAAATTCCTCTTGGCCATGGTGTATAATTATTTTACACATTATTGGATTTGATTTTCTAATATTTTGTTGAGAATTTTTGCATCTATGTTCAATAGAGATATTAGTTTGTAATTTTCTTTTCTTGTAATGTTTATGTCTGGTTTTAGTGTTAGGGTGATGCTAACCTAGTAGAGTGAGTTCAGAAGTATTTCCTTTGCTACATCTTCTGGCAGAATTTGTAGAGAATTTATATAAGTTCATCCTTAAATGTTTGGTAAAATGTACTAGTCAACCCATCAGGGCCTGTCTTTTTGGTTTTAGAATGTTATCAATTATTTCTTAAATTTCTTTAATAGATATAGGCCACTACGATTTTAATGCCTTCTAAGTTGCAGGAAACATGCTAGGTGAATATATACATATATTCTTCAGCTACTCATTTGGGAATTTGGGGGTAGGTAATTGTACTAGACATTTGTGGTTCAATTCTCAGTCTCTCTTCTACACTAGATGATTGTAAGCCATTCATGATCACTCCATTCACCTTGCCAAGGTGGGCTGGTGGGTATGTGACTCAATTTAGCCAAAGACACATGAGGGGAAGACTTCTCAGTGGCTTATTGGAAAGGCTTCCTTTCTTATTAGAAAGTGTCATAGAAAGAGATGGTCTTTCTTCTTCCTCTGGATGCTGTCTTGACAGGATATGAATTTGTAATAGCTATAAGAAGAACCAGGGTTAGGTTGCAAGTGATGCTGAGGATATTAAAGAGAAGTGAAGGCAAGAAAGTGGAGACAGAATAATCTGTGAACCATTACTCAGTCTTCAGATTGCCCTACTCTTGGACTTAGAATTATGTGAGGTAATATCATTTCTTATTGTTAGGACACTTTTTCTATTTCTTAAAATCGAAAACTTTCTGTGAGATACAATTTTCTGCATTTTATTTGTGAGAAAGATAAGGCTTAAGAAGGTTAAGTAACTTTCCCAAGATTGCATATCTAATAAATGTCTGAGTTTGTATCTGAACCTGGATCTATCTCATTCATTTGCATATTTCACTACTGTCCCTTATACATAAATGGATCAAATAAATTAATAAAATCCAGAATAAATGATATTGAAAACTGTTATTAATTCTTGTGTGTGGGTAATCTTCTAACAATGATATCTGTTGCTGTTGCACAAAATGCACCTTTTTGTAGGAAGAACTAGTTTTATAGAAACTTAGTTACATAAAACTATGTGAATTTATCTTATTTAGCCAAAATGGAAAATATATACCTAAATCTAAACAATTCTAGGGCTCACAAAGACATGTAGTGTCTTGAATGTTGACCTCCACCAACCCATTCCCCCCACAAGGATATGTCCACCCAGAACCTGTTAATGTGACTTTATTTGGACAAAGGTCTTTGAAGATGCAATTAAGGATCCTGATGAGATCATCTTGGATTAGGATGGAGAAGACAACACACAGGCACAGAGAAGAAGGGGAAAAGACACAGAAACAGAGATGATGGTCATCTTTGGTCAAAGATGAAACAGATATTGGAGAATGAAGCATCAAGTCAAGGAACACTAGGAGCCACCCAAACCTGGAAGAAGAGGTAAGGAAGAATTCTCTACTAGAGATTTCAGAGGGAATGCAGCTTTGCTGACACATTGATTGCAGACATCTGGCCTCCAAAAATGAGACAGAATATATTTCTGTTATTGTTAATTACCAAGTTCATAATAATGTTACAACAACCCTAGTAAACTAACAGGGGACTGTCTTGACTTAAAAAATCTTCCACCTCCTTTCCTCCAAATGAGTTTGTCAGTGTTGACTACTGTCTCAGTCAACATGGCAGACATGGCTAACTGTGTGCTCTACCTTCCATGAAGTAGAGTTAGCTCTCAGAAGTGGTTGCCCAGCTATGGACTATATTTTCTAGTGCTTCTTGCATCTTGGTCAAGTGTGTATATTGTTCTGACCAGTGAACTGTGAGCAGAAGTGATGAGTGTTACTTCTGAGGTAAGGTAGTTCAGAACAGTGCTCTTTTTCTACTTTCTTGACTCTTCTCTATTGTCTGGATCAGAAGACTCCACAGTCCTGGCATATGGTAGAGCCATAAGACAGCATTGCCATCATAACTCACTAAAGCACATGGCGCTATGGAGGAGAGTGGATTTCTTAAATAAAAGTGGGGTTGTGTAAAACAGGAGAAAGGGAGGTAGGAAACATACTACCTACAACAAATGCTTTATGTTCATATAATTTGTTGTTGGAGTAGCTTTGATGGAATTCAGATAGTTAAAAAAATGCCTTTCCAAAGAATACATTCTCAGCTTCTTAGATAATAATGATAGATTTAACTATAAAATATTACTTAAATATTAATGAAGTGCTTTCACTGCATACTTTGTTTGCTTCTTATAAGAATTTGTCATATAGCTAAAATCAGTTGAGCTAACATTAGAACTAAGAAATTTTCACTTCTAATCCACAGCTCTTTCTGCAGCAGCACCCATTTACAAAGGAAATTCTTATCTTCTGGGGGACATGATCTTATTGCCTGTGGTGAACATGTACTTTTTATTTATTTTTTATTTTTTAATTTTTTTTGCTACCTAGTATACATTTTCCTTTCTTTTAGTCAATGCTAACCTGATCTTCTGGGAGAATTGCACCTTCTGACAGTCTTAGCCCAAGTGCTTCAACTTTCAACTAGAGTTGACTCTATCCCTGATTCCAGGGATGGGCATGTGACTCAGACTGGACAATCGAAAATGGCGTTCCTCTGGCATGTGACCCAATATGGTTCAATGAGAGTCAGGTTTAGAACTTTCATTGTGTAAGGGAAAATATAAGAAACTGTACTGTGGGCAACCATCTTGCTAACCACGAATTTACCTCATATGGATAAACAGTTAAATAAGAAAGATAAAATACTAGATAAGAGCTATTTCATTTTCAGTTACTTCTGGTTGCAGAGCTTTGGGCCAAAAGTTTGAGAAGACACAGCTAGTCTCGCCTTGGAAGCAGGATCTCCTGGCTCATGGTTTTATGCCCTTCCTCAAGAAGTTTGAGTAATAGAGCCCAGCACATGTAGAAATTCATTGAAGAACTTGTTGAATATTGAATGAATCTGAAGTGGTGTGGACTTCCATAAAGCTCCGAGTATGTATTCATGCTTTATTCCTGAAATAAATTGTTCATGCTTTTACGACAGCTCATGATTTAACATTCAATGAGAGAAACTATCTTTTTTCTCTTCCTTTGTAATTACTTGAAATATACTTTGTGGAGAATAACACTTGGAATTTAATTGGGTGTGTCATGTGTGTGTGTGTGTGTGTGTGTGTGTGTGTGTGTGTGTGTGTTTTGAGGGAAAGGGGATGGCTAGAGAGATCTTTTTGGTGGGTGGTCAAATTTTAAAATGCAGTTCATGTTTTACATTTGCCCTATTCACATTTCTCCTTCATTATAACCTAGAGTCAGGCTATTTAATATGATTACCAGGTCATGGTTAAGGGCTGTGAATGATCTGCACTGAATTTCTTATTATTTTATTTCTTTAGTGCATATACAGCAATTTATGCATCAAAAATCATGGTTGTTTTATTTCTGAATCTATGCTACTTTAGTGTTTATAGTCATTAATGGAATTTGAGAAATGCAAGTTTTTGTTCATTCAAGAAAAATAGGGGTGTTTTTAATGGCTTACTTTGCATTGATTCCCTACTTGTAGACCCTGGAAAAGGAAGGTCCCTTGGTTTCTGCTTCTAACTGGAAAGTATGACATGAGAATAAGGATGAAATAGAGTGTGAAGAACAATATTTAATAATATACAAAAGCAGGAAATCCTCTCATCCATTTTGCCCTTGGTTAGTGGGCTCTCATGCAGAATGTAAGCACCTTGAGGCCAAAATTCTTGTCTTTCCAGTTCATTCGGTACTTAGAAAGAGCCTAATTCATAGGAAACACCAATATTTTCTGAATGATGATTGAAAGTATAGACAAATAAAAAACCCTTCAGGAATTAATAAATAATGAAATGGTAAATTTCTTTGTAAAACTGAGGCTCTTATCACAATTAGCTTAATTCAATTGTATTAACCATAAATTCTGACCAGCACAGGCACAGTTATGTTACTTATCTTTGTATTATTTTATTTATTCAACAAGTAATCCCTTTGAATAGTTATTCTTGCATTTTAGGACTAATGTCACTAACAGAGAACGGTAATACCTTCCAAGGGGTATCTGGACATGCATGGGGGCATTTTTCCTGTTGTTGCAACGATTGCCTCTACTGGCATTTAGTGAGTGGATGCCAAGCATGCTAAATATTCTGTAATCAGTTCTACTATTAATGGACATTGAAGTTTGTTTCCAGTAATTAACAACATTCTGTACCTGTTTCCTTGTAAGATTCCATTCTTGGGACATATGTACAAGAGTTTTTCTAATGTAATCAATGGCTTTCAGACTCTTAATCATAGCCAACAGTAATTAATACATTTTATGTCACAACCATGAAACACACATTTGTGTGTGTGTGTGTGTGTGTGTGTGTGTGTAACAAACAAAATTTTAAGACAGTGCTATGTGTTATGCACTCTGACTTATTAAAAAAGAATGCTGCTTGTAATACACTAAATTGATTTTCAAAAGCTACATATTTATCAAAACTCAGTTGAACAAGCAAAGCCATACAGGCATGCCTAGTAAGGAAGTATTGGATCCAAAAGTAGGCTCATATTTAACATTTCTAGTAGATGCCAAGCTATTTTCAAAGTTGTTCTTACACCTGCTGAGAATAGATAAGAGATTCTGTTGCTCTACAACCTCTCTTTTAGTCTTTTTTCTCTACAATATGTATCGTACTATATGCAATTTCATATTTTTTTCCCACTTAACATTAATATGAACAATTTCTGGTCTTAAAATCTGAGATTTTAAATTACAGTGTAGTATTTCATTTTAAGGACATATTATCATGTATTTGACTCTTCCCTGTTGTTGACATAACTATGCTTCCAGGGCTTTTGGTAAATTTATAATGAAATCATTAATTATACACGCTATTTAATCAATCTTCTGTTGCATCTTAGGACAGATGCCAAGTCTCAGGATTATTGAGTCAAAGGGTGTAACCATATTTATGGCTTTTGATATGTATTTTCAAATTACACTCCCCAAATTTTGTACCTACTTGCTTTTAGTTGAATCCAGGTTTTCTTAATTTTGACTGGGTAAAATCAAGTTTAACTGAATATATAACATTAGACAGTGGTGTTCTGTTTATGAAACATTACTCTTAAGTAGATTTGGAAATGTGTTTTCCATTCTCCATATTTAGAACTGTAAATGTAAACAGAAGTATGGAAAGAATTTCCAGCCTTAACACTGTATTAATTCATTTCACTTTAATAGTTGTTTGTCTCACTGTGGATAAAAATAACACTGTACTAGCCACCAAAAGACCTGACTTTTAATTTTGTCTCTTCTCAACCATGTGACCTGTAGCAAATCATTTAACCTCTGTGAATCTTCATAGAATAGTGATGTTTGGCCCTGCTCTGCCTATGTCAGCACCCATGTGAGAATTAAATGTCCCAGGAGAAGGGAAACTGTAAATAGTGAGACTGGTCAAGTGAAACAAATGAAATCATAAGAAATTCAATTCAAAATATTTTTAGTCTATCCAATAGATTTACTCTCAGGACGTTGGGCTTAAATAAGTAGCTAGATTTTCCATGATTTTTACCAGTGAAAAAGGCTAGGTTTCACATCTAGTATACAATGTCTTTCTTATTTTTTTAAAATTAAAACTACAACATTAATGAAAAAATTGAGCTTCCCATGACTGAAAAAAACACACAAAACAATGCCTGGATCATAGCAACTTGAGGTCCTGATTTGATCGGTACAGGATGCGGTCAGTGCTTTGGTATATTTTTAATGCTTTTTAGGTGATGTCACTGTGCAGCTGGGAGAGAGACCTTTTAGAACAGTATAGTAGCCACTAGCCACAAGTGGATCTATATATATATATTTAAACTAATTAAAATTAAATACTATTAAAAAGTCAGTTCCTTGGTTTTAGTAGGCACATTTCAAGCACTCACTTGTTACATGTGGCTGAGTTGGTGGCTACCACATTGGTCAGCACAAAAGAACTTTCCTGTCATTGCAGGAAATTCTATTCAATAGCATTGCTCCTTTTAAGAAAGATCTCTGTTATATTTTCTTAAATTTAGGTAAAATTTACATACAGTGAAATGTACAAGTCTTCACTGAACTAGTAGATGAGTTTTGACAAATGTATGTACCCGTTTATCGAACACCCCAATCAAGATATAAAACAAAATTTACATCACCCTTGAAAGTTCTCTCATTCTCCTTTCTGGTCTACCCTCACAACCTACTGGCAATCACTGTTCTGATTTTTATCACCATGGATTAATTTTGCCTGTCTTTAATTTCATATAAATTACTTATTTTCATTAAACCATAGACCACTATTTATGCTTCTTAAAGACATCACATTAGATTTTTAGCAAATGCAGTTGATTTAGATGTCTATTGTTGATGAACAAAACTTTCTAAGAATTTCATAGTGTGGACAGCACCGCTCTTGATGCATTTACCATTGATGAAGAAAGAAAACTTGCTGAGAGCAATATTTTTTCCTATTTATTCATTCAATCATCAAATATTTTCTGAGGCCTTATTGTAAACTAGGCAGTGTGCTAGATCCCTGTTCCTCATTTACCTTTTCCTCTCCTGATATTTGTCATGTCTGAGTAATACCTGTTCTGATAACTTGCTGTTTTTCTAAATAAGTTTATTTTTAAAGTATCTTTATCATTAGAAAAAATGAAAATAACTGTTATTTGCCTTAAATGTAAAGGAATGTTCTAGAAATAGAAGGTAGCGATTTCTGGCAACAAAGCCTAATTAGGAGGGACTTCAGTTCTATTATATATATATTAAAAAAAAGCCAGAAAAAATTAGCAGTTGTTAAAGTTTTAACACATATCTATCTGAATTCAAATACAAAGAATTCCCCAAGTGACAGAAAAGAGAAATCAAAGACAGAGTGGTGAGCAGATAGGACATCCTGGAGTCCCACTGGGGTTCTTGTCCCATTCATATTCATGGAGGCCAGAAATCCAATACTGAAGCTGGGACATATAAGGGAGTGGAAAAGCTGAAACTGAGACAACACCCACTCCCATCCCACAACAAACAAACAAAACACACACACACACACACACACCCCTGAGACTCAGAGAACTTCTCCGACCAAAAAAAAGGTCTATGTCTGGATGATAGAACATTTTGGAAAGTAACCAAAAATAAACGAAAACTCCTGGTTTGTGGTAATGGTTAATTTTATGTGTCAACTTGTGTGGGTCATGTGGTGTACAGACATTTGGCCAAACATTATTCTAGGTTACAGTGTTTTTGGATGAGATTCACATTTGAATAACTAGACTGAGTAAAGCAGATTGTCCTCATCCAATCAGTTGAAGATCTGAGTAGAACAAAAAGCGTAAGCAAGAGGGGATTTCATCTGCCCAACTCATACATATGCATGTACAGATACATACACACATGTACATATACAATATCCATACATGTACACATATACATGTATGTATACATATGGACATATACATACACATATATATAGGGAGGGGCAGGAAGGGAGAGGGAGGGAGATCCTATTGGTTCTGTTTCTCTGGAGAACCTGACTAATACACCTAAATATATGTTTAAGCTGAGGGGAACAGGTGAACCTTCTTCCTGCTCCCTGCCATATGGAAACTGGGAACATGACCTAAGCTTAGCCAGTCAGAAGCTCCCACTGAGACCTGATGGGATTGTTGAGAGACCAAGGCAAAAGCCAGGGTCCGTTAGTGATGATCTTTCAGTGACTGGTGCAGAATCAAGAATTGAGTCCAGTGGTATGTGTCTGAGTGACCATGGGAGGCGGAACCCAGCAGCCAAACATTCAGCATTCAGGGGTGGGTTACAAGGCCAATTTCAATAGCATCAGAAATATAAACTCTGACTGGATCTTGAATACGTATTGTCTCCCTTGATCTCAGCCTTTCTGGCAGCTCTGTTTAAGTTTGCTACCGCTGGATTCTGTTTCCCAGCGGGTTATGGAAACTCACTAAATACTGTGAGCAGGGAAATGACACGATTGGTGCCATGGGTTTGTGTCTCTGTGTTCATAGAATGTTGGTCACTTCTTATGATAACCATCTCTCCCTCAACATACACACAATGGGTTGCTTTTTTAAACTAGGATTACATTTTCCACTGTGTTGTTTTAGATCTGGGTCAGCTCTCCTCTGTGAAGAGTAGGTGTATCCCAAGGTGTGAATCAAGTGACATGATGAAAAGATCCCAGCTCCAAAACATCCATCTTTCTCACCAACTACCCACAGAACCTCCTCCGTACCTGATCATTTCAATCACTAGTCTCCGCATGTTAGTAGCCATTCCAGGTGACTTTGGTTCTGCCTGCCCTCCAACAGCAATGCATAGCTACCAAAGAGTCGGCTAGATCAGACTTCCATCCCAGCTCGACCATGGACTAGCGTGACCTTAGGCAACTTAATTACACCAGGACCCTCAGTTTTCCTTCTCTGTAAAATGGGCACAACCGTAGCTTAACTCATGGAGGTACTATGAGGTTTAGGTGAAATGATGCTTGTGAAGAATGTCTCATGGCACAAAGACAATGTTTAATACATAGTAGCTTTTATATTAATACCTTGGAAATTCAGAGGGCAGAAGTATGTGACAGAGATGTTCAGGTTCTGGGAGGTTGGAAGAAACATTACATGTTCAAGTCAATTTGAGCCAGGGTCAGTTTACAAAACTCATACTCCTATAAGTTCAGTCTCATATTTTATAAAACATATTAATATATACCCAATCTCACATTTCATAAACCATTCATATTTATAAAACATATTAATATATCTTTTAAAAATATTTTAAATTATGACAGTTTTCTTTGAAATGATTTAGTATTAACTATTTGACTTTTAGTACATTGCTTAAAAATTGTGCTTATGTCAAAATCCTTTTGAAGTAATAGATCTACAGATTTTTCCCATGGTAATACCATTTTTATAAATATAAATTTTTTCATTCGGCTTCATATGGGCAGGGGAAGTTTCCTCTAACTTTAGATTATGAAAAACACAGAAATGCTGTATTGATTAACACACAGAAATGCTGATAAAATAGTTGAATTTATACCTTTATTCCCTTTAATTGGATTTAACAATTGTTTACATTTTGCTATATTTGTACTCTATTTATACACACAAATATACATACATATTCCTGGGGTTTTTTTGGCTGAAAAATTTGAAAGTAAGTTGCCAGATATCGTAACATTTCACCCCTAAATACCTCAGCAGAAATCTCCTACATAATCATAATCCCATTACCACACTTAAAATTATTGTAAATTCTCTAATATCATCTAATAGCCAATTCATTTTTCAATATCTTTTGTAACTGATTCTTTTGTACCAGTATCAGTGAAGTGACAGGTTTACATTTGGTATGTCTCTTTTTCTCTTTTCATAAAGAACTTTTTCTCCTCATACATTGACTTTTTCAAGAATCCAGGATCCTGGTGTTTTAGAATGCTTCCATTCTAGATTTGTCTATTTCTTCATGATGTTGTTTAACATGTATCTCCATCTCTCATCTCTTTTATTGCTTTCTTTCCTTTTAAAAAATATGTTAGATTTGGTTTATGTTGTAGATCACACTCCTTTATTTTTTATAAATGGATATGTCTGGATTCTTGATGAGTTCAGTTTCAACATTTTTGGAAGACTGTATCACAGTGACATTGTGAACTTCACATTGCATCACATCAGGGAACTGGATCATTTCGTGGTATTGTAGTGCCAGAGTCCTAAGCTTGACCACTTGGTAAGTGTGGTAACCCCAGATCTCTCAGTGGGAAAGTACATTTCTGAACGCTTTTGCAAGTAGTAAGTAATGTGGAGGGTAGCACCTTGCGACTGTGAAAATGTACTGTTTTCAATAACCTTTTATCTAATGGTTTCAGCATTTGTTGATAATCCTTGCCTGAATTGGTTATTATATTGGGTATTACAAAAGGGAGATCTTTTATTATTACCCCTACATTTATTAACTGGTATTATTTCTTTCCTTCTCTCTCTTTCTGTCCCTGTTTTTCCATCTTACAATAGATTTATAAATTTAATATAAAGCCTTTAATGTAACAATAAAATATGAAGCTGACATAATGTGATATAACGGTACACTTTATATATATTTTTTCCTTTGGTAATGCCAACAAATTTTCTCGCACATGTTTAACTCTTGAAAAATTTATAGCCCCTGTGGTATTGTAGTGTCTATTAGATAAGGCAGTTTTGATGTGAACCATTTCTAAGGCCACGGTAAGCATTAAACAGGTTTGATTGTATTGTTCAGTACTGTGAGTGAGTCAGTCAGCAGGTGAGGAAAAAATGTGTGCTTAGGAAAAACATAGTCTGCCTGACATCCAAGGACCCAAGAAGTCTGTGTGAGAGCACCGGAGGGGTGAGATGGGGAGGGGTGCCGCAAAGGAGACTCACAGACGAATGCATCCCTCTGTTATCTTCTGTGACCTACTGTGATTTAAATCAAATCAAGAAACATGAGTGTTTATTCTGAGCAAAAAATACTTTGCTCGTATGCCATTTGCTATTTACTTTTGTAAATTTTAAGAAGGGCTAGCCATTCACTTATTTCTTCATGTGTGGAAACTGACTACACACCTGGTCTGTGCAGGTTAGAAGGTTACTTCTCATCTAGAAGAGGAGAACCAAACCCTACCTATTCATGGCAGCTTAGAAATGCTTTTGTCAACACTCACATTAAGGTGAAGTTTCTTCCCTGGGGTCATAATTAACATCAGTCTTTCTTAAATCTGACCTTTTTCCTTATTTGCTCTATTATGCTAATTTGAGTGGTGGTTTGGTTGTCATTTGCTTTCCTGAGCTGTTCTTAACAGGACTATTTTAAGGGCTATTTTTAAAACCACTTCTAGCACATTTAAAAAAAAATTAATTCAGAGTTCATTGTCTCCTTTGAAGCAATTACTTCAGTAAAAGATTTTTCCCCCTAATTGTTTTTCAGTATGTCTGGCTCTGCAGTGATTAAGAACGTGATTTAGGCTCAAAAAATAACTGCAGACATATGAGCTTGGGCCACATCTCTCTTGATTTGTAGTTTCTTTATGTGTAAAATAAAAATATTTAGTCCACAAGACTATTGAAAATACTATACAATTGACCCCATTTACTCTCATCTACCACCCCCCTTCCCGTGATATCTAGATGATGTATTACAGAATTATACACTTGAAACCTATATAATTTTACTAACCATTGTTGCCCTAATACATTTTAATTAAAAAAAAAGAAAATACTATATAAGATAACATATGTCTCATTGAGCCCAGAGCTCAATAATTGGTAGCCATGATTGCAGTGTTATTAATGACAGTTTTGGCACTTAAAACTAATGTCATGTGGGGCGGCTGAATGGCGCTTTGATTAAGAGCTGGCTTGAGATGCCAGCTCTGAGCAGCAGGGACCCGGTTTGGATCCCACATGAGGGCCAGTGACACTGCCCTCTACAGCTAAGATGGTGAACAACAGCTCGACCTGGAGCTGGGCTGCCATGAGTCGCCGGCACAGTGTAGGCTGCATCCCCCTCTGCAGTGGGTTGCCATGGGCTACCATGTGTGGCTGGCAGCCAGCATGAGTGACAAGCAGCCGCAGTGAGCGGCCATCCAGAAGCCGGCGACTGATCTGCCTCACCCGGGAAGAGCGCAATGATGATACCAACATGGGCCAGTGAAGCGATGTCCTCCACAACTAGACTGAAAAACAATCCGACAGCAAATTGTCTGTTCCCCTTTCCCCAATTCCCCAGCGCTGTTTCCCTCCCCTAATTCCCCAATAAAATCTTAAAAAAAATTAAAAAAAATAAAATAAATAATAAATAATGTCATGTGTATTTATTTTTCTATTAACGAATGGTTAAGGTAAACTCTGAGGAATTTCCCTTGCTTTGCTCGCTTCTGATTTTATTTTGGTACTATATATCCATCAAGTTCATAGCTCCCTTCATGTCATTTTTTTCCTTCCTAAATCTTCAGTGATTTGCAATAGCTTATGGAGTAAACATCACATTTCAAGGCTAGTTTTCTAGGACCTCTGCCAATCAAACCAGATTGCTTGCTATTCTCCAAACGCACTGCATAATTTCCCTGCACCTTCATCAGACTGTTCCCTCCTCACTTAGGCTCTTCATCCCCTAGTTTCCTCATCTTCCTACTCTTGGTGTCCATTTTATATTAGTTCTTTGATGCCCCGCCCCAAGAACCTTATCCAATTGCCTCCACAGAAGATAGCTGCTCCCATCTTCGCAACCTCTATAGTCATTTTTCTGCAGTGTTTTAGAGCACTTAGCCCTTTTGTACTACATGTTATTGGAATTTATGTAACTTGAGTTTTATTAGTTTCTTCCCCAGGCCTCCTGTAGTAGCTTACCTCTTCCAAGTATGTCTAGGAGTCCACCAAGTCGTCAACAGGAACTGACAAATGTATCTGGTCTGTTACCATGTAGCTTTGGCAGTTGTAGTCCTTTATTCTGCTTCAGTCCTGCCTTTGTGGGTGCCATTTCCTTTGCTACTTCCACCTGGTAGAGTAACTAGGTGCTATGGTTCCTACCTTCTCTACCCCCATCCCATTGTGGCCTTCCCAATTCCAAACCTGCCAAGGCTAAAACATGATGGGATTGCAAAACAGGGGTGACCACCTCTATCTCTTTTTGGTTACACTTGAGCCTTAAGCACCTAGAGGTTTTAGTTCTTTTCGCCTTATCACTTTCCCAGCTGCATCCTCATAGGAGTCAGCGCAAAGGTCTTGAAGGCTGGGCCAGGGGAGAAATTGACATGGCAAACACCGTACTGCAATCCACACCACTCCTTCCTCCTGACAGCTGAAGCTGTGATACTGATTAAGCCTTTGTGGGCTCGCTACTTCTCCCATTAGAATGTGCCATCGGCCAATAAGACCCTAAGGACCACTAAAAAAGAGAGCGAGAACCTTTCTCCAATACCAGTTTGCCAGGCTTGTCCAGATATGTTTGAACCCAAACTTTAGGTGTAACTAAGGCTCCTTCTGGCATCTCCACTCTATGTTTACCTCCTCTGAGCATGACTGGAGTGCAAGCTTCCTTAGAACAGGGCTCATGTCTACAGGGCTTCAAGCATAGTAAGTTCTCAATAAATGTGTCCTTGATAAATGAATTGTGAGTGAAAATAATAATAGCTAATATTTATTGAGTACTAGACACTGTTTCTAGTGTTTTATATTCATTAGCTTGTTTGATCATCAAAACTCTGTAAGAAGGTATTATTATTATTATTATTATTATTTTTATTTTTATTCCAACATGTGAGCCACTATCCTCCATTTGGTCCTGAGCTCCACTCTCCACCCTCTCCACCTGCTTTCTGCCCCAGAGGTTGACTCATGTGACTACCTCAGCAAGGCTCCCTTTCCCTTTGGCTTGTGTGGGTTTGGGCATGGGGAGTCACTGGCAGGAGGTCAGAGTGAGAGAGGAGAGAGGGGTATTTGCTGGCCCCTTCTTTGTGATGTTGCCTTGCATAGGCTGGGACCCTCTCCTGAAAGTCACAGCTCTTCTCCAGAGGGTCTTCATCTCAGGAGCTCTCTTTTTTTTTAAATTATTTTTTATTATGAAACACACATTTTTTAGAATTAGTTTTAGCTGTACAACACAGTGCAATAGTTATACTTTTTACCCCTCGAAGTGACAACCCTCCTCCTCAGGAGCTCTTATGCTCTCTCCCTTCCCTTGTTTTTCATATGAGGGGTGGTGCTATCCCACCATTAGGAGGACCGCAGTCCTTTACTGTCCATAGTGGAGGTCTGGTACCCAGACCTCCTCTGTGTAAATAATCCACTTGCTAAATATTCTAATTATATTATGTTGGGTATGTCATCCGTATCTCTCTGGGACTCTGAGTATAAACCATGTTACTAATGAGGAAACTGAGGCCACAGAGATTAAGGAAGTTGCTCAAGATCACTGTACTAAAAAGGCTGACATAGAGATTTGCATGCAGCTCAATGGCTTTAACTATCACATCGTGCCTCCACAGAACTGCATGTGAATGCTGGGAGATAGTGTGGCACAGTGGGCGACCACTGCTGGCTTAAAGACCTGGGCTCCAAAACTGGCTTTGTAGCCTAGATGGAGTCTAACCTTGGGCAAATTATTTTACCTCTTTAAGATTCAGTTTCTAAATCTGTGAAATGGGAATGCTAACTATCTTTGATTTATTATAAGGTTTAAAGTAATGAGTTAATTGATGTAAAGTGCTAGCATACTATCTGGCATATAATAAAGACTATGGAAAACATGAGAAAAGTTTCATGCAAGATACTTTTACTCAAGGTGCTTATATTTTGATGGGGAGATAATAAACACATGAATAGTAATAATAATAATAACAATAACAACAATAACAGAAAGAATAGTAATAGAAAGAAAATAATAGAATAGTGGGTGGTTACATCAGTTAGATGTTGGAATTAAAGAGATCCAAGGGAAGGGCAGAAACTCATGGTTCAAGGTAAGCGGTCCAGGTTTCATTTTGGGTTTCTTCAGTTCTCTCTTGCACTCATTTTGTGGCATTGGCCATCCTGTTGAGTAGGCAGGCATCTCCCAGGCAACATGCTTCGAGTGAACAAACAGAAATCAGCTGGGTTTATCATTAAGCTTCAGCCTGGTTTTAATTCTTGTGACGATAACCGTTGCTTCTGTAGTGGCCTAGCTGTTCTAGAGGAATTAGATTGGTGGGGGCGGGGAAGGGAGCGCCACAATGCTGGCTTCAGAACATCCTTGGCTGCAGTCTTAAAAACAAAGTCTGTCTTTTCAATGAGGACAATTATACAGCATATTTGGGTGACAGCTTCAGAACCTGAACTAAAATTGTTTAAATAGGTGCCAGTAAGTGGAAAAATATGTCTTAACTGTGAGCTCTGAAGAGAGATGGGCAAAGTAAATAATTAGTACTTTTTATGGACACAAATATCTCAAGCGTACGTCTAAATAATGGCAGGACTTGCAAATAGGTGGCATGCGTGTACTTCCCAGCCCCCTATCAAAACTAGAGTTGGTCTCAGAGTCTCTGAACACAAAAGTGAAAGTTGTCTTCATTCATTTGATTGGAATTATACAAAAGATAAAGTTGGTCTGTTATTGTTTTGTGGAGAGGAGGATCCTACCTTTTCACATCATACCACCACCATCCAATGTTCACCACCTGAATATAAAACCAAATGGACTGATTACAGTTCATTAGTTTAATTACTTAATGCTGTTGTCAATATTTTATTCATAAGTCAGTATTTTTAGTTAGGAATGTAAACTTAGAATATTAACTATATTCTGAATTATGATATTTAAATCCTTATTTATGTTGCCTATGGGGACTCTATCAGTTAACTTTTGCTGTGTAACACACCACACTAAAACCAAGTGACTTAAAACAACAATCATTTGATTTGTTCATGGTTTTGTAGGTCAGCAATTTGAGCTCAGTTCTGCTGGGATGATTCTCTGTTCTTGGTTATATTGGCTGGGCTCACTTATATTTACCATCAGCTAGGAGCTGATGATCTCACTCATTTGTCTGGATGTTTAGCTGGCTGTTGGCAGGAATAATGCAGATAACCGGGCCATGTCCCACTTATCGCCCAGTAGGTTAGACGGGGCTCATTCTAATGATGGTGGTCACCATATTCCCCAGAGCAGCAAGGGAGGGCAAGTCCTAATGCATGAGCAGTTTTTAGCTATCAGTTTATGTCACATTTGGTATTGTCCCATCGGCCAAAGCAAGTCACATGGTTAAGCCCAGCCTTAGTGGTAGAGGGGATTTCCCAAAGGCATGGATACGAGAAGGGAATCATTGTGGGGACTTTTGCAAATAATCTACTATAAGGACATAGTTTCAGAATGATAACCTATAGTAATAAAACAATATGCTTGTAGTATTGCATAATTTTTCAGAAAAGCCGTACTGTAATACAATGGTTCTACTTAGAAATAACACAGAGACATTAAATATTATTATTTAAATTAAATACTGTGCTGGGCTATTGCTGTTAATATTATCACTACTACTAACATATATTTAATTTTAATAGTCACCCAATGATGAAGGCACTACTATTCTCATTTTACACATGAAGAAATTGAGACTTAGAGAAGTTGTAGAACTTGCCCGATGTCACCATAGCTAAGAGGATAACATTTGGGGAGCTCAAAAGATATACTAATTTAATGTATATAAGGGACTTAGCATGGAACCTTCTATAGTGTTCAATGAGTATATGGAGTCAATATTAATATTATAATATCAATAGTAGTAATTACACATGAGAGGTTATTTTAAAAAGTAGAACATGTATAGCTATAAAACCAAGAACTCACTAATATATTAAATTTCACATTATGGATGTCTTCATAATTGGCTCTGTATTTTGTTTTAACTGGAACTGATTGCAAATGCAATCAAAACTCTTGTTTTTCAGAGAAGTCATATAACTTTGCTCACTAATATGTAATCAAAACTTTTCAAGCACCATCCATTAAGCTATGTTATTAAATTTGATGCTACATTACCAATATACTAAATGATTGAATAATCTCTTCTTATTTCTTTTATGATGACAAAAAGATGTCTTCATCAAATCTCTATGGATATCATTTATTATTTATTTGATGTAAAGTAAAAGGGCTTGTTTGAGGAAGGTTAAATTCCACATATTGAATATTTTACATCAATCACATGTTGAAAAAAAGAATAGAACTGGAAATCCTGTTTAAAAAAGAATCTTCAAAAGGATATCTTAAGGAAATGAGAAACAGGTTTATGCTACAGTTGATAACATTCTCCCATGTTTCTGAATGGAGTTCGAGGAAATATTAAATGTCACATCTACTCATTGAATGATAAATCTCAGATTTCAGTTCAGTGGAATGGTTCATTAACTCTTTTTGGTTGCTCTGTTCTTTATTATTTTATTAGTTTCAGGTGTATAAAACAACATATGATTAGACATTTACACCCTTCACAAAGTGATAACCCCTCCCAAGTCTACTACCCCTCTGACATCATACATACCTATTA
>NW_017731511.1:1562884-1641459 GCF_001890085.2 Hipposideros armiger | reverse complement strand
TCACGGCTGCTCAGCTCAGGCTGACTCGAACCGCTGTTGCTCAGAGCTCAAACTCTTGAGCGAGCTCTTAACCAACTGAGCCACTCAGCCGGCCCTCTATCTATCTATTTATAGATAGATAGATAGATAGATAGATAGATAGATAGATAGATATGGATCTGTTTCTAAAATGTTTGCATTGGTCATTTTAAAAAATTACTCTTCATATTGGTTTATATTGGTTTAATTACTATAACTTTATAGTACACTTAATGGCTGGTAGGACAAGACCACAATTTTTGTTGTTTCCCACATATTTTAAATTATTTTTCTGCAATATCTGCTTCATATGAATTTCAAAACAACTCCTTAACTTTTATTTTTAAGAATATTGTTGCTAACTCCCTTCCCCCAATCTACTGCCCCTCTGACATTGTATATATCTATTACAATTCCATTGACTATCCCCTATACTATACTCCATATCCTGTGACCATATATATATATATATATAATTTTATATATAAAGTGTATATATAAAATTATAGTTGATATATATTATTTAGCTTCTTACATTGTTTTGTACACCTGAAACTACTACTACTACTAATAATAATAAATAAATTTTCTTGGAAAAAATTGTTGAAATTGCATTGAATTCACAGATAAGTCTATCTGGGAAGATATATTTAGTTTCCAGGAAATTTTGATTAATCATACTACTCAGTTTTCTAAGCATAGACTAATCACTTTTTACTATTAAAATTATTCTTATTAATAAAATGTTTTGTAATTTTTATGTCTATAATCTTTCTCCAGTTTTTCTGTAATCTGTTTCATACAGTGTCTCATCAATAGTAGCAACTGAAAAACTGCTTAGTCACATGCTACATGCAAAAATTCTCTATTTTACAATATAATAACTATTTAGTAACTTTGTTTTTCCTGGATAAATAATTTAACTTTCATAAAGTAAAAATGGATTTTTTTGTACTCGAAGAAATAGAATAACAATAATACAAATGTATGGTATGTTTTTCTATTAAACAAACATATATGTGAACTTACAAGTTTAGCTCTGTCAGGGTACTCTGTTTCTTTAAGCAATTTAATTATTTTAAACTGGTTTTCTGGTGAATGAATTTTCACACTCACAAGGATAAAACAGTCTTTACAGGAGAATTTTTAAAAATGCTAATTTTAGAACATAAAACTCAGTGAGGAGATTATAGTACCACTTCATTGGTGCCACCGATAATATTTGGTTGTTTTCAAATATCAATTTTGGAGTTTTCCATGTTACTTACTGTAAAATTTCCCTGCTATGGTATTTTATTAAATACTCAGTGTCTCCTGGGATAAAATTCTGTCCTTGGAGAGGCATTCCAAACGGCCCTCTGTTTATACTTTCTAAGGCTCTCCACTTACACTTTCTAACAAGCATGTGGCCTTGTCTCACCCACACCAGCCTCACCACCTTGTGATTCCCCTGAGGAAACAATTAGCGGTGGTTTTCAGGGAACATGTTCACAGAAGAATCCATTGAAAGGGATTATTCATATACTATTCAAAACGGCTCCTCAATTAAATTTTTTCATAAACTGTAAATGATAGAAATTCAATTCTTTAACTTGTTTAGCAAATTAATCCTTTGGTTTCAACAAAGTAGGCATAAGTCAAATTGATTATTGTTGATTTTGACTTTCTGTAAGCAATTTCATCTCTCTCTCTCTCTCTCTCTCTCTCTCTCTCTCTCTTGCGCTCGCGCGCGCACTCTGCTTATTGTTTTTACTGCAACTTCTGTACTATGATCGCCTTTTAGTTTTTTCACTTTGGTTTTGAAATTAGTCAGATACTCTGTCTTACACATCTCAGTGTATCCTCAGTGTATGGCAGAGTGCCTGGGACCTGTAGAAAAGTGAGCAAAAATATTTGTTGAATGAATGAAACTACATCTGCTCAGGTTACACAAACAATTATTTGTAATTTCCCTTTCAAAGGAAGAATGCCAGATTCATGATATCTTTCTTAATAAAAGATTCCTGATGTAAATGGCCCGTCTCCTGGTCTTTCCTAGAATGCTAATTTGACATTTGCACAAAAGGTATGTCAGTTTGTCTGGCTATGGAGGGGAGGAAGTTGTCCTTCCTGATTGAGAACCATGCCCTTGAATTTAGTCCCGACCTGACTGATATCGATGTGCTAGAGAGTAATCCCCAGTAATTTGTGGCATTTCCTGTTTATTCTTAATATCACTGCATTTCTGCTCTTATATTAAAATATCCAAATTTTCTGGAGACATTTTTAAAGGAAGAGTTTGTTTTTACTGACATATCCAAACTAGAGAAAATGATTTAGAAGAAAAGCTCGCTCTCTCTCTCTCCCTCCCTCCCTCCCTCCCTCTCCCTCTCCCTCTCCCTCTCCCTCTCTCTCCCCTACCCCACCAGCACCACCTCATGTTACACTAAGGTATTCCTGGCCGAGTTTCTTGCTGATGATTTAGCCACAGTCTGAGTAATGTCTGCTTGCCCGTGCATTGTAAAGTGATCTCCCATTATAGGATGAAGTCTTGAATGAGGGTGGAGGGTACTGTGTCTTCTTAGTTCAATATCCTATGTCTTCCTGCCGCCTCTCTGCTCTCTGCAGACTGTGGGTAGCTGAAAAGGATGCTGTGGAAAGGAGAGGATTCTGCTGAGCCAAAGCAATTTTTTTTCAATGCAAAGAAAGACTTTTCATTGTAACTAATGCAATTATTTAAAATTATTGTGGGAAAGTTTTGAGTGTTTCTTCTACCTTCCCATTTTTATTAAGGCTGCTAAAATGGAGCTCTATATAACACTGATGGGAGAAATATAATCAATACGGCCCTAGGAAATGTTACCTGTAAATAAGGGAGTTTTGTTTTCTCCTGGAATACCGTAGGTTCAGTGGAACTATTTTGTTTTATGGATATAAAAACAAGTTATAATTTATTTTTATAATAAATGACTAGTCATTTTGAGAAAATAATTTCCAAATAATTGTGTCCTCATTGAATCAGAAATAGTAAATGAACTATTCAGCTCACTATGCAGCTTTAATTAGAGACCAAAAAAAAATCATGATAATTATAAAGCGTTAACAGACTGTCAAAATATAGTGCTCCTTATGCCCAGTAATGGTTTGTTAGCTTTTTTACATGGGAACTATTAATTTGAAATAACCTGAGATAAGCACAGATGAATGTCTCCATCAACAAAAAGCAGGCGGTGAGAATTAAAACCGGAGGTGATTGTATCATATCCTTAAAAAAACATACGCTTGTATAAATGTTTGGCTTGTTCTCCTAAAATATCAGGCCATTCTGAAGTTGTTATTAAAAATAGTGAATAAAACAACAAATGTCAATTTTTTTAAGGTTAAAAACTATAAATAAGGTCTGCAAAGGAAGGGCACAACACACTGTCTAAATGCAGCAGCCTTTCTGCCTTGTTACTGAGCATTTTAGCACAAAATGGAACAGTTGTATCATGTTCCATTGAACTCGTGGTTCTGGAAGTTAGGAAGTAATACCATGAAGTTAGGCAATAGGCTAACATAGAAACAAGGTATTAAGTCTTTTGTGTCAAATTTGTGTAAAATCATTATTTACATACAGATATGCTTATATATGAATATAATATTTAATGAGGTATACACAAGTAAATGGTGATAGTGAATGGCTATCTCCATAGAGTCTGGGTGGTTGGGGAACAGAGATGAGAGGGAGACTTACCTTTCATTGTATATCCTTTTGTGTTTTCTTGAAATCTATATATCTATTTTCTAAATTTTATAATAATTTATTTTAAAAAATCTTCCAAGCAGATGAGTCCAGTTTCTCTCACATTAAAAATCAAACCAAAAAATCAAGTCAAATCAAATAAAAAGCTAAATTGGAAAAGGATTTGTATTTTTTTTCCACCCCTCTTCTCAAATATTTGATTAGGTCCTCAACCTGGAAGGCAGTGTGATGTAGGTACACTTAATTTCCATGGATGACTATGGAAGTATCAAATTAATTAATAAGAATCCAAAATGACTTAAATGTATTCTCAGAGCCAAACACTTTATCAAAACACATAATACTATAAAAGAGTTATTGTTATTTTACAGATGAGAAAACTAATGCTAAGCATGTGAAATAATTTGCCCGAGGTCACGGAGCTAATATATTACATGAGGTAACTACAGTAACATTTTTACCTGGTAGTAATTTGAACCTGTGAATGGTTCCAATCCTTACTAGGACCTATGGTTGGGAGGGTTTACACTTTAGTCACAATAAGGTGCAACTTTAAACATGCATTTATTTTATGAAAGAGAATTTGCCATACTTAGAAGACTGTTTGAATTGTCATCAGTATGCTTTAAGCATAAAATTTATAAAAAAATTTTATGTGCCCAAGTATCCATTTGCAATGCACTATTTTTACTAAAAAATTACTGTTCTAAAGTCAGGCTTCTGAGAGTGGTAAAATATTTCTGGCATTTTTATGGACTTTTTTTTAATGGTAGTTGAGTAATTCATTAGTTTTAGCATGTCTAACAAATTACTACAAACTTAGGGACTTAAAACCACACTCATTTGTTATCTCATAGTTCCAGAAGTAAGTCTGGGCATAGCATGGATGGACCTTGTATTCAAGGTCTTCTAAGGCTGAAATCAAGATGTCAACCATGCTGCCTTCTCATCTGGACCTCAGGGCTCTCTTTCAAGCTCTTGTGGTTGTAACATAATTCAATTCTTGCTGTTTTGGCACTAAGGTCCCCATTTCCTTGCTAGCTATCAGTTAGCGTCCCCTCTCAGCACCTGGATTTCTTCTGGCTTCTTTGTCATGTCTCTCCCTCTGTCTTCAAAGGCAACAATGGAGAATCTCCCTCAAATCAAATTCCTTTCACACTTAGAATCCCTGTCTCCAGATAGAGCCTAATCCCTTTTGAAGGATCACCTGATTAGGTCATGCCCACCCAGATGATTTTACAGTAAATCCCTGATTTACGAACATTCGAGTTGCAAACTTTCACAGGTACAAATGGACCTCACATTAAGAATATTCGCAGATGAGAACAAATGGTGGAAGTAGTTCACATGTCTGCCGGACATTGTCACAGCTGTGCTGCTGTGTGCTTACTGTACAGTGCGATAGTGTACAGTAGTACAGTGCTCAATCAGAGCCCAGGATGTCCGGAAGCAAGAGGAAAAGCAGTGGTGATGTGGAGGGGACTGCTAGGAAGGGCAAAGCAATAACCATGGAAACAAAAGTGAAAATAATTGAGAGATTGGACCGAGGTGAAAAGATGGTAGATGTTGCTCGTTCTTATAACATGAATCATTCAACCATTGATATATTTTGTGTGTGTGTTTAGTTTTTTTATGCTTTACATTGTATATTTGTGTCAAAGGTGTATAAGACTCACTTTGTTGGACTTACGAACGAATCCAGCTTATGAACGTTCTCCCGGAACGGAACTCATTCGTAATTCAGGGACTTACTGTATTTTAAAGTCAACTAACTTGGGCCATAATTACATCTGCAAAATCACTTCACAGCAGCACACCTTGATTAGTGTTTGAGTAACTGGAGAAGGTGCATATACACCAGGCAGTGGGAACCTTGGGACTATTTTTGAATTCTGCCTACAAAGTAAATGAGTAGTGTGAATGTAGTATAAATATTACCACCACCACCATCACCAAGCCTATCCACTCTGCCCCCTGCTGGGCTATTTTCCCACCAGGAATCAAAGCAGGGGACCCATTACTAATTTATTTGTATTTATTTATATAAGGTCACATTTAAATAACATCTTGTTTTCATCAGACTTAATTTGAGCCTTAAAGACCCAGGTGCAAGAGAATTTGTCTGTATCTCCACTTTATGAATGGGAAAACTGAGGCTCAGGGAAGATGAAATTATTTGCCTGATGTCCCACAGAATCTCTTTCTCCATATTCCAGGTCCATGGTCTTTAATATACTATAGAATTTGATTTCTACAATGTTTAAGTACCATCATCTCTTAGTGTTATTTTTCAGGCTTTCTAGGAAGGATTAGTTTTTTCAACCCTATAGATAGAAATCATAGCAAATCATAAAAGGTGATGGTCTTGCTGTTGCATGCATCATGAGAAAGAACACCATTTACACCAACAGGAAAAACATTTATGTACGTTTTACTGTAGGGACATTTAAAAAAAACGTAACTATGATTTATTAAGTAACTTCAGTAAATGGAAACTGACTAATGTTGAAGTTTAATTGAGGTACCTTTGTTTAACTTCCTTTGCTGTTTTCATGGTCTGTGTAGTGGTTAACCCAGATGTGAGTGTGTTTCAGGACTTAAAGCTTTTAATATCTTGCCCAAGGTGTGACCACACTTTATGGTCACCAGAACATGGTTTAGGCAATGATGTTGAAAGCACATCTAGTATGATGTAGAATTAACTGAAATTGCTCCAAACTTCTATTAACCCCAGAATACACTGTAATCTTTATAGGACCAATCAGACTCCATCTTAACTCTGTCTTCTCAAAGTTTTAAACTCAGCGGAAGTTCATCTATGGACGTTATCTGTAAGAACAGACAGATAATTTCAAAATGTGAGTCACAGGAAAAGCAGAATTCTGTAGAATCACTGAAGGTAAGAAGATGAAATGGACCCTAGGTAACTCCCACTCCCCATTTTAGAATTGAGAAAAGTGAATTCTAGATAAGTTTAAGGATTTTCCCAAGAGCACACAGCTTGGGAAGTGACAGAGCTGAGACATAAATACAGATCTTTGGTTCCAAATCCAGTACTTTTCATTCATCAATTGCATTCCTTGATAGAAAATGTATTGCTTGCAGTTTTCCACAAATACTATCATTTTTGTAACCAAGAAAAATATTTGCATGCAAAATATTGTATAGAGAGATGGTCTGAATGTTTTCTCCCTGCATATGACTTTTTTTCCTCCTCTGGGTCCTTATAACATGTACCAAGGTCAGTGTTGTTCCAAGGGTGGGGTGAAGGGAATGGTTCACCTGCTCAACAGTAAATGTAGCAATTGCTTAAACTTAAGATCAATAAAATACTTTTAGGGAGAGGAGTATCTTACCAGTGACATTGTTTAGAATTCCTGTTATATAGTGATGATAAAAAGCAGACTGACTTTTAGTCAGTTTTATTACTGCTTTAAACATTTTTATAGGCACTGTCCTCTCACTGCGTCCTATGACACTGACCCGGATTAAAGGACAGGAATCCCCTATGAGCTGTTCACATCTATGAGACCAGGTTATTTAGAAAGTGTTCCTTATTTGGGGGTTGGGGAGAGGTAAAGCGCCATCATAACATTTGATGGTACATGTGCTTTCAAAGAACACATTTGAAGTTATATATAAAATGTATGATATATCTCAAAATATCATAAGGGAAACGACTTTGGTAAAGAAACTGATTGTTGAGAAGCCAGTCTTAGAAACGGATATGGGTTTATATAGGAATTCAAATTTAGTGTGTCATCATTAACAAAGAACTTTTAGTTTGCTTATCACAGGGCTGATAGAGAAGTGGACATTTTGATGCATTTCCTGTAGAAGCAGGGCTGCATGGGAATTAAGACAGCTTCAGTCAAATCTGGACACTGTGATCACGGGCAAATTACTTAATCTGGCTAAGCATCCGTTTCCCATCTATAAAATGGTAATGAATAATAATATGGACTTGGTAGAGTCATCATGGGGATTAAAGCCAGTTAGTCACATAAAGGGTTTAGCACTGTGCTGGCACATATTAAACACTCAATAAATGTTTACTCTCACTGTCCTCATTATCCAGTGGCTAAAATATTTATTTTTTTTAATTTTTAAAAATGTCTTATGCTGACAGAAAGTTTTGCGTATTTTCTTTATGTCTCTCAAATATAAACATTAAAAGACTCTTATGGGTATTTAAGGACATAACATCACTATTTGTGATTAAGATTTTTATTTAGCAAATTTCTCCAAGGGCACTAGATGGCGACCTTTTCCTTTAAGGGAAAAAAAAAAAATCTAAGGATTCATAATTACTTTTGCTTTGACAGTTGAAATTTACCGCTGCAGATTTACAAGCAAACTGCAAAGGGTAAAGTCACGTCACTGAAGACTAGATTGTCAGAACTGTAGAATTTCTAGATTTTCAGGTTTCAGGCTAGGAGCAGTATCGTTGGGCAAGTGCCCATGGGAGATCTGGATTCAAACTTCTGCCCTTGGGTGATCTTGGACTTTACCTTTGAAGATCTTATTTTCCTCCTTTAGAATATGAGGTTCTTGGATTAGATCATCTTGAAAGTTGCTTTCCGCTCTAAAATGCTATGATTTTTAATAATGCAGTGTTTATTCTTCTACCAGGCTGTCTTTTTCTCAAGCATTTCTTGTGCTTTAAACATTTCTAAAGCCAATGGACAAGACTTAATGTCATAGGTGTCAACATTACTTAAGTTAAAACTGACTTATTCAAAAATAAGATTAATTTTGGAAGATACAGATAAATTTTGGGTTTTGAGATATGTGTTTGTGAAATCTTGGTCTAAATAAATGTTCCTTTTTTTAAAATAAGCAGGAGAAATATATTTGAATAATATCTTTATTTAAGATAGTGTGGACTTGAAAAAACCTGTTTAAGCATCATTTAAATTCTATTTGTATCTATCTCTTCCATAAAAAAAGTTGAACCTATGCCTAGATTACTGAATGCAAAAAGTTTTTTCTAATGTATTATTTTTAAATGTCAATTATTTTGAGTGCTTCTAAAAGGATTATAGCAGATTAAGTTGTTCATAGATAGAAGCAACAAAACAGTAACTATCAACAAGATGGAGAGCTCTTTCTCAAACATGAATAGAAAAACCCAGTCTTTAGCATCTGGGGCAGTTAAGAAATTCAGATATAGTTTGAAATGTTTTAATTGAAAATAATCAGAATAGAAGTAATAGTTAATAATAAATCTCCAGAATAAAATATATTTTAGGATTTATTTATGAACCACAGTGTATGCCTGGTTTTGCTTTACTTAGGTGTTTCAGACAAGGTAGAAAGATTTTCTTTTCATAAGTAGCCAGTGATTATACATTGATCTTTCTTTTTAAGGCAAGTTACGATGTCAGAGAGAATCCTTTGACATTTTAGTTTGGATCTATTTTTTTCTTTTAAAAAAGGGTTTACTAATTTGTCGATCATTACCTGAAGAAATGCTCCTTCCACAGTCCCAAAAAACGCTTAAACAGTGATTTATGTTATGAAAAATGCTCGCTGTGATATATACGTATTAAAAATAGAAAGGTGGGGATTAGCAAATAGGCACAAATGAGTATAAAAATCTCATTAGCATAGGATGAGGTGATGGATACATAGGTAGGGAGAAATCTGGATTACAGAAGCAATGGGATACAATTGTGATGCTCAATATACCACTTTTAACTGTAGCAGATGCAATAAAATCCAGACTCTAAAAAGTTTACAACTAATGCATGGCCTTTCTCTTTCCTGTAAACATTTGGCTCATTACCATACGCATATTCATCCAACCTCTCCATCACCAATTTCAGTTTACTATTTCCAGTAAAAATTTTACAGTGAAAAAGCCTGGAACTGCTCTTGCCCTGTCATTCTTATTGGGGTCACAACCACAGGACTTCACAGTCAGAAATACATACATGCATCTTCCCTTATCCAGAGCAGAAGAGAAGAAAAAGGTGAAAACAAAGATAGATTTACATAGGTTATTGTGTAAAGGCAGTTTAATATTTTTAAAATCACACACACACACACACACACACACACACACACACACACACACACCCCTCAAAGTCTTTAGGCTCCAGTTACAAGCGCTGCGTCATCTGTCAGATCACATGGTAATTGTTGCTATTTCAAGGATCAAGTGGCATAAAGCTCCCCACCTACCCCCACCCCACCCCTTTCCTTTGGTACCATATAGAGTGGAAGAGTGATTATTGTGTGATGGGGTGAGACCAGTCTCTCTGGTCCAACCCTCTCAACTGGAAACCAGGCTCGGTGGGGTGGCGCGCACGTCGTGTTCTCACGGAGTGATTGGGAAAGGGGGACGGGGGAGGGGGTCTCAGGGGAGGAAGGGCAGCTCTAATTGGTTTCTCAATGAAAGATAATCACCTAGTCCCCGGAGAGGCTGGGGATTAGCACTCTGCCTCTCCTCCCCATCGCTTTTAGTCTGCTCATCCTCCCCTCGGTGCCTTTAGTCCATTCAGCAGAAGTGGATCGAAGAAAGCGGCTCCTCGCGCCACATAACCGGCAGCGCTCTGCTGCGCGCTAGTACTTCGCGCCCCATTCACTCGCTCACTCTGCGCTCGCCTCGCCCGGCTGTCGTCCCAGCCGCCACCACCGCCAGAGAAAAAGTTTTGCGGAGGGGCTCGGGGCAAAAATGAGCGAGCTGGAGGAAGACTTTGCCAAGATTCTCATGCTCAAGGAGGAGAGGATCAAAGAGCTGGAGAAGCGGCTGTCAGAGAAGGAGGAGGAAATCCAGGAGCTGAAGAGGAAGCTCCACAAATGCCAGTCGGTGCTACCCGTGCCCTCGACTCACATTGGTCCCCGGACCACCCGGGCGCAGGGCATCTCGGCGGAGCCGCAGACGTACAGGTCCTTCCACGACCTCCGACAGGCATTCCGGAAGTTCACCAAATCCGAAAGGTAGGCGCCAGGGTGCGGCGCGGCGGGCCCGCTCGAAGGCCACTACTTCGGGTGGGTGGGTGGGCCCGGGTGCCGGTCCAGGAAGCGGCTCAGGGGCTGGGAGCTCCGGCTGGCTGCAACGGCGGGGGCTGGTCAGAGCAGGGCAGCTTGCCTGCGCACGGAGTGGAGTGGGGGTGGCCCCTGAGGCCGGGGAATGGGAAGTGTTTATTTTTATTTCTGCCCATCACGTGCTGTGCTTCTCTCTGCCGGGCTGGGAACGGCGAGCTCCTCCGGGAGACGCGCCCCTGTGCATGGGGGTGGGGAGAAGGACCACGGAAAGTTTATTCGCTCAGGCTAACTTGGCCACTCCGCAGCTGCAGCTGCGCTGCTGTCCTTGCATTGCGCACCTCTGTGAGGGCACCCTCGCTGGGACAGAACCCTGCCCATCCTGGGGCCTGGAGAGCTTTCCTGAGGTGACCCCGAGACCTAGGCCACGGGGCATGCTCATTGGGGCTGCTGGAGCCTCCCGGGGAGGAGCGACTGGAGGCTGGACAGGGTTGGGTTCAGTGTAGGGACTGAACTTGCCCAGAGCCCAAGCCCTATGGGGCGGGCAACCCGGCGGGCGAAGAGGGAGGCCGGGCAGCCCCTCTTCTGGGCTTTAGGGATCTGACCTCCAGGATGGCGGGACAGGGAAGTTTATTCACAGGGTCACTTTCCAGGCAGCTGTGATGTCAGCAAGAAATGGCACAGAAACCCCACTTTCTGGATGTTCCTTTGCTTTGTTTGTGTCCCTTCCAGAAGTGCCACACCTTGGGCTGGCCTGGGCTGGGAGGTGGCTCGGTGACCTCACATCTGAAGCAGATTTCGGGTGACTGGTCAGCCCTGTCCCAGGGTGGATAATGCCCCTTCCTGGTTTGTCGTCCTTTGGAATCTCTCCCTGGAAAAGTTGGGATGCAGAGGGAGGGGGGTGGCTGTTTCTCAGCGCGCCTCTAGGCTCCTTCCTTTGCTCCTTCTCGGCACTTCAGGAGCTAAATCCTCCCAGTTCAAAGTTGTGTGTCTCTAGTTGGTGGTGTGCAGAGGAGGCCGGGCGATGTTGGCCGCAAGTAGGAAGCTTTTGTACTCTATTCGCCTCCTTCACCGGAGAAGGCTGATCGATTGGCTGCAGCATTAAAGCGCCTCTGGACATTAGGGAGAGGAAGTGCAGACTCCAAAGCCCATTACTGGCTTTTAGTCTCTGGAAGTACACGGCCGAAAGTGCATTTTTGCAGGATATTGAATATTCCATTAGGCGTGCCTTCATGCCCGCCTACCTCTTACCCCTTCCCTCTTCTTAGATCACTCGGTGTCTGGGTTTGGGGCTCAGGGGACCCCTAAATTAGACCTTCCCCCTTCACTCTCTGACTTTGAGGAGAGCACTTCCAAAGAGCACGTTTACTTGTCTGGTCTCCATCCAATCTCAATGTCCCCCACTCCTCTAATGCACCCCTTCCTTGTCTGTTTCTCTTGTGTATTGATTACAGTGTTTTTGTGTGGGGGGAGGGGAAGGGAGCACAGGAGGCTGGGTAGTGGTTAAGAGCTATTAGAAGAGGGCTGGGAGTGGGTGGGGGAGAAACAACAGGAATCAGGCAGAAAGGATTTGCCTTAGGAACTGTGGGCCACTTTTGAACAAACGAATGCCTCAGGGGACAGCTTTCAGATTTCCTGAGTGACACTCCACTTACAAAATGACACTGCATCTTTTGGCCCAGCCTGCCTTGAAAGTCCTATCAGATGGAACAATGCATTCTTCCTTCTCGGAGGCCAAGCCTGCAAACAGCTAATATTTGGCCCTGCCGTTGGTTGGGGAGCTGCTTCTGTGTCTTGCCTCAGCCTGGCTGTGCATTCCGCGGCCACTGCCCTGCCCCTCGCTCAGCAGCTGGAATCAATCTGCCCACCTCCTTAAGAAGCCACTTCATCAGCGGTCACCCGGCAGCTGCTTGCCTCCCAGGGCTGACAGGCTGGGGCTCTATCACATTTTTGAAATTTCAGATCTCTGTGTCTGGGCTGTGCCCCTCGAAGAGTAACCAGCACCCCTGTACAGCAGAGAGATTTCGACAGGGTCTGGAGAGGACAGGAGGAAACTCTCTCCCAGGGTGCACTCATTCAGGAGCTCAAAGAGGCACTCTAATTTTCCTTGACAAGAAATCTCTCTAGGAATGAGAGGAGTTTTTGTATGTCCTGGGAGGAAATGACTGGTCTTTCATAGGTCCATGTCGTCCTCCTTTTTCGATCTCTTTCCCCCAGTCCCCATCATCTTCGTGTTAGGGGTTAGAACATGCATCATACGAATGGAACATGCGCAGTAGAGGTCGGGTGCATATTTGTGTCTGCCTGCAGCAAGTAGCTGGAGTGCTTTCCTACTTCCTCTTTGCACTGATTTACCCTGGGACTGAGGGTAAACATTTTCCCACTCAGCACTTTGTTTTCTACTTTCAAATGGTAGCATGAAGTGTATTTTCAGAAAGCTGACTCATTAGAGTTTAAAGAATTTTGACAGGTATAATATATGGGCACAGTAACCCTATTAAGTACTCATCCTAGTACTTAAAAAGACAGTACTGACTTAATTATCATTGGCAAAACCCCTTATTTTGTCCGAGGAAGGAAATAATTTAAAATGTACTTCTGAGATGCAACATATAACAGCAAACAAGATGCTTTCAAAATAAAAGTGTGTTTTCTAATTTTCAGATATTTGGATTTGGGGAATAGATATTCCAGCGCCTCATGTATCCTTTGTTAAAAGCTGTACCATTCTTATGGGCTTACTGGGGCTGAAAGAAGCTGCGTTATTGCAAAGCTAATGTTCAGTTGCAGTTGCTGTAGGATTTGAGTGCTACAGGTTTGTTTCAAACTGCAGTAGGACAACCACTTTTAATACTAGCAAGAAAAGAAACATACTTTGAAAGTGTAGAGATTTAATTTGGTGGGCAGAACAATAAAAGAGCTTTCCCCTATAACCACTGTTGTAGAAAATGATTGCACTCTAAAATATTTATGTAATAGGTAACAAAAATATCTTAAGTATGTATTGCAGTGGAAGAAAATGGGAGAGTTCACCGACTATTGTAATCAAGTCAGTACGACTAACAAGATTTCCATGTGTCCACAGAGGGTAAAAGACACAATCTCCATTAAGAATGATCTAAGTATCTAAGGAATGCTTAGATGAAAATTATACTAGGGAAAGAGAAGATCTGAGCTCTCAGTATAAGTATCAAGTGTACAATATGATGATCGTATTCAAAAAGAAAATATCCGACTTATTGCAGTACTCATTTTGAGACCCCTTAGAAATGCCCAGTAGGGATCAAGTGATTATCATTGAAAACTATAGGCTATTTTGGATGATGATGGTATTTTTAAATTTATATATCACTTTTTGCCCAGTAACTCCCAAGTATTTCACATGGTTTTCTGTGAGAACTCTTGATTCCCTGCACGCATATGCTCCACATTAAGAATTACTTAATATCCTTGACTCTTTCCCTTAATTTTTACACACACCTAGATTCCTTTATTTTGGATGTCTACTCAGCACACAATTGTTGTTTTTAAATTAGCCTAAGCAAAGACTGGAGTCAATATTAATCTGTTATAGGAATAATAGAGTGTATTCCAAAGCCATTTGAGCTATTCTTGTCACAAATCCCTTGATTCTTGATGATATAAATTCATTATTTGGAACTTGACCTTCCACTGGGATGCGGATGCTTTTGGATGGATGCCCCAGAAAACTCACTGCCTTTTGCATCTCTGATTTGATTCAGCTCTGGTTATCCTGCAGACTAAATCAAGGCATTTGGCCTAATTTTGATATAAGTAACTTCATTGAAATGAGTCTGTACCAGCTGAATTCTAGGCCCAGCTCATTAATTGTTCATATAAAAAAATACACTATGCTTTAAAATAGCAATGACAATAATGAAGATAGCTAATCTGAGCAATCTTAGCACAGTGATAAGCTCTTTACCTACAGTAGCTCACTGTTTTCTCACAATAGTCCTAAATGAGAAACTTTTCACGTGAGGAATTTGAGACTTGAAGAAGTTAAGTCACTGGCCTAAGATCTCACAGCCAGGAAATGCCAGAGATAAGTTTCAAACCCAAACCTTGCAGTTTGTAGAGCCCAAGTGCTAAACTGCTATGCTACATTGCCTTGGGATCAGACCAGTGCCATCTTAGTAACTGGTCAATCCTTTCAATAGGAAGAAATGAACTTGCCCTAAATTAAAACAGGATTAGAAAAAAAAAAAAAAGTCTTAGCGCCAGCACTAAACTGACCTCATGAAAAAGTTACCAATGAGGTTTTGTATCCAGCACATACATCTTGGGTGTGCTGTGCCAAGCCAGAATGTCCTCAGGCTGTTGTGCTCTTGGGATACTCATCTACCAATCCTTCCATCTTCTTTCTTCCTGACCTAACTTCTCCAGCTCAGCATCATGCCACAGGCAGGGCTGATGAATAGTACAGTTGTGAAAATGATCTTAGTTGCCTCCTTCGGGGACTATTCACTATACCCTTCCCCTTTGGCCTTGGGGAGCCTCATTGCTAATCTTGTCATCCCTACCATCAAAAGGAATATGACAGTATATCAACATGTTAACTGAGTTATCCTTCCTGGATTAGCATAGCAACGTTTTAAAAGGAGTTCTAGGAGAGGACATTCATTTAAGATACTCAGATTAGTAATATTTATGATAAGAGTTTAAGGGGAGGCAGGTTGAGGAGGAGAGGGGAAGTTTTTAGGTAGGGTAGCTTGTTGAAATTCTTATGTCTTGCCACCTGTAATTTGAAGACGACAGACTCTGAGCATAAGCACATCACACCTACTTTCAGTCAAAGCTGTACAGAGGTGGGTAGTACCCTGCTTTTAGAGATGAGAAAACTGAATGAGTCATTATGGAAGTGCCTCATAAAGGATCTCAGAAATGGGATCATGAAGATTATTTCGGTTTCTTAATTTTGCATCAGTACCAGAGTTGGTGAATTAATGTCTTCAACTTATCATCTGTGTTTACTTATTATTTGAGATGTATCCACTTTGCTTTGGGGTTTGTTTGAGTTCTGGAATCATACCTTTTCCAAACATACTTGTAATGCACCAGAAGTTCTTGTTCTGTTTCTCTCATTGATTGAATGTTTAGGTTGATAGTATATATTTAATCATGTACTCATTAGAAATTTGACTGACCTTCATGAAACTATTTCTAACAGTCCTGAAAAAAAAAAAAGTTGTCATATCTTGTTCCTCTTTTTCTTTCCTGGCTAAATGCCTCTCACCATGCTGTATAGGAGATGCAGAGAGTACATTAAATCCCTTTCTGTTGATAAGATTTTCAGGTGATTTCATAGTTGCTCAGAGTATGAATAATTATTTTCACTTGACATTGAGAGTTTGCTTATCAGAGTTCAGGACCCTATGTTATCTAGGATTCTCATAGCTCTTGGAAGTGACTGTGAGCTCTGAGATAAACCAGGGAGAGCATATCCTGTTTCACAAAAGTGAAAGCTCAGAAGTTTGGGAATTGTCAAAAAGAAGCATTGACCTTGAGTCTAGCTTTGTTGTGTGCTCTGCTGTTGCATCCCTGAAGCGAGAAGAAGCTCTATGTGTATATGTTTATGTGTATGAGTAATGTGCATGTATATGTATATGTATGTGTGTGTACATGCACATATATGTGTACCCATACACACACACACACACACATTGCCACTTTATTCATTTTATGATTTTACACTTATAATAGTTATTATTCTGAAGCTCCTCTAAGTTGGCACAAATCGGTTTCTTGTGGAAAGGAGGATTTACTTCTTGGGATGTTATTATAAAATAGATCATAGCATCTTATAGTTTATCAAATCTTTGTGCTTGGTATTAGGCACCCAGCCCAGTGTTGTCTCCCAGAACAGAGTAGTAGAACCAATCTTGGCTGCTCCTTGTTGAAATATTACCGTCTACTTTTACCCAGTGATAATTTTTCTTGGATCTGCCTTTGTTGTGTGTCTCTTTTTTGGGTCCCTGCGTTCCTCTGTTCTAGCTTTACATCTGTAACTCCTGCCAGATCAATTTCATTTGCAAACATCATATAACAGCAAACACAGAACAGAGCTCTTGCTCAAGGTATTAATTACTCTAACCTTTTAAAGCAGCAGTTCTCAACCTTTCACAGGGTCGCCTAAGACCATCGGAAAACACATATTTTCGATGGTCTTAGGAACCGAGACACTGCTCCTCTATCCGTCTCCAGGCCCACATGCCGATACGCCCACATACGAGTACCCGGCGACCCCTGGGAAAGGGGTTGAACGACCCTTTCCCAACCCCCAAAGGGGTCACGACCCACAGGTTGAGAACCGCTGTTTTAAAGTCTTTCGTGTTCCGGGTCAGCTGAGTGTCTCAGTTGGTTATGAGTGTGAGCTCTAAGCAACACTGTCATCGATTCGATTCCCACATGGGCCAGTGAGCTGCATCTGAGCTGAGCTGCCGCTGAGCTGCCAACAGGTGGCAGAATGGCTCAGCTGGAGAGAGCACGTGCTCCTAACAACAAGTTGCCAGTTTGACTCCCACATGGGATGGTGGGCTATGCCCACCCGCAGTTGAACGTGGCACCTTGAGCTGACCGGCCGCGAGCTGCCGACAGGAAGCCCAGTGGCAACTGGACTTGGAGCTGAGCTAGCTGCACCCTCCACAACTAAGATTAAAGGACAACAACTTGGCCGTTCCCCTTCCCCAATTCCCCAACACTATTCCCCTTATCCAATTCCCCAATAAAATCTTACAAAAAAAAAAATCAAGTCTTTCATGTTCCTAGATGCTTCAGATATTATACAATTTAAATTTTCTAACTTTTCAAAATAATTTTTTTATTAATTGTTCAGATTTGTTTTATTATATAAAGACTAATAGTAGAACTAATCTCCTTACTTTCTTTATTATTGTTCTTAAACAACAGGTTCCTTTTTTAAAAACTGAAGCTTACTCTGCTGTACTCACTAAACATTATTGGTAGGTCTCAGACTTCAGTATACGTCATGCTGCTTTTACTTTAAACATTTTCAAATTGATTCTCATATGGGAATATAATAGAAACACATACTACTTTAGAAAATAGAATAATGTTAAATTCAATCAATATAAAGTCTATATTGACTAGAAAGTTTTAAAAATACTTTCTGGGGCCGGCCGAGTAGCACGTTGGTTAGGAGCTGGCTTGGGACACCAGCTCTGAGCAGGAGGGCCCGGGTTCGGATCCCACATGAGGGCCAGTGACACTGCCCTCTACAGCTAAGATGGTGAACCACAGTTCGACCTGGAGCTGGGCTGCCGTGAGCTGTCATCGATGGCCTAGGCTGCAGTGGGGCTGGCCAGCAGCTAGCATGAGCTTTCGTGAGCTGCCATAAGCCGCTGTGAGCAGCCGTCCAATGGCCGGTGAGTGACTGCCTCACCTGGGAAGAGTGCAATGATAATACCAACATGGGCCAGTGAAGCAATGTCCTCCACAACTAGACTGAAGAACAAAAAGGACAGCAACTTGTCTGCTCCCCTTCCCCGATTCCCCAATGCTGTTCCCCTCCCCCAATTCCCCAATAAAAATCTTAAAAAAAAAATACTTTCTGTAATTTGCCCTGTCTGGTGTGATGACTTCATATTTAACTTTTTCCTGTGCATATTGATTTGACATATTCTTGGAAATTAGTCCTAAGTCTTTAATATATTGATACTAGGAGTTGACTTGGATTGATTTTGTTATATGTATGCACATATTGATAGTACTTTGGGGTGCAAGGTAATAACATAAATGTGCTGATTTCATGAGTGTTTACTAAGGCAAATCTAATTTGACATCTGCTGTAATTACCTTATTAGGTCTTAGTTTGACGTTTTTACGTGTAATAAAGGGTTTACAACTACAGTTCTTAAATTACTCTCTCAAACTTGTTGCTAATTCAAACTCTCCTTTCTAATCCAATTTAGAGAGCACTTCAAAATGTGTTTTAAATCCTCAGATGTGTCTTGATTTGAGCATTCTGACCTCTAATGCTATAAAAATGCTGCTGATAAACTTTATAAGGATCCTAAAAATACTTGCATGTTTGCCTCTTACAGATATTTGTAGGTCTTTTTTTCAATTACATGATACTGTTATTGTCTAATGAGCAAACCTAAAGCCATTGGGTAAATGTTAATATTTTTCTGGATTCCTCTCATTGCTCTCATGGTGTGGATGATGCTAATTTCCTGTATCACATGGCTACCAAAGAACTTAGCTACATATGCTAAAAATCCTCAAAATAAGAAATTCTTTTATATCTTAGATTGTGAACCCTTGGGTAGAAACCAGGTCTGTTTATAGTAAAAATTCCAACCAAATAAAACCCTCAGCTTACCATAATTTTCTTTTCTGACATTCTAATTTTCAGAGAAAGGTTAAGAGCAACACATAGCTAGACTGTATTAAAAACAAACAAATAAAAAACGCTGACTTTTAGAGAATAACATCAGTTCAATTTCCTCTCAGAGAATAAGGTCACTGTAAAATATTCAACACAATAGTCTATATCTTACACAGTAGTGTGTATTTGATTAGTTGTGAGGTTAAAATGAGCAAATAATAGTTTAAAAATCAAAATTCATGAATAATTTGTTGCTTAGAAAATAAGGTTTAGTGCATTTACAGGCATCTCCCTAAAGACAGCTTTTTACTTGTATTCCGATTGGCTTTCTTGACTGGTAGGATTACAAGTATACAGCAGGACATTGTACGTATTCCATAGACAGTCTTGTCTTTTCACATGAGTGGGTTGCACATGGGATCATCATCTATCTTGTGAGTCACTGAAGGAAAAACATATGAGAACCTCTGACCTGAACTATGGTTCCAAAAAACATGAAAATCTTGACTCTGTGACACTTAATTCTACATATTTATGAATGATGATTGTTAGATTCTCTATACTATATTTAGCACATATACTTCAGACCAACGTTTCCCAAAGTGTGGTGTTCGTATTATTAGTGGCATCAGGGATGCTGCTAGATGGTACACAAGTGAATTTATATTAACAGTTAGGAATTTTAATAAGTGTTGGAGGAAAATATGTAACAATCACATCAAATCCGTGCTGCGTTGCTATCATTGCTTAGGGTAGGCTAAGTTTTAAGAAAAAGAGTACAGCTTGTACATTGCATAGATATGGGTATACAGATGAAGGTGGGGACAGATTGTTTTCAAGTCATTTTCAACAAGGAGTGAAATGAATTGTCTTCGTGTTTGTTTTCTTGCTCACCCCCACCCTGTTCTGGAAGATTCTGGCTAATTGAGTTCTCTCTATCTATCTTCGCGTGACTCCTTGGAGGGCTGTCTGCCAAGGTTTCCCCAGGAATTGGAGTGGGGACATAGAGTTAGATAAAAATGGTGGCTTTTATAAAATATGTTCTTTCTCTGATGATAAATTAGTCTGGCTAAGAGTTAATCATTTTAATATATCATCAGAAGAACACCCGATTTCCTCCCAGACTTATGAATTTCTTTGCCGTACCACAGCAGGGCTCATAGGAGAACAGGACGGCTAGGAAATAATAAAAGGATGCTGTGCTGCTTGTCTCCATCCACTCTGGGGTTGCTGGGGAGCTTCCTCTTCCCAGAGTGTGTCTGCAGGACGGTGTGCCTTCTCATCTCTTCCCTGGGGTTCTTCCTTAGATCCTGGGAGTCGATGCCTGTGGCTGTGAAGGGCGATAGTGTGGCATTTTGTAGCCAAAAATCCATGATGCTTTTCCCCTTTCTTTCTTTGCTAAAATACAATTTGGAAAAAGTTTGGAAGGGAAAATCTTTCATAAAATATACATTTATTTTCCTGTAATCTGTATTCCCTTTGCTTGTAGGAACACACTAGATTAATCTGAATGATGATAAACACTTAAAAAAAATAGTGTTAAAAGAATGACTTTGTGGACAAATGAGAAAAATATAAGGACAAAAGAGGAAATATTTTACAGGCAGGGGAAGGAATTTGCAAACATCCGTTTTCTTTCAGTGCATAGTGCAGGTTGTCTTTCTACCTACTTAAGAAAGGACGTTTTTAAGTTTTGAATATATTTTGGTACCCTCTGAGGGATAGGGGGGGTAAAGGAGAGTAAAGGGGGAGGTTGGGAGGAAGTAAGAGGGAGAGGGAGGGAAGATAGGAGGGAAAGAAAAAGGGAGGGTAGGAGAGAGAGAGTGGCAGCCAGCAAGAGAGAGATTGAGATTTTGACAATTACCACAAGATGGCAGCAGGTGTATAATATTTAACAATTGTACAACTAGTCGTTTGGAATGGCCTTTAGTTGAATTTTAAAGTACATTCTCTACCATATAACTTAATAGTAAGATTCAAGTGTTTGGAAAGTGTATCATCGAATTCATATGGAATTTTATTTTTCCAGTTAGTAGTAATTTTGGGGAATGTGTTTAAAGAGCCAAGTTGAAGTGTTCTTTAAGAAAAAACAAATAGTGCACTTTGCATGGCGCGTTCTTTAAACCTCGATTTCAGTCTGAGGAAAATTCCTAAAACCCCTGTGAGGAAACCTGGGACTCATACTTGGCTGAGAGAAGAAAATGAAAATACTGGAAAATTAATAATAGTAAAAAATATATGTGTGAGTAGGTAGAATAATAAAGGAAATGGTTTTCTACTCATCCCCCCTCCCCACATAAAGAACTAAAAGTCAATTATTATAAACAAAAGTTCGATCAGCTATTAGAAGAAACTTTTGATAGCTTCTAATAGGTTGTTTAATCTCCTTGATAATCCTGTGATTCTAGAATATAATTAAGTAAATCTTAATATGGCCTGTGGTAATCTGAGGTCCTTCTTAGAAAAAAAATTAATGCTCTAGTTAGTGTGATGATTTTCATACATATAAATATTTCCAAGAGAAAAGCAAAGTGTTTCCTGGGATGCTGTAAATATAAACTGCCTTTCAACAATTTTAGGGTAAATAGAAACTCTGCTACAGAGGGATAAATTGTGGGTCCCATCTAAAGGACCATAAATTTTTGAATCAATATTCCCTTGGAAAGTGCCATTCAGTCTTCCTGTAAAAGGCTATTTTATTCAGTCTGTGAACCTTCTCATGTGAAACCCCCAGGAGACTGGAAGTGAAGTCGTGCTGCTGATGGCATCATTTCTGATTTAACGCTGAGGAAAAATGTTCTTGTTTTGGTCTGTCCCAATAACCAAGGGTCAATGCCAAAATGAAATTGTACTGTAAGTAAAAAGAAGTCAGTCCTGAATTATCGCAGTTACTTGTCCTCTTTAATTGGTCTCTTTGTTCAGATATTGAGTTAGATCGTACTTAGATAAACAAGCAAGTCAGGACATGGAGAAAATTTAAAACAGTGTATATTTTGATACCCTGTATGAGAATAAATTGCCTTTGTAAAAAGTATTTTGAAGCTCTGATATATTTATTTGAAACTTCCAGTATATAAAAATAAATTCTCTTTGGGGCCGTAATTTATATTTTTACTAGGTTGGGTTAAAAAAAATGTTATACAGTCTGTGATGCAAGAGTGGATCAAGGATATAAATCAAATGTAGGATATGCTTTCTGTTGTCTGCAGGGACAAAAAGAAAATCTAGTCTCGATTAGACATGGCGAAGCAAGCAATAAGTAATACCTTTTGTTTTCTCTCATCTTTCTGGTTTGTTATCAAGGCAAGGCACATTTCTGACGTACAGAGGCAGGGTCTGAAGCATCCTACTTTGAAATCTTCTAGCTATCTAGCTTTACCATCTGGCTCCAGGGCATCACGGGGATGTCCACACAAGATGAGACAAGCTGTGGACTCTCTGGGCTTCTTGATAACAAAGAAATCAGGAAAAATAATTTTTTTTTTCTTTTGTTTGGTTCTGCATCCCGACTCACCATATTAAAATCTGGACACACTTTTTGATACTTGAGAGCATATACTACATCTCAAATTTGATCATTTTTAATCTTTTCTTGGGCTATACCTACTTCCTGAACTGTTTTAATTGCCAAAGTGATGCATGCTGGTTATCAGACAATAAAGAAATACCCAAAATAGAATGATCTTTCCCGCCCCCAGTCATCCCCATCTGCCCTTCAGCAGGCAGCCGACATTAACCTTTCTGTATGAGGCAAACTTATGTAGAGAGAACTTTCCTGTCCATTTGGTGGCTGTTTGTTTTTTGTTTCTTTGTTTGTTTTTAACTGAAATGGAATTGTTCCACAACACTCGTCCATAATCTGCTGGGTTTTTGCTTAACAATCACTCCTAGGGTTTTTTTCAGATCAGTCCATACTGGACTTTCTAATAGCCGTGTACTATTCCATAGTATTCATGTACCTCAGCTTATATTGATAGTTATTATAATTTTTTTTTTGCAAGCATAAATAGTGCTGCAACCAATATTCTTGTACACATTTCTTCATTTTTTTTTGTTTATATATGGGATAAATTCCAAAAAGTGAGAGTGCTAGGTCAAAAATGTTGCTAATTTTCAGTGTGATTTTTTTTTAGTTGATGTGATTATGTATACACTTTCTATACGAGATGAATGATCTCTGATTCTTCCTATTAAAAATAAAAGGTATGCCAGTGGCTTTGACAAAGTTAATTTTCTATATTAAAGACAGACAGAATGTTTTAAAAAAAAAAGTCAAACGTATAACCATAGCAGTAACATGCGGAAAGTTCTTATTTATTTCTTTTTTATACTTGAGTTACTTTCATGAGAACACTTTTAGAAGCAATGTTTACATGCCCTTGTACTTTTCAGATTTGCAAAGTTTATATTGTGCTTTTGGCTTTATTTTATTTTATTATTTTTTTAAGTTGAATAAAACTCCCAAATTCCTACAATGTGATTTTAAAGTAAGGATAAAATTGTTTGTATATAATGCTCTTAAATAACTAAAGTCCTTCTTTAAGAATCACAATGCTTTGTTTTTCTTTCATCAAAATACATTTTTGATACTTTAAGAATTCTGAAGAACTTACTCCCACTTGGGAAAATAGCAAATTCCAAGTTTCTCAGCTACATTTTTTTTTAAGAGACCAGTGCAAAGATTTGGACATATATGGTATTGGAACTACTCAGTGGAGCTTTCTTTTTATAGGATAGTAACCTCCAGTAGAGTTTTCTTTCCTTTTTTTTTGACCATTGTGATGCTATTGGACTAGATTTCCTGAAAAGTAACTTTGTAAACATTTATTTGGATCAGGACTCAATCATATGAAAGGTAATCAATCATGAAATTGAAGCTTAAAAGTGGAACTGTTTTTGGAGAGTAGGAGGAATAATCTCAAATTTCAGCCTAGTCTTATAGAGAAGGTATCATGATAATTAAAACAATAGCTTTAGAGTCACAGACGAGAGGTTGAACTCTAGCTCGTCCTGCAAGTACTGGCTATGTGCTTTTAGATAAATTATTTCATTCCTCTTAGCTTTAGTTCCCATAGCTATAAAATAGGAATAATGATACTTTCTCCCCATAAGGCTTTGAATATGGGGCATACGCCATACATGTGTGTGGAATGAGAAAAGATGATGTGAGTGTAAAGTGCTAAGTAAAAGTGCTGGCAAGTTGTGTAACAATGGAAGGTTTAAAAAATTTTAGAGATTTAAAAAAAAACAACTTTAATTCCAGTATTAACAAATTATAGAACCTCATTCCTAGAAAGGATTTTAGGAGTTACCTTTGAACATCCTCTTTGATTAACAAAACATTAATGACAAAGAAACAAAATTCTGGAGGTTCAGAAAGACTGTGATTTACAGGAACATTCAACGGGAGAGACACAGGAGGACCCAGAAGAGCCGTCCAGAGTGGAGGTTCTGCACAGCTGGACCATTTTCATGGCCAGGGGTTATCAACAGTTGTCATGTTCCATCAGGCTAGAAACCTTATTTCCCTAAAACCTTTTCTATTCCTCCTCTCATTGTCAATTTTTAAAAGATTTTTTTTATTAAAAATATAGTTAGCATACAATATTATGTTAGTTTCAGGTGTACACAGTAGTTATTCAACATTTATATACCCAAAGAAGTGATCACCATAAGTCCAGCAACCATCTGATACCGTACCACACTATATCACAATATTATTGACTATATTCCCTGTGTTGTATATTACATTCCCTTTACTTATTTGTTTCATACCTGGACATTTGGACCACTTATTGCCCTTCACCTTTCCCCCCACTCTTTTTAAAATTTTTCAGTTACAGTTGACATTCAATATTATTTTATATTAATTTCAGGTTTTATAGCATAGTGTCAGACATTTATATAATTTAAGAAGTGATACCTCTGACTAGTCTGATACCCACCTGGCACTATACATAGTTATTACCATATTATTGACTATACTCCCTATGCTTTACTTTACATCCCATGACCACTTTGTAACAACCAATTTGTATTTCTTAATCCCTTCCGCTTTTCACCCATCACCCCAATTCCCCTTACATTGGGCAACCATCAAAATGTTCCCTGTATCTGTAAGTCTGTTTTTGTTTTAGTTGTTTATTTTGTTCATTAGATTCTACATATAAGTGAAATCACATTGCGTTTGTCTTTTTCTGTCTGATATACTCCACTCAGCACAATATCCTCCAGGTCCATCCATGCCACAGCAGATGGCAAGAACCCATTCCCTTTCATGGCCAAGCAATATTCCACTGTACACATGTACCACCTCCTCTTTCTCCATTTATCCATCAACAGACACCCAGGTTGCCTCCACATCTTGGCCATTGTAAATAATGCTGCAGTGAACATATGGATGCACATGTTCCCTGGAAGTAGCATTTTGGGGTTTTTTTGATAAATACCAGGAAATGGGAAACTGGATCCTTCTTTGTCTCTTGCTGTAGTCTCTGTTTTTTTGTTTGTTTGTTTTTTTAAGAAATTTTATTGGGGAACAGTGTATTTTTCCAGGACCCATCAGCTCCAAGTCAAGTAGTTGTTTCAATCTAATTGTGGAGGGTGCAGCTCCTTGGCCCATGTGGGAATCGAACAGGCAACCTGGTGTTATAAGCCTGCGCTCTAACCACTTGAGCAAACTGGCCACCCCTGTAGCCCTGTTTTAAAGCCTATTTTGTCTGATATAAGTATTGCTACCCCTGGTTTTTTTTTTTTTTTGCTTTTTTGTTTTTTTTCATTCCCATTTTGATGAAATAACGTTTTCCATCCGTTTATACTTTCAGTTTGTGTGTGTATTTCAATTTGAAGTGATTTCCTTGTAGGCAGCATACGTTTGCTTTCTTATCCTTTCAGTCCTTCTATGCCTTTAGATAGGAGCAAATTTAATCCATTTACATTGAAAGTAATTGTTAACAGATATGTAGCTATTGCCGTTTATTATTCATAATTTTGATCTTTTGTTTTCCATCTTAAAGAAGTCCCTCTAACATTTCTTGTAATACTGGTTTGGTGGTGATGAACTCCTTTAGCTTGTTCTTGTCCAGGAAGCTCTTAATCTGTCCTTTGATTTTAAATGATAACCTTCCTGGGTAGAATAACCTTGGTTGTAGGTCCTTACTTTTCATCGTGTTGAATATTTCCTGCAAATCCCCTCTGGCCTGCAAAGTTTCTGTTGAGAAATAAGCTGACTATCTTATGGGAGCTCCCTTATAAGTTACTAGTTGCTATTAACCTTTGCCATTCTAATTATAATGTGTCTTAGTGTGGAACTGTTGGTGTTCATCTTGTTTGGGACTCTCTGCACTTCAAGGTTGTATGTTTATTTCCTTCACCAGGTTAGGGAAGTTTTCAGTCATTATTTCTTCGAATAGATTTTCAACCTTGCTTTCTCTCTTCTTCTAATACCCCATGATGCAAATGTTGTTACATTTGATGTTGTCCCAGAGGTATCTTAAACAGTCCTCATTTTTAAAAATTCTTTTTTTCTTGTTGCTGTTCCAATTGGGTGTTTTCTGCTACCTTGTTTCAAATCACTGATTTGATCCTCTGCTTCATCCGGTCTGCTGGTGATTCCCTCTACTGCATTCTTCATTTCAGCTATTGTATTCTCCACTTCTGACTGGTTCTTTTTTATGGTTTATGTTCTTTTTTATGCTTGCTATCACTTCGTTGAAGTTCTTACTAAGTTCCTTGAGCATGCTTTTAATTATTGTTTTGAACTCTGTATCTAGTAGGTTGCTTGCCTCCATTTTGTTTAGTTCTTTTTCTGGAGTTTTCTCCTATTCTTTCATTTCGGATGTATTTCTTTGTTTCCTCATTTTGACTGCCTCTCTGTTTGTTTCTATGTATTAGGTAGATCTGCTACATTTACCAGTCTTGGACAGGTGGCCTTATGTAGTAGGTGTCCTGTGGGGCTCAGTGGCACAGTCTCCATGTTCACCTGTGCTGGGTGCTTTAGGAGTGTCCCTTGTGTGGGTTGTGTGTGCCCTCCTGATATAATTGAGACTAGATTGCTGTTGACATGTCAGTAGGTGGTATTGCACATCAGGCTGACTGGCTGTGGGGTTTGGCCATGTTCACAGCTTATGGGCTGATGTGCAGGGGGCTTATGCCACAGAGCGGGATTCACCCCAGTGGGTTCTGGTGCCTGTTGAGAACACCCTTTGTGTGTGCTGCTTGTGGGGCTAATTGGGTGGTGCTCTGCTGTTGTCTGAAGCCAACCTTTAAGTACAGTTTGTTCTGGGGCCTCTTGGGAGGGGCTCTGGTGCCCCTGCCTGTGACTGGCCAGGGACTACCTGGTAGGAACTACAAAGCAATCCACAGTTGGTTGCTGCCTGTGCTATACCTGGAGGTGAGTGAGAGAGACCATGCTGTGAATCGAGGACAGCTGCTTCCAGTACAGGTAGCTCCTCAAAAAGCCAGGACACTCCGAGGGCTGCTGCTACTTGCTGGCTCCCATAAGGTTCAGCTGCTGATAAAGCCTCCTGCAGTACCCAAGTTGGCTGCAGCTGGGTCTCAGTGAGTCAGCAGGTTGAGCAGCAGAGCTCACAAAGCCAATCAGATTCAGAGTTGACCTGTGGGGGCGGGCTCAACACAGGAACTGGCTGCATGGGAGAAGGCCCCCACAGAGAAAATGGGGACTGTTCCTTTAGTCTTTGCTGTGAAGTTACACAACTCAGTCTCTCACCATATATCTCTGACATCCCCAGAGTTACTTCTGCTGGAGCCCAGGGTGAGTGCCTGCATGGACCCTTTTAGACGATATCTGGTTTTCCCTCCGTGTTCTGTCCCATCCGGACAGTTGGAATCCCCACTGTTTTTCACAGCCAGGCATTGTGGGGACTCCTCTTCCCTGTACTAGCACTCTGGACTGGGAAACCTGGTTTGGGGGGTTAGGGAACTCCTGTGGACTAGATATCTCTTCCAATTTTCAACCACAACATGTGGGTGTGGGACCAGTTGTTTTGCGTCTCCATCCCTTCTTCCAGTCGCAACATGGCTTCTTTATATCCTTACTTATGGGACTTGTGTTCAGCCAGACTTCAGGTGGTTCTCCAGGTTGATTGTTCTATAATTTAGTTGTAATTTTGATGTTTTCTCTCATGGCCTATTTATTGTTCATTCTTAAATGATGAGAGCATACCTTTGCATGCCAAATGGAGTTGTAGGTTTAGAAATTTCGGTGGAGGCTCTTCGCAGATATTCTAACAGTACAGTAGACTTCAGTTTACAAGCCTGAGAGCTGGAGAGGAAAGGGCTTTCACTGAACTTTCCCTGTGCCCATCTCCCCTAGTTGACATTAGACTTATAATTTGTGTATTTTCAGGTACCTGTTTTCAATGTAGAGGCTGATTTTACTGTATTTGAGCTTTTCAATTGAACAAATACTATTCCAGATTTTATTTCTCCCAAGGCAATTTGACCTCTAAGTGAGTCAGCTAAGACGGGAAGTTATGAAGTATTTGGGATACCCACAGCCAGGTTCTATTCCTACTAGCCTGCCACTAGCATGTAAAAATACATCCAGAGCATCAGCCTCTTCCGTTGTTCCAAACCTCATAAGATTAAGAGGCTTAAATGAGCTCACACATGGGATAGATTTAGCTTAGTGCCTCGTAGAGTACAGTTACTCAATAAATGTTAATTCTCATTGTTATTATTTACTGATTCTGATTTCATTCACCAAATATATAATGACTTTTAATGCTGTGCCAGGAATGGGTATATGCATATTTCCCCCCCATATTTCTGACTCCACACTTGGTTCTAGTTCTGTTCATTGAAGTAGCTCTGACCCTATTTTCAATCATTTTCTTAATTACAGATGGCACTCTGACATAGGCCATATTTAGGACTTATTTTCCTGTTTTTATTTTTCATCCATGGTATAGTCTCAATTCTTTAGTCTATAGTCTCTCTCTAGTCTGTATTCTTTCTACAAATTTAACCTCTTCCTTTACTATCCCATCCTATTAGAAACTTCCCACTTGTACTAGATTTAGCTGTGTTAAGACCCCTTCTGCAGCTGTCTGTTCTCTGAGTTGAATAAACCCAGGGCTTTTCAGACTAAATTATATATGGGTCACCTGGGGAATATTATTAGTATGTCTGTTTCAGTAGGTCTTGGGGAGGGGCCTGAGAGTCCATATAGGAATTAGCTCTCATGTGATGCTGATGTTGCTAGTTCAGAACCTTAAATAGCAAGGGATGAACAAATGATTTTCTCTGGCTCTTTCCTCCTTTATTTTTATTCCCTCCCCTTTTTTGCAATTAAAGTTAAGTTTTCTATGCATATAAAGTACAGAGACACTAATGCAAGCTAGTGTGTTAATGATACATTAAGATAGATTACATTATAAGATTAACTCATTATTTCAGAGAGCCTAGAAGAAATATTCTGACATTCTTTTTCCTGCTAGAAAACAAGTACACACAGCTGTATATTGTAAAGGCTAATAGCAGAGGCTGTGCTTGGGTTTAAAATCTCTACCATCTTGGTCATGTTGCTTAACCTCTTTGAACTTCAGTTTCCCACCTGTTAGATAGGCATAAGAAGACCCACTTAAAACTGATGCTGTGCAAAAGAACTGCCATAAACATGCAGTGAGTGGAAGCATTGCTTTTGTAGTTTTACTAGTGTTCTGGAGACAAAATCAAATTTGCACGTACGTGAAAAATGTGATCCAGAAAGACTTTTCATTCAGATAAAATGGGAAAATAAGAAATACTCAGTATTTGTAAGAGCTTGCTCTATGCAAAGCACTTATTTGCATGACCTCTTTTGCTCTTTCTCAACAATCCCATATTTTCTCATGATGCTTCCATGCGTTCTGCGTAGATGAGGAGACTCAGTCCAAACACATGAAGTGACTTATTCAGAGGCCCACTGGCCCAGGACTGTCTGGTTCTAGCACTCTGACAGTGTATTAGATGATAGTCACATCAGGTGCATAGGGACAAATATGGAGAAACTGGCAATGGGCAGGCCCTTATAGCAAACAAATGCCCAGTGGTTCTTAAGCTGCGGGGCATATAAACATCTTTGGGGGCCATTTTTTACAATGAAGGTTCAAAGGCTCCGTCTCCAAAGATTTGGACGTAGTAGCTTTGGGAATTTTGCAACCAGGAAATTTGCCAGACCATCCTGGAGAAACATCTCTGTAAGGGGTGGTGACCAAATGTATTCATTTACCAGGGCTGCTATAATAAACTACCAAAGGTGGATGGCTTAAAACAACAGAAATGTATTCTTTCACAGTTCTGGGGACTTGAAGTTTGAGTTCAAGGTGTCAGCAGTGCCATGCGCTCTCTGAAGACTCTAAGGGAGGACCCCTCCTTGTCTCTTCCTAGCTTCTGGTCGTTGCCTGAAATCTTTAGTGTTCCTTGACCTGTAGGTGCATCACTCCAACCTCTGCCTTCAGTCACACGACTTTTCCCTCTCGCTGTGTGTGTCTGTGTCCAAATGTCCCTCTTCTTGTAAGAGCAACAGTCATTGAACAGCCCACCCTCATCCAGGATGACCTCATCATGATTACATCTGCAAAGACCCTATTTCCAAATACGGTCACGGTCACAGATTCCCCATGGGCATCAATTTGGGGTGGGGGAGTATTCAACTCAGTACACCATTCCATCTGTTTTTCTAAGCTTTCTTCAAGCCCAAGATACAAAGCTGTGACTTCTGAAGTACGCTGAGTGCCGCAGAAGAGGTTTTGGATGAGGCGAGGGGTGAAGAACATATGTGGGTAATGATGTGAGGTTTTACAGAGGCCTTTTCACCTACTGTTTCCAGCTGTCTTCCCCTCCCCCCCACCTTTTCTTATTTATCAAAGGATCTGGTGTGTACTGATAGTTTTTTGGTTCAAATGAAAGTATTAGTCTCCGTGGTTCCATGAAGTGTCACAAATCTTTGGTGGTTTTGGTTCTCTTGTTTTTGTGGTATGAGTTTTATAAAGATTTACAGGGAAACAAAATTGGCCTTAAAACAAGAGACTAGTGATTTTCATTTCTGTAGACTGTAGTTTTCTTACCTGTAATTTTAGGGTGAAAGAAACTTTTATGCTGTAATTTCAACACTTTACTTCCCTATAATTTTGGTAAATTATTTTCTTTAGGGTTACTAGGAACTAGTGGAATAAACCTCAAATAGGCATATTATGATAAAGATAATTTTTCTTTGGCACATTTATCTAAACCATGTCAAAATATAAACTAATGTAGAAAAATTCTAAATGTTCCAATCAATTAAAATTATACACTTTAAAACAGCATGGTTATATTTAGGCATAGACTATTTTTAAGTTGACATTATTTTATGTATTTCAAAGTAGAATTTAAATAGTTTTCTCACTTCTACCCCAAGCTAAGGTGCACACACACACATTTTGTAACCTAACTAGAGTATTTTTGTTAATGTGTCCACTAAGAATTTAATTTTTTTTAATAGTTAAGAAAATTTCAAGAGACAGTATGAATTAATCAAATAGTCTTACTGGTGATTTGGTTTCATATAAAATACATTATGTAATAAAGAAAGTCCAATTATTTGAAAATATAATTTTAAACTTTGTGATAGTATGGATATATTTCTATTTGAGTATATTTAATTCTCAAACACTCCTCATCCAAGATGCTTCAAAGAATCCAGATTTCTGGGATTCTTGATAATATAGAATATTTAATGATATATTGTTCAGTATGAACTCACTGAGTCTTTTTGGAAAGAAAAATTGGTCAGAACATTCATGCTACCCAGACAGAAGTACACATTCCCTAATCTCCTTGAGATTGTTTTTTTCTTTTGCTCTGTTTGCTTCCTGTCCAACTGCTGCCAGATTTATTTGTTTATTTATTAGAAAGTTTATCTTCTCATTGCTGGAAGATATTTTTAGGAATAATTCAAATGGCCATTTCATTTTTAGAAACTTTACTGGAAATATCCAAGTGCCTTCAGTAATGGGTGGATTGGTTAGCAAAGGGTGGCTCCATTGGGAAGGGTGATTGGCCCTGGTTTTGCAGAAATTTCCCAGGTCCATCTTTTGTACTAAGTAAGGTAGTTTAAAGGGTAGATGTGGAATTCCATGGAGCAAGTGCAGAAAGGTGAATTCCACTACCCAACATTAGTCATTGGCCCTGTATTAAGTGCTTATCTTTATTATTTGGGTAAGGATATCAATGGCATCTTACTCACATTTGCAGGGGGCAAGATGCTGTAAGGGTTGGTAATGATACTGGAAAACAGAAGCAAGATCTCCAAAGCCTATGATAGGGAAGAGCAGTAAATTACAATTCTCATACACCCAGTGCTCTCCTTTTATGTCAAATGCTTCCTGACGCTCCCTGACTACCCTGAAATGAAATTCATAGATAATATAACCCATCTGCCCACATAATTATGTGTGTATGTGTACATAGTATCCTAATGATAATATAAGAGAAAATAATGCATAATCAAAGAATATGTGGTTTAAATAAGTAAGTGCTTGGATTGTCCAAGTTGGAGATGACCACAGGAAACAGACTACACAGTAAGTTGAACTGAAAACGTGAAGTGCATACACCTCTTCCTAGAATCATCTTATACAAGTATAACAGCTGAAAACATACATTGGTACTGGTGTGTTGTATATTGGTCACCCCAGTGCCACTAATGGTGTTTCTGTCAAGTGATCCAATTTTCCAAATTAGTGAACAACTCTGTAAAGTTTCTTACAAAAGAAAGTATCCACGTCCCTTAATTTATATGGTAGTTGCATTCCTGAAAAACGCCATGTAATTTAAGACCATGCAACAATAAATATTTCATTTACATGTAAAACAGATTTAGGTTCTAAGCTTATAGATTTATATATGGATTTTTCTTCTGTGTGAATGGCCAATGGGAGGTATAAATGTCGTGTGGGCTGTAGAATAATTCTTCAGTGTGGTATTCTGTGCATTGTAGGACACTGTAGTGAAAACACACCCCGCAAATTTCCAAAGTTCCCACAAGGGGGCAGTACGGCCCCCAGTGAGACTCACTGGGCTAAAAGTGTTTCTCACCTTGAAGCTGTTGACATTTGGGTCCTATAATTCTTTGTGTCGCTCGTAGGGGTGTGGGAGGAGGTACTGTATTGTGCGTTGTAGGATGTTTAGCAGCAGCTGGGTCTTTATTAGATGCCAATAGCACCCCTCCCCACCATCAGTTAGAACACTGAAAAATATCTTCCGACACTGCTTATTGTCCCCTGGGGGACATATGCACCCACAATTGAGACCACTAGCTGAACAGAAGATGTCTAATGGGGAATTGATGGAAAGCCTTTCCCCTGGAAGGAAACATGAAACAAATTTCATAGTTGGAACTGACCCTGTGCGAGCATTTATGGAAAGACTTAGGGACTGTCTATAAGGAACCTATGAATCAACCAGGAGGTGTGATTTGTGTACATAAATACATGGATATATTGTTTAATTTTTTTTCTTTTCATTTTTATTCTGTTTTATTCAATAAAGGACTTGTGGTCACTTAAGAAAAAGTGTAGAATCGCTAAAGAAAGATGTGCCTTACTCTGCTCCATTTATTCTCACCAGGGGCATTGTGCTCTAGCCTGGGTACTTTAACAGGGACAGTTATTTGCATACTGGAACAAAGTTATTTGTGTATTTCATGGATTCTGCATGGTGTCAGCATATAGAATGAAGACAAATGATTGCGAGTGATAGGGTGGCAGTTTCCAGCTCACTGGTAATCTTTCTAACAGAGCTTCCTGATGGTTCTGAACTGAATTACTTTGGGAGGAACTATGAGTGGTGAGTGGTGATGTTCAAGGAAAGATTTGTTGACAACTGGCCTTGAAAATGTATATATATATATATATATATATATATATATATATATATATATATGCATTTATCCATTCTGTACTTGTAGCCCTCCTACAACCACCATACTAAGTAGTCATTACCTCTGTAATTGAACACTTCCTCCACCGTATAATGTAATACCTCCTTTCCAAAACCATCCATTCCAACAATTTCTGTGTGCACAGTCAGTGAGTAGCTGAGAAGTTGCCACCAATGTTCAGAATTAAAGCATGCATTTTCAAACATATTCAAAGATCATGCATGCATTTATTTATTCATTCAGCAAGTAGTAATTTATTGAGGGCCTACTTTGTGCTAGTCATTATTCTAGGCCATGAGGCTAGACTTTTATAGTCTACCCTCAGTTTTGTGTAGCTTCTGGTCTAGTAATAAAGGCACACAATAAATCAGGGAACAAATAAAAGAAAAATTTCAAGTTGTGATGCATGCTAGTAAAGCAATAAAGGTGCTATGGCAGAAGATAAAAGGGTGACGCTGGAGTTTATTTTAGACAGGATGGAGGAGTTTGTTTTAGGGGAGTAAATTGTTCTAACAATGGGAAGAGTGTTTTAGAAGGAAGGACAAGTGCAGAGGTCTGGTATGGGGAAAGACATTGGCGTGTTTGAGGCTCAGAAAGAAGGGTCATGTAGCTGGAGTATAGTGGGTGACAGGGAATGTGGCATGCAGTCAGTTTCCAGAAATATAGAGGGTTTAGCTCATGTAGGGAGGCAGTAAAGCTTAGAGATAACGTGGACCAAGTATCCAGAGAGCCTGGATTCAAGCTACATCATTTTATTTTCCTTGTTGCTTCATCTGCAAAATGGTTACAGAAAGTATATGCCTCATGAAGTAGTTGTGAGGGTTAGAGTTAATATATGGAAAATGCTTAGAATGGTGCTTGCAGTTATAGACGTTAGATGTTGTTACTACTGCTGCTGTTGCTGCTGCTACCACCACCACTGGTCTTGTAGACCATGTTAAGGAATTTGGATTTTATTCTAAGAAGGAGAAGCCATGGAAGGGCTTTTCAACTGAGACCCTTTCGTAAAACTTTTAAACAGTAGGTTAAAAAAAAAGCCTTAAGTAATATGCAGGAAGGGATACTAGAATAATAATAAAATCTAGATTTTAGGAACAAAGTGTCTGGGTTCTTTAGAAATACAAGGATAATTTTAGACATTTTTTAAAGCTATGGAAGAATAACAACCATTATTATTATTATTATTATTATTATTATTATTATTATTGTTATTATTATTATTTTACCATGAACGTGGCTAATGTATGCTACTTGGGTTTCTGCTGGGCTATATTCTTAGTTGTGATACATCTTCTCCCCCTATTGCTTTTGGTTTTGCTTTTCAATCCGCCATGTCTCTCTCTGATAGAAACACGCCAGGGCGTTGGCTTATTGATTACTGTTGATGGAAGAAGATGTTCTTGCCATATGGGAGTGGCTGCTGGGTGCAGGCATTCTCTTTGTTAGTTGTTGAGATGCCCCAGAGGGCACTATCAGTTTCTTATCATAACAGCCAGTGTAAGATGGTGTTTTCTTTATTTTTATGAACCAGAGTTGTCTGCTGTGGCTTGCCAGTGAGGATAATCATTCCTTAAAAGAGCACTGATAGCAATCAAATCCTAGCTGTAAGAAATAGGGCTTTTGTAGGGAAAAATTATCTTGAAAACAATTTTTTTTCAGACTTCAAGTCTCAGTGGCACTCCCCATCAAAGACGAAGTTGCTTGTGCAGTGACGCTGGTTGCGATTTGGTCTTACTGCACATGTTATCAAGGGCAGTGGGGACTACAAAGATGCAGGACTGGGAAAGCCGCTCTGTGACCTCACACTTAACTTGTTTAATCCTGAAATTCTGACTGACTCTGTAGTGCAGTGTCACTTAGATGTGGCCCTGGGCTAAAAGTAAACAAAGTACTAAGACTGGGTTGAAATATTTGCCTTCTGTTCTTCCTGTTTTTCAAGTGATATAGGGTAAGGCTGATGTTTTTACTTCTTAGAGCAGAAGTGTCTGATTATTATGTGACAGGAACTCACTGTAATTTCCTACCATGTATGTTTAATATTTTGCAAAATTATTACTAAGTAATCCAGATAATAAGCCACACCCACATTGCTACAGAACAGTCTTTTGGCTAAAAAAAAAAAATTTCTTTTTAAATGAGAAAACATTTTCATTGCAACCCTTGTTGAAAAAGTACAACAATATCTTTACTTAATTGTGAAAGAATGTCTAGATTGCAGTTAAATTATTTTCCCAGGCTCTTTCAAGAGTTCCGAATTACAATTATCAATCCTTGTTTCTCACTATATACTCGTATTCATCAAATATCTATTTAATACCTACTCAGTTCAAGCAAGTATTTTGTCATTAAATTATCAACTTCATTTGTAGATTATTTGATTACTGAAATAGGGAAATAAATTAATTTTCACTTAAATGCATTTTGTAGGACAAAACACTTTCAAATAATGGGATTCCTGAGTATGTATCACAAAAACAATCCTTAATGGGGAAAAGGTTGGGAATTAGTAACCTGGAGTCTTACTTTGCTTGTTATTATAAATGCTATAAAGTTAAAAGATTATGTAATTATAAAATTTATTCTACTACTGAATACTTTAATAGGAGGCCAGAATGAAGTCCAGACTAACAGTTCCTACTTAATATTTCTTTCGTCTCTTAAGATGTGGGGGTTATCAAAAATTGTAAAAACTTCAGTCCATTTACAGCTCTGCCCCCCCCCCTCCAAATAGCCCCTCTTTTTAATGGAAAAAGAGTACAATTCTATGAAGGAATTGAAAAAGGATAAAATAAAATATTGCAGTATGAGACTGTAGTCATCATTTTATATATTAAAAATTGACTAAAAATAATCCTATAAATTTTAATATGGCAATCTACATATTATGCTGCATGTTATTCAGCTAACATAAATTCATAGGCTGCTGATCACCAATGAAGTGTCATGACCAATGAAAATTTAATAGTTGGGTTGAGTGGTAGGTATTATTTATAGATTTGCAACAGCAATAGGGTTATAGATGATCCATATTTGAACCACATTGCATACATGTCCTAGACACTAATAACTGGAAAATTATGGCTTAATGTCTAGTTATAGTGCTATAGTAATCATTGCAGGATTAACAGAACTACCCATCGCAAATGAAATTCACACTGATGATGCATTCACAATGACAGTAATTTGTATTAAAAAGAACAGCTGCCATTGACAACCATGGCCAAGTTAAAGCCACATTTTGCAGAGCTGTCTTGTAGAACATTATAGAAATTCCAAGTGGCTGCACGTTGCATGTGCAATTGAGCTTTCCAAAGTGGCCAAACATTGAGGACAAATTTCTTGGTAAAATATTGAATGAGTAAAGTCAGTAAACTTTTGCAATGCACTAATTTGGTTCATTAATTCTTGGTCTTAATAACCTTAATAATTCACTTGGTAAATTACACATAAATAACCCTTTGTCATATCATCTGTTAGATATGTCTATGAAGTTAGGTTACTTGCCCATAAAACTAAAGAGACTGGCTTAAAAAAAAAATCAACTTGTAAAATACTAAGGAGCCTTCTGTGGCTATGGATCACGCTTGAGAAACATGCAATTTATCCATAATTTATCCAATGTATCTTAGTAAATTGAGAAAAGGAGTAGAGCCTTAAATGCCCTCTGTGCCTATTACATCATTTTTCTGCACTATAACATCAAAGACTGTCGTTCTTCTCCAACTGGCTATGAAGTCTGAAGAATTTTCTCACAATGATATCACTGCGATTTCTTCTTTTATCTTGTTCACATACATTCTATCCTCCCTCTGCGCTCATTCATAGAGTCTCCAAGGAGGCCATTCATTATTGCTTATTTTCCAACCTCTTCTATCAGTGAAAGATGTACCCTTTAACTGAAATGATCTACTCATGTTTCCTCTCCCATCAAGAATCACTGAAACCTGTGAGACAATTATTACTTTCTAAAATGATATCAAGATTAACTGTTGACAGCTCATCATCTGTGCTTTGATTTAGAGTAGCATTATCCAAAATGTCACCTAATTTTACAGGATGAAAAAAAGTTATAGTTGGGAGGTCTGTATGTCATATTTCCCTCTTGGAAATAAGCAATGTGTGTTAGCATATTAAGGACTCTGAAGAAACTTTTAAAATTCTTTTAAAACCAGCCTTTCCCACATTTTTGATATAGAGTCTCTCTCCCGCTCCAATTTTCTTTTTCCACACAGTACACTTAACATCACACAGGATTGTTTTTTTCTAAGAAAGTCCCTTGGGAAAGATCACGTTAGAGTAAATTTAGGGTATAAGTGATTTTCCAGATTTATATCCCAGTGTTATTGCATCCTTTTTCTTCTGCTCGCCCCCCCAGACCCAGCCCCCAATTTTTGGTTGAATCCTCCTCATTCAGATCGTGACGCCTCCTCTCAAACTTAGTTGTTCTAGCCTTACAGGATTCCTCTGCATTTTACTCATAACTAGTTGACTATCCAAACTACAGTTAGAGGAATGAGCAATATATTACAATTAGTTTTGTTATATTTAACTGTGTCTGAATCCTTCTCTATGGATGGACTCTCTCCCTCTCTTCCTTCCTTAGCAATCATTTCAGGGGATTATAGTTGACATTTTGTTCTTCAGAGTTTTCCAGAGTCTAAAAATAATATGCATGACAACCAAAGTAGATTTAAACCTGTGTGTCTGTTGTATGTGTGAAAAATGTATGCATATGTCAACCAACAAATATCCATTCAACAATATTTCTTTGCATTTACTATGTGTCAGGCAGTGTTCTAGATACTCAGAGGTGCCTCTTGGCAATATGAGCAGTTTTCTCAAGGATTCTGTAAATTTGAAAGGCACTGACAGTGCCTCAGAAGTTAACCCCAATCTTAATCCATTTCAGTCAGGGGGTTAACAGCACCTTCCCCCATAAAGGCGATCTTTTCACATGATTATACTTGGGGGCTCTGGAGGTATAGAAAGGAATGGAGTAGAGAAAGTCTCCTAATGGTCAAAATTGTTGTTCATGTAACAAATTGTCTTCCATACTAAGTTTCATTAGGAACCATCCACACCTGTGCTGTTATAGGAATTCAAGATGGCTGAGCATTCATGGAACTAAATGGTACCAGGTGCTACTACATAGTTTTAAAAAAGCAAGTTGAAATTAAGGAGAACAATTTATTTGTACAGGTAGGGTTTACAACTGAGAGTTATGTTTTCACTGTTACTTATTGGATAGTATACTCTGAGTCAACCTGTCTCCACAAGGGTTCCTCAAAGAACCACAGAATAGATACAGAAGGTGATAAAGTCAATGTTAAAGATTTCAAGTAAAAAGCATAACTAATTGTAAGATATAGTTCATTCTTCTAACTGTAGTTTGGATGGCCAACTAGAATTATGAGTAAAATGTAGAGGAATTATGAAAGATGATAAAGATAGAATTTTAAAAATACTCCAGGGTCTAGGACATAAATCAAAGCAGTCTCCTTCAAACAGGAAATTTTCTGAAGGATCCTTCTATTTCTTATAAATTCTCATGCATTTTGTTTTCTAATCCACAATATTTTGATGTTAATTTAGTATAAACATGTTTTATTCCTCTGATCCCATATGTAGGAAATGTGCCACCATGTTTGTCCTGTGGCCTTGTGTACCCAGGGACTGGGCCACTTACTTTTGGGGGCTAGGAAAACTCCCATTTAAGAAGTGAAGTTAGGAAATGATTTTTATATCTCAGCATTTATAGCTCCTTCAGTCTGTTTCAATCAGTGCTTATTTCTCCAAGGCATTAATTTCTCAGCATTCCCCATTTGTCCTTAATATTAAAAACCTGCTTGTGTGAGAACTACTCAATATACTATCTTAGGGGTAGTGACATCTATGTTCACCAGTTAATTTTCATTCTCCAACCTGAATAACCATAACTTCTGGAAGGAAGCTTTCTTCCCCCAGTGTCTAACAGAAGGAACTATGATGCCTGATTCCACACTGCTAGCAAATAAACCTTAAGTGAATTTTCAGGCTGTTATATCATTTTCCAAACTTTCATAAACGTTTATTCTTTAAAATCTTTAAATCTAAGAAGGCCATTCAAACAGATAAGCAAATTAGACCATTACCCATATGTTAAGGTTTGAGGGTTTTACAGTTATCTACAGCTGCCTTTAAATAAATACACAACAACAAAAAACACCCAAAGTCAATGACAGGAAAGCTGTAGCCCCTTGCACAGTGACATTTCCAGTGGGATTTACCCATAAGGCATTGAAAAGTTTGGTACTATAATTGTTTCAAAGGTCAGGCTTATGAAAGCAAAGTTGAAACTCAGAAAATTAGAAGAAATCATGACCTGTGCACTAATGTCATCCTGCATTGACTTTTCTCTAGTTACAGGGTTAATTCACAGAGATGGTTTCCAATAAAACAAATCATAGGCAGTTGTTTAAATTAATAGCTTATATCATAAACAAAGCAGATTAGAAATGAAGATCATACATAACCTGGGCATTTTCTGTGGGCTCAAACCACACTGCTTTTCCTAGTTCCATTCCAATTTGAATTTAAGCCAACGTTTTCCTCTGGTACTTACCAAATTATCTTTATAGTTTTGATACCCCTGCTGTGCTCTGAGCAAAACAAACAAAAAGAAAGCCACATAGCACAAAACAATTTTTACTTTAAAAGTTAGCCAAGAACATTCAGAACTGGCAGAAAGGCTTCTATTCCAAAGATTTCCAGGCAAATATTACATATTTTAAGCATTGTGTTTTGAATGGTGAAACATTTATGCCGTTTTGACACTGTCACTTTCAACATAATAGCATAATAGACAATATTCAAATCTTCACATCTCCATTGTTCAAACACAACCTCTCCATCACAGCTCTAGAAGCCCAAGCAGCCTTAACTGCTGAAGTATGGGCTCTATGATGTGGTGTTGATTTTCATTTATATAGACAGGTAGTGTTTCTAAAGCTAAATCCATATTGGTCAAGATTCAGTACTTATAGTCATTTGTACTTTTTAAATGAATTTTTAACTATTTGAGTAATTAATTTTGTTGTTGTTGAAGCTCAAATTATAGCCAATTATGTATGGCTAATATTGTTGGGGGTCAGTGTTAAATAGAATAGATATTTATTTCCTCTCCCTTGCCTGGATCACCAGGATATATATCTTCCCCACATGCATAATGACACTGCTCATGTTTATTAATATTGTGCCAAGTTCTATGTATTTTATTTGGGTTCTATTTAATTTTTCCAATAACCTGATGACATAGATTTTTTTTTTTTGGTGAAGAAATTGAGGCTGAGGGATGAAGTAACTTGAAAAACTTGTATATTTATGTAACCACAAACATTGAGCCCCTCCGTGACATGCTAGTATAAAGCACTATAGAGTCCAGGTACCCAGTTAGTTGAACCAGCTGGACTGATAGGGTGTGGCTTATAACACTATTTTCTTTTTTCTTATCCACCACTTCCTTTTAAACTTGTTGCATAGACAGGCTCTTCCTCTCTCCTGGAAGGAATCTTTCATGGGTACCATACCTTTCTAGTCTCTTTCCATCAGAAGAACAGTCTCATTTTAGTAAATTACAATTTCTCATCTGGTGAACTATCCAAATTCCAAACTCACTCAAATAAAACATTTCACCTTCTCTCAGCTGTATCCTCTATCAGGCTGGAAAGTTGGATTGAGAAAGGGTGGCATGTCTGGCTCCTTTTTTCTTGGTTGCTCTCCTCTTCCTGTATTCAATAGCTGCTATTTCTGATCAGGGGAAAGGGCCTGAATTAACTTGCTGATTGCGGTATCATGGGGCATTGGTACCCTCTCATTGAGGCTGATCACCAAAACTGACTCTTTCTGTTTGGGGCACTTGTTCAGATTCTTCAGAGGCACTCTGGCTAGGAACCTCCTTGAGTAGCTGTCTTCATGGGGCCACGACTCTCCTTTGGTTGACTGCCTACCTCTGTCCTGCTCAGCCCCTTTGCTGACATCTTGCTGCTCCACCAGGTGATTCCTTGGCATGGCTCCAAGTTGGGTCCAGGCTTAGTCCCCTGAAGATATTCCCTTTCATTCTGCTGTCAGTGGAAGAACAGCCAGGTCCCAATTCAGCCACCTTAATTAACTCTGCCATCGGGTTGAATCTGCACCAGGAACAGACTTCTCAGACATCCCAAGACCTTTACACTACAGAAGATAAGGACAAAATTCTTCGAGCCTCATAAAGCAGAAAGGGGATGTTTTGGGTTGTATGTTGCCCCCAAAATTCATATGTTGAAGTCCTAACCCCTGGTACCTCAGAATGTCACCTCATTTTGAAGTAGGGTCATTGCAGATATAATTAGTTCAGTTAAAACAAGGTCATACTGGAGTGAGGTGATCCCTACTCCAAAATGACTGATGTCTTTATGAAAAGGGAGAATTTGGACACAGATACCCAGAGAGAATGCCATGTGACTATAAAGACAGAGGTCAGCATGGTATCTAAAAACAAGGAATGCCAAACATTTCCAGCAAATAACCGGAAGCTTGGGGAGACGCTTGGAACACATTCTCCCTCACAATCCTCAGAAGAAATCAACCCTGCCCACACCTTCCTATCAGCCTTCTAGCCTTCAGAACCATGAGACAACACATTCCTGTTGTTGAAGCCACCCAGTTTGTGGCATTTTGTTACAACAGTCCTAGGAAACTAGCACTGAGGGAAATAAGTATCCTGTGTCCCTTTCCCATGTGCCATGGGTAGAAATTGAACAGAGAATGCCAAAGAAATTCTCTTTTAATCTATAAACTGAAACTCTTATATTAGCAGGAGTTGGATGACGAGCTAAAATTAACCAATTTTAAACCACTCCTTTCACAAGTCCCTTCTGGACAGTCTAGTGACTCATTTTAGAATGTGAGGGTACATGCACCTCGTGCCAGTCAGCCATGCTAGTCTTTTCACTTATGGGAATGGCAAGCACCAAATGACAGTTATTGATCCACACTCTCCTGCATTCAGTTTCTATGCTGAGGTGTAGTTCAAATTGATCTCTGTTTTCTTTGTACCTTTCCAAGTCAGGCCAGCTAGCCGTGGATAACTTCAGGATACTTCTCTAAAGGTACAGCCCATCCTAGCAGCAGTATCATTGCAATAGTTGTCAGTGATGGTGAAGAATTAAATTTATTAAGCACTTATGTGTAGAAGGGGTCATGCTGTATATTTTATAGGCGTTATCTTCTTTAATTATTAAAATCCTGAAAGTGGATAGTAATAGTTCCTTTTCCTAAGAGAAAATGGGCACTCAGAGGTGTTGTACAAATTAACCTCACTGCACTAAGGTAATGCTAATCCAAGAATCAAACCTACATCTCTCTGAATTCAAATCTCAGACTCAGGACTGGTTACATAAATTGTAGGACCCAGTGCAAAATGAAATTATGGGGTTCTTTGTTAAAAAATTAAGATTGTCATGATGGTGGCTGTAGAGCATTAAGCCACTGGATCCTGTGTGGCTGTCTATGTTACATACCAACATTTTGATGCTTCCACAACACCCTGTTGGTGAAATAGTTGACAAATCTAAATACCTGAAAAATTCTTACTAGTGGGCTTAGCATCTCATTGATCCTGTGTTTCAAGGCAGAAATAAGATGACATCTGTATCATTATACTCCTCAAAGGTATATTGACCTGTTGTTCTTTGTGAAAGGATAGTGTTCTATGGATTTTTCAAGATTTGGGCCATTTATCTGTCTTATAGGCCACTGGGCAGTTTTCTGTATAAGATTATTGCACAATCAAGTTTAGCACTTACTCTTACTCATGCCCCTTTTGCGATCCTTGTTTTTTGTTAACACTAACTTAATTTTTGTTGGGATTTATCTAAAATTTACTTTCTAAAGTAGATTTCTAGCAGCAATACGTTGTTCTAGAAATTAAAGTGATCATATCAAGATCATTATTAAGTCTTGCTATTTTCAGTGTTTCCCAAGGTTAAAGCAAATAAAGCTTTAAAAACATGTAAGAGAATCCTAATTTTTACTAGATCTCCTGAGGGTTACCATCGGACAGGGAAATAATCATGGAGTTTTCAGAGATTATTCAGTCAACATTAAAATGGCACCACATCAATTGGAAAGTGATTATTTATATCCATCGTATTTTGCTCTTTAAGGCTCTAAGGTTCTTGTATGCAACCCAAGAATGAAACTGCTTATTTTGACAGCCATTCATTCTTTAAAATACCAGACTGAAAATAAATGATCCCCTGGTTGTAATAATTATATACAGTTGATTTCTCTCTGGTAGATAATGCTAGACAAAGACAAGGCATTTATCACACACAAACACACTAAGGCAGGACTGACACAATCAAAGTGAAAGATCTTTTTTCTTGAGCAGCAGCTTTACTCCAGTGACCTTATTTCTGTTATTCGAAACCACTAAGAGGAAACGGATGAATATTTGAAAAAGACAGATAGCTCCAGTGCCCCATATTATTCCTAAAAATAAAAATAAAAGAATAAAAATATTTTTTAAAGTGCTGGTTAAACAATCAGATAAGCTAACTTATTAAAATGCTGGAGTTCCTAATGAGAAATACCTATGAGGAATCTTCAAGTTATTTTCCTCCTGGCTTTCAGGAATGAAATCAAATAATTAAATATAAGAGTATACAGTAACTTCTTCTTATATTTTAATCCAGTGATTTACCAGTTCAAAAGCCAGGGCCACAGCAAAGTTGAGTGGCTCTGTTTCCATATGTGCCTACATGTGAGTCAGCCAGTATTTATCTGTTGATTGTATTTGACTGTATCCTCCAGGAAAGCCTAGAACTTTAGAAAAGAATGAGGTTGCCAAACCAGTGAAGAAACGACAACAACAGAATTATAATAATCTGATTAATCTTATTGCTAGGAGAAGAGAAGGCAGGAAAAAAATTAAAGAATTCCAATAGGTGGAATGAGAAGACAAATAAATTAGAGGAAATGCAGAAAATAGAGAAGAAGAATGCATAAAAAAAATATCAGCTCAATCTAATGATAGATTTAAGCTTATTGGTTTCGATAAGGGCAAAACTCCTTCCCTGGAAGACTGGCAAAACCAGACAGGGTAATTTTCCTTTAGAAATATGTTTGATTTGTTTATTTGTTATTTTTGAGTCTATCTTCATGTAGATGTTTGATTTTTCTAGAATATAAACGTGTTGTGTAACAAGTCACCTAAACTAATTTGTCTTACTAAGTTTAATCCTGTTTCAAAGCCCCATAAGTAGATCCTGCCTGTGCTTATTTTCAATAAATTTTTTGTTTAAAAATAATCACTAGATTATTAGCAGTTGTCCTCTCAAAGAAGATAAGATAGCTTCCTTTCTTTCTGCTCCCTTCGTCCACAGATAACTGGGTAAGAAATGGAAAGATACCAAATAAAGCCATTTTATTATTTCAATGTTGGTGTCAGATATTAGATTTGCAGTGTAAGGCTGCAAAAAGCACGAGCTGTCATGTCACTTTGGGCGAATTTGTTTCAAAATAATGGCTGGGGAAATGGACTCAACCGTTATGGCAACAATTCAATAACAGGGAGGTGATCAAGGTCACTTGACTGCGCCCACATCCATCGCACAGCATGCGCACGCAGGTATTATTCACTTGGCATCACAGAAATGAAGTCATTATGACCAAGGGCTGTGTCACCAGATCAACGTCTGCTGATCGGGAGAGAAGCTCCTCATCTGTGCCTAATGGTTTATATGTGAGAAAGGTCTCAGCACCCAGAGTTTCACAATTCCTATTATTAGCCTGTAACTGTTTTTAAAGGAAGTCAGCTCGTCTGTTTCCTTTATTGCCATCTTTTTCTATGCCAGAATGTCAGAAATCAGAAAACTTGTGAAATTTTAGAGAATGTTCTAGAAAAGATGTGTCAGAATGTGCTTATTGGATCCAGCTGTAGGAGAACCAACTGAGATAACAGTCAACGGCAGGGGCTGGATTCCAGTCCTTGGCTGTGACGTGAACAAGTTGTGACCGTGGATGAGCTCCTTAAATTTGTTCTTGGTTTGTTTGTTTGAAAACAAACTTCTTTCCCATTTCGTAAATTTCTCATGAGGATCATGGCTTTGAGGGAAGTGTAAAACGTTATTCAGAGGTAGGTGTGTGAGCTCAGGAGTTAGATTCCCAGGGTTCAAACCAGGACTCTTTTATTTGCTGGCTGTGGAACCAGTAATAAATATCTATCTCCTAGAATTGTTTTGAAGATTAATTAGGATTCTGCCTGTCAAGTAATTAACACTATATCCTGACAGAAAAAAGCAGCCAACAAATATTAATTTTTGTTATTGTTAGAAAAACAGAAATACAAGTCGTTCAGTTCGCTTAGTACACTTCCTCCTATGGTGCCTCCCTCACAGTACATGTTCAATATTAAATGTTGGATAAATAGTAAGTTGAACACTGTATTTATCTTTGAGGTGAAATGAACACCAATGACAATATTTACTGTTTTTTTTTACAGGAAGCCTTGGGGATAAGTTATCCATAAATTACATCTCTCAAACAAAGACTTTTCTCTTTCAAAAGATGATAGCACTTTATGCTATTTAAAAGGATTATGACAATCTAAACATGTGAACCGTTGTCACATGATCTTGCTTTCTACTGCATGGGGCTGCATGATTTGTTAATGACATTCCAAAAATCAGAAAAGGAGTTGATTCAAAGAATCAGACTTTTTTCCAAAAGACTACTTTTCCTTTAACATTTGCTTAAGTTCCTTATGATAGAAGGTATTTCCTAACGCAATTCACTCTCCATAAACAAAGAAAGAAGCTTGTGTGCAAGTTTTTCAGGTGCACTTATCCTTCAGTTTCAGAAGGTCTCATTTGATCTTCTGATTTTAATCTGTTTACCAATTAGAGACCCTGAGGAGAAAGGATTCCAGAGGTCATCTGCCTCCCACCTTCAAGGTCTTTTGAGAAAGATCAGTCTTGACTCTATTTCCATATTCAAAAGTATTAATTGATGAACCTCCTAATTTTCCTTTCAGAATTTGGTCCTGTATCTTACAAGTTCCTAACTGGTAGCTTGGAATTCATAACAGATGAATAAAAAGATATTAGAATTAATTCCCTAGGCTGTTGTTATTTGGAGTCATATTTATCCTGTTTGCAAAATGGGTCAGCTGTCACTCAAATTTGTATTAGTGTTGATTTCCTCAAATAAATTGCAAGTTTCTTTAGGGCAAGATTTTCTTTTTTCATAGATGTTGGCCATAGACTAGAGACTCAAACAGAAAGCAAAAAGATGCCAAATTTTCAATAAATGGTTTAGAATGATTATAAACCAAGAGCCTCATAAGTAGATATTATTTTTTTTCTAGGCATCCGGGTTGGAGTGGAGGGCAGGAGGTGGATGAGAAAGAATGAAAGACGAAGGAAACTAATATTTATTAAGTAGTTACTCTGTATAGCAAGCATATAGTTTTTTACTATCTATGTGCAGTATCTTATTTTATCAGCCATGCAAAGTTAAATACGGTGACCCAATTTTGTAGGTAAACTAAAGCTCAGAGAAGTTAAGTGACTTATTCAAGATCACACAGCCAGTATGTGCCCAAGTCAGAAGTGAAAATGCAGGTCTGTCTGATACTTGCCTATGTTCTTTTCTTGTGAACAAAGGATGATACCCCAGAAATGTCTATTGTACATCTCATCATATGGATATAAAATTACCAGGGATGCTAAGCAGGAAAATATACACTATTAGACCTTGAACTAGGAAATGAATTAACCTTGTGATTTTAAATAGTTTCTCAAATGAACAAGGAAGCCTAAAGAAACATTGAGGAATTCTATTATATGAAATATATTGGAAAGCAATACAGAACATTATTTATATGAAGCAACTTAATTTCAAAGCTGGTTGGGTGCTCTGCATGGGAAAAGACATTAAAATTGGTGGGCTTCACTGTAGTGAAGCTGAGTGGGGTAATTGGAAGTTTCATTGGGAAATCTTTCAGTATTTGCTGAAAACATTCCAGCCTCCTGAAGTAGCTGCCAGTGTTCTTGGAGCTGAGCAGAAAGACACAGGCTGGAGGGAGCTGTGTACACCTGTTGTCTCCAATTCCTGCCACTCAGCTTTGCAGGTATTTGGTATTGGCCATGTCAGCTCTTCCGTTCCTCCAATTTCTGCTTCCAAAGCTCTGCTGACAGCTCTCACCAGCTATTTCCTCTCTCATCTTCTTTGCCCTTGTTCATTTTTAAAACAGTTTTGCACTTTCAATGTAATAGATTTTATTCCTAGAGATGGTGGAGATAAATGCATGTGTTCAGTGTAACACACAAGCACCAAAAATGTGTGTGCTCATTCCAAGGTGACTCATTTCAATCACAGTTCATAATTACTTGTCCAGTTACTGGGTTTTTCTCCTCTTCCTGTCTGCTAACTTCCCTGCCTTTTTATATCCCCTGTCTTAGAATGCTCATCGATCTCAAAGCTTACATTCCCGTCTCTCCAAACATACTCTGGTTCTCATCTTTGAGTGTCAGTCTCCTATGGCCAGCTACTTATGGGACATCTCCATTTGGATGAGCTCCTCCTGCTTTAAAGAGCTAATATTTGATCATATCCTCACAAAACAGGAATCCCATATCCATGTTTTATATAGGCACTCCTCATTAATAGTAATAGCAGCAAACATTTATTACAGGCTAATGTGCCAGCCATTATCCTAGCCTGTTTTTCTAGGGAAACATGCTAGTAAGTTATACATGGTGAAGCCAGAATTTGAAGTCAGTTTGATGACATGACATGTGCCCTTACCCACACTGCTTTGCTTCACCCTTGTGATTGAATAAGGAAGAATGTCCCATCCCCCATATCAGAGTGAAAGACTTTTAAATTGGATAATGTTAGACAACTACCTTGCAGATGTGAGAAATTCAGTAAATACACATATGTGTTGTCTTATCCACCACACAGTCCTTTAGATACATTTCAGAGTAAAGAATTGCTTTAAACCACATATTTCATACAGGTATGCTTTCCAAATATTAATAATAAAAATTGCAGCAGAAAATATCAGTCATACAGAGAGCTATGTGTTTGTGAAGTAAACACCATTTTTATACTAATCTAATTGAGTACATGGAGAAATGGGAAGAAAGCAAATACCCCCAACTCAATGTATTTAAACATTCCATCTCATTATACACTTTAATATTTGTTCTTATTTCTGTTTTTAATAAATGTTTTTTCAATTGCATTTGACATGCAATATTATATTAGTTTCAGGTGTACAACATAGTGATTACACACTTATGTAACTTCTGAAGTGATCACTCTGATAAATCTAGTACCATCTGATACCATACATAGTTATTACAATATTATTAACCATATTATCCATGTATACTTTACATCACCATGACTATTTTGTAACTACCAATTTGTACTTATTAATCCCGTCCTCTTTTTCACCCATCCCCCCAACACCCCTCCCATCTGGCAACCATCAAAATGTTCTCTGTATCTATGAGTCTGTTTCTGTTTTGTTTGTTCATTTATTTTGTTTTTCAAATTCCACATATAAGTAAAATCATGATATTTATATTTCTCTGTCTGACTGATTTCACTTAGCACAATACCCTCTAGGTCCATCATGTTGCCGCAGATGGCAAGATTTCATTCTTTTTATGCCTGAGTAATAATAGTTCATTGTATATATGTACTACTTCTTATTTATCCATTCAACTATTGATGGACACTTAGGTTGCTTCCACATCTTGGCTATTGTAAATAATGCTTCAGTGAACATATGGATGTGTATGTCTTTTTTTATCTATTAAATTTATTGGGGTAACTGGGTAGTAATATTACATAGGTTTCAAGTGTACATTTCTATAATACATCATCTATATATTGCATTGTGTATTCACCACCTGGAGTCAGTTCTCCTTCCATCACCATATATTTAAACCCCTTTACCCTCTTCTACCACCCCCACCCCACTTATCCTCTGGTAACCACTACACTGTTCGTGTCCATGATTTTTGTTTGTTTTTTTTGTTTGTCTTGTTCATTTGTTCCTTTTAGTTTTATCAGTTTTTTCAGATAAATACCTAGAAGTGTAATTACTGGGTCCTTCTTTGACCTTGTTATAGCCTTTCTTTTAAAGTCTATTTTGTCTGGTGTAAGTATTGTTACCCCAGCTTTTTCTTTTTTTTTTTTCATTTCCACTTTTATTAAATATCTTTTTCCATCCCTTCACTTTCAGGCTGTGTCTTTTTCTATCTGAAGTAAGTCTCTTGTAGGCAACATATGTATGGGTCTTGTTTTCTTATTCATTCAGCCATCCTATGTCTTTGGATTGGAGCATTTAATCCACTTACAGTTAAAGTAATTATTGATAGATATGTAGTTTTTGTCATTATTTATATTTTTGATCTTTTTTTCTTAAAGAAGTCCCTTTAACATTTCTTTTAATACTGACTTGTTGGCAATGAAGTCCTTTACTTTTTCTTATCTGGGAAGTTGTTTCCTCTGTCCTTCAATTCTAAATAATAGCTTTGCTGGTAGAATAATCTTGGTTGTAGGTCCTTGCTTTTTCATCACTTTGAATATTTTGTGCCAAGCCCTTCTGGTCTATAAAGTTTGTGTTGAGAAATCACTGACAGTCTTATGGGAGCGCTCTTGTAGGGAACTAGCTGCTTTTCTCTTGCTGCTTTTGAGATTCTCTTTGTCTTTAACCTTTGCCATTTTAAATATGAAGTGTTTTGGTGTAGGCCTCTTTGGGTTCATCTTGTTTGGGACTTTCTGCACTTCCTAGGTTTGTATGTCTATTTCCGTCACTAGGGTAGGGAAGTTTTCAGTCATTATTTCCTCAAATAGATTTTCAATTCCTTGCTCTCTCTCTTCTCCTTCTGGTACCCTATGATGTAAATGTTGGAATGTTTGATGTTGTTTCAGAGGCCCCTTAAACTATCCTCATTTTTTTGGATTCTTTTTTCTTTTCACTGATCTGATTGGGTGTTTTCTGCTCTTATATTACAAATTGGTGATTCGATCCTCTGCTTCATCTAATTTATAGTTGATTCCCTTTTATGTGTTCTTCATTTCAGTTATTGTATTTATCATTTCTTGACTGTTTCTTTTTATGTTTTCTATCTCCATTTTTATGTTTCCTATCTCTTTGTTGAAGTTCTTCCTGAGATCGTTGAATATTCTTATAACCAGTGTTTTGAACTCTGCATCTGGTAGGTTGTCTCCAATTTGTAGTAGGTGTCCTGTGGGGTTCAATGGTGCAGTCTCCCTAGTCACCTGAGCTGGATGCTACAGGTATGTCCCTTGTGTGGGTTGTATGTGCCTTCCTATTGTAGTTGAACCTTGATTGCTGTTGCCATGTCATGGGAGGGATTGATCTTCAGGCTGATTGGTTGTGAGGATGGCCCATGACTACAATGGAGGAGCTGTTGTGCAGGGCTGATCCTATGGAGCCACTTGGTATGAGCTAAAAAGTGGTCTGCAGATTGTTGCCATTTGTGCTGGGCTTGGAGGTGCCTGGGAGAGGCAAATCTGTGAACTGAGGTTGGCTGCCACTAGTGCTGGGCTTGGGGCTATTTAGCAAGATGTAAAGGGCACACTGAGGCCAGCTGCTGCTTGTTTGGGGGTTGTAAACTTTTGAGATATTTTAGGAAAGTCCTCAGCATGAGCCAAGACAGGCTATTTGTATGGAAAAGCCACTGGAAGTGGCTTGGGTTGGCCCACAGGTTGGGTGGGGCAGGGTCTCAGGGAATCACCATCGCAGGGCGAATGGTTTTAGCTAGGTTGATGGAGACTCATACATGGTGCCTGCCTGCATCTGCACACTCGGTGGAGGGAGGGCTCAGCAAAGGAACAGTGGCTTCTGCTTATACTTCTGTGAAAACTGCCCCTCCAGCCCTTGCCTTGAAGCCAGACAATTCAGTTCCTTCCCATGTGTCCCTGGCACCTTTTGAGCTGCTGCCCTAGTGCTGGAGCTCAGAGTGAATGAGTCCATCATCAAGAAAGTCCATGTGTGGAACTTTTAAGAAGAACACCTGGGACTCCATCAGTTCTCTGAAGCACTCAAACACAAAGTCCATTGGTTTTCATAGTTCAAAGTAATGGGGATTTCTTTCCCCAGCACTGGAACCCTGAGCTTGGGAGCTCAGTGTGGAGCTGGAACCCCTCGCTCCTCAAGAGAGGGTCTCCACAGCTGAGATCTCTCTCCATATTTTTCACTGCTATATGTTGCTCTGGGACCAGTCTATTCGTCATCCTTGCCCCATCTACCAGTCTCACTGTGGCTTCTCCTGTATGTCCTTAATTATAGGACTTCTGTTCAGCTAGACTTCAGGCACTTCTCCCCGATGGTTGTTCGGTACTTTAGTTGTAATTTTGATGTGGCTGTGGGAGGAGACCAGTGCAGCATTCCCCTACTCTGCCATCTTGGTGGTAAGCCTGTTTGCTCTTATTTCAAGTTTGTTCCTTCATTTTTTTTTTATGGCTCCCAATATCCCTCATGTCCCTTTTAAGATTTAAATCTTTTGAGGGTAACTATTCTCTTTAATTCACTTTGAATGTATTATATAGGGCACCACATTGCCTCACACCAGAAACAATGAGATGTTTCTAGACAATGATTAGAATTCAAATCCAGGAAAAGAGTTGCAATTATTAATGAGTGAAATATATGAAAAAAAATCACATTTGGTAGTTAGAAATGTTAATTTACTTTAAATATGTTTATTATGGAGCAAGCTCTTCATGAACCTAGGCATTAAGACCCATAGTATATTTCTTTATACTTTAATTAGTTTTTCATCTGAGTTTGAAATGTGATCCTTTCTCTCTCAGTTTTTGAGCAGTGGTTAAATTGCAGAGTGCATTAGAACAGGAACTAATGGAAGTGACTTGATATCTTTATTCCACAGGCAATGAATAATGAGTAGCTTGTTGGTGATTTATGTTAATCTAAATATAAGACAGACAGAATATTATCATGCACTTCAAGTCTGTGTCAGCAATTCTGTCATTTCTAGAAATGTACAATAATCCATATCTTTTTAATAAAAACCTTAATTTGTATAGTCATTTGATGGCAATTTCATTTTGTCTACAATTCATAAATTTGATTTTTCATAATGCTCCAATAAAATCTGACCCAGCTCAAAAATATCTAAGTGCTGTGTCTGTTAACTAGAGGAATTTATACTTAGAGTTCACATTATTTTTCCATAAACAATCAAATAAGCAAAATTATGTATAATATGTTATTATATATTTACCTTTAGGAGTACTATAAAATAGCTATATAAAATTTAGAAAAATATAAATTGAAACCCCTAGTTAAATAGGCCTTTCGCCATCCTGCACTTGATTTTTGGAAGAGGAAAATGCTTTTAAAAAAATGATATTGGGAGTGGGGAGCTTAAAAAATACACCTGCTTTCTGGATTATTCATACAACACATTGTTTATTGAGCCTCCATGTATCTCAAACATGTGCTGAACACTGAGGACTCCAACATGGCCCTCAGGGCATTCTCCCCAACATTTTCTCTCTAATATCATCTCTGCATGATGGCTTGTTCTTATTTGAAATTCTAAAAGTAGGTATATGGCAGGAAGGAGACATTGATGATGCTAATGGTCATTAAAAAGAGAAAGCAAAGCATAATGGTTAGAGGTTTGGGCTCTGGGCTCAGACTGACTAAGTTCAAATCTTGGCTCCCTTATTTATGAACAGTGCGACCTTGACTTATCTGTGCCTCAACTCCACGTCTGTAAAACAGGGACAATAATGCTAGTTAACTCATAGGATTGTTTAATGCCTATGTAAAAGAGTGTTCAATACAATTTGGTTATCACAGAGCAATGAACAATATTAACCGTTTCCTGATAATTATAGCTCTTAAGAACAGGAGATAGCAGAAGAGTAATCTCAGCATCTTGTTATTTCATAATTTGTTAGTTATAAAAGACAAATATTAAGTCTTCCTGTTGTCTCAGTTATAGTGGTCAGAGACAAATTGGTTCTGGGTAAATAATCAGGCTTTGTTTTCGTAATACCTGGGCAAAACCTTAGTCGTGGATATTTACTCCTTGTCTGCATCACAGTGCTGGGAGCTGCTCATGAGCATAGAGTGTTACTTAAATTGAGCTCTGTGGCTTTTGCAATTAGCACAGTCCTTTACACATAAGAGGCATTTGATACATGTGAGTTGCTCAGATAAATACTTTTAAAATATTTTAAATAAAAATATATCTTTACTAAATTACAATACGCTCTTTGTGGATCATTTAGAAACTATAGGCAAGTTTAAAAAATTGAAATCATTTATAATCCTGCTGCCCAGATAACACTTTGTTATCTATCTTTGTACTATTTTGCTCTGCATGTGTGCTTTTGCTTTGAACAAAAACATGGAGTAATGCAGTAAATACTTTTGGTAGCCTGCTCTTTCATGAAGTAATATACAATTAGTATTTACCCTGTAACCACATATTCTTCTGAAGTATCATTCTAATTAATGTGATACAAGTTACCTAATGCTTATTTTTGAACATTTAGATTTTATTCCATTTTATGTTTTTATCTTAAAAATCACCATTGTTAAATATTGCCAGATATGTTCTTTGCTGCCCCCTCATCCCTTCCAGCATACTCCCATAGTTCTGCATACTTGGCTTATCATAGTCCCTGTTACACCTGCAGAGCCTGCATGGATAGCTATCTGTTGATCCGTTCTTTGTTTTCCCACCAGGTTATACATGGCATGAGAACAGAGGCCCTATCTAGCCCTATCATTGTAACCTTAGTTTCTAGTGAACTCCATGGCTCATAACGGTGCTCAGTGTATATTTGTTGAATAAATAGATGAAAGGTAATATCATTGTCATCTGATAATGCTAAAAGATTCTTTCTGAAAGTTCCTGTGAAGCTTTGTTGTTTGGAGCTGAGTGTATCTACGATGTGATCCTGGAGAAAGGATATGAAGCTTGGAGGTGGGCAGGGCAAACTGGGGAGCAGCCTGAGGCTGAAAGCTGAGGAACAGGAAAAGAATCTGGGAAGGGGAGTAAAAAATTTTCTCTGGACTCAGTTTTCCTTTTTTTAATTTTTTAAAAAAACTTTCAATTACGGTTGATACACAATATTGTATTATTTTCAGGTGTACAATATAGTGATTACACATTTATATAACTTTTGAAGTGATCACCCTGACTAGTCTAGTACTCACCTGGTGCCATACATAGTTATTACCACATCATGGACTATATAACCTTATGCTGTACTCTACATCTCCATGACTATTTTGTAACTACCAGTTTGTACTTTTTTTTTTTTTTTAAAGGGCAGTGTCACTGGCCCTCATATGTGGGATCTGAACCAGGGCCCTCTGGCGTCCCAAGCCAGCTCTTAACCAACGCGCCACTCGGCCGGCCCAGTTTGTACTTCTTAATCTCTTCACCTTTTTCACCCAGCTCCCCTACCTCTCCCATCTGGCAACTCTCAAAATGTTCTTGTATCTATGAGTCTGTTTCTGTTTTGTTTCTTCATTCATTTTTGTCCTTTAAATTCCACATGTAAATGAAATATGGCATTTGTCTTTCTCTGTCTGATTTACTCCACTCAGCATAATACCTTCTAGGTCTGGACTCATCTTTTCCCTTCACGCTTTCCATCACGAGCCTCGGTTCTTCCCACTGACCTTTAGAATAAAATTACTGGAAGCAATGGGAATGGAACCAGAATCTTCATTAATTTTTGAGGGATTAAGTAGATGGGGATATGTGTGTTCTTAACTGGGACAACCTGAATTATATTCAAAGAATCCAATTCTAAGCTTGGGACTTAGTTGAAACAATTCCAGCTCTATGTATGACACACAGTAGCAGGAAAGGGAAGGGACTCATATTTATGGAGTGCCTATAATATGCTAGCAACTTGACTACATCATTGCATTCAGTCTGCTCAACAAGTCTGAGAAGCAGGATTTATTAAGGAGGAACCCAGATTCAACCCTGGAATGTATGACTCCTGAAAGCACTTTCCCAGGTCAAAATATTAGAGAGACTGAATTCTTGGATTAAGTGAGGAAATGACTTACAGCTAATGCAAACAAATTCTAAATTCTATTTAACAGGGAAGCTATTTATTTATATGTTTCTTTAGGTATAGCTTGAGTGATTCTGACTTGTGAATTAGTTTAGAAAGTGGGAAATAAAATCACTCCTATATAGAAATAAAACCATTTAAAGACCCATCTAAGAAGACAGGAAGTTTTACCTATAGGAGCTATATAAAAAATTTAAAGGATCTTTAGACAAAAATATTTTATTGTATTTATAGTGTTCATTCAAAAGCAATTAAATGGTCTTGCACTTTAAAAATGTAGTGAGAGTAACTTTTTAATATTAATTTTATTTTATCATGAGTTTATGAACCCAATACATTTTTCACTCTGTTGTTTTTCTTTTCAGTAAGTTTTTATTGCTTAGTTACTAAATTTCAGGCCGAACCCAATGTTCTTTTTATCCCATTTGATAGGAAATTGCCAATAGACAACGTGGAGATATTCAGGCCTGTTTCTTCTTATGGGTTTTTAATAAAAACATATGTTTTTGTCTTGTTGGGATTCTTCTCTGTACATGGTGCTCAGTTGAGCACCATGGAGCAAGATAGTTACAGATAATAATTATACACTCTAAAACCTCAAATCACATGTTCATTTATAATCCCTACTACAATCTGCATAGTCTAGAAGAGCATGCTCAAGTGTTTTGCATAAATCTTACTGGCAATTTATTGTTTACCTGCACATACTTATGGCATCCTTTCTGGCAATTAGAGATGAAAATCAGTAGTATTACTAGAATTTTGTTTTTAGCTAGATGGCAAGGATTTTAACAGAGGGGGTTATAAAATCATGTCAAGTTTAATTAGTTGTGATGTGTTTTGAAAATGACCTGTGTTTTTCATTAATTTTAGTCTCAGACTTTTTTGCCCACATTTTAAGAGACTTTTTTGGGAGCATCCTACAGTTTTTAAAAATCATCTTTTAACCTAATCGAAAAATAGTCATAAGCGCACTGACCTAATTTGTGTAATTGTTTAAAACATCCTGGCACCGTAGGCAGTTAGAAACATTACAGGGAACACATAAAACATGTAGTCACATTGGGTTTCATATTTAGCATCTAGGCATTATATTATGCTTTTTATTTTTCTTCAGAATTTATTGTTCCCTTTATTCTCAGGCAAAAATAATGAGTTTGCTTTCTGAGACTTAATCTTGAAGAACCCATCTTTTACGTTGGTTCTAGCAGAGCATTTAGTAGGGGTAATATAATCTGGGTAAACAATAAATGAATCCCATTAGGATGGTGGTTCTTCCCCTGGGACCATTGACTAGGTTACATGGGGTCCTTGAACTAACTGAAATTTATGTATAAATTGTAACTATCCTGAATGTCTCCAATCCAAATCTATTGAGGCTCTCTTGTCCATTGATGTTTCAGTAAGCTTAGCTGGAAACCCCAGACCTAGTGCTCTCTCATGATCTCAGGAGATTCCTCAGAAACTTCGCCTCATCATCACTTCTGGCTCTGAATTCTCCACAGCTATACTTCTTCACCTGTTTTTCCATTTCCATAATACATCAGACCATAATGGATACTATTCAGATTTTTAAAAATTTGTCCAGAGTGCCATTAACACAAAGCTGTGTAAATAGCACGTTATTAAAGATTTTAGGTAATTTAAAACCAAATACTCTATATTACTGTTTGTTTGTTTGTTTATTTGTTTTAACTCATTACTCAAAGCGTTGAATGGTTCTTATTGGCTACCATTTCTCTGAGAGTCCTGAAATCTTATTGGATGCACTGATTTTCCTATTTTATTTTTACCACCTTCATTTTTCCTTTTTTGTTCCTCAAATACCAGAGTAAGTACTCTTTTCTTGTTATACAGAGAAATTTTATTCTTCCATGCTTTTTCTTTAGTCTACACTCTGAGTCCCATCGTTTTTTATTAAATTTTTTTTTTAAGATTTTTATTGGGGAATTGGGGGAGGGGAACAGACAAGTTGCTGTCCTTTTGTTCTTCAGTCTAGTTGTGGAGGACATCGCTTCACTGGCCCATGTTAGTATTATCATTGCGCTCTTCCCAGGTGAGGCAGATGGGTCACTGGTCAATGGACGGCCACTCACGGCAGCTCATGGCAGCCCACTACAGCCTACGCCATCGCTGGTGACTCACGGCCGCCCAGCTCCAGGTCGAGCTGTTGTTCACCATCTTAGCTGTAGAGGGCGCAGCATCACTGGCCCTAAAATGGGATCCGAACCGCAGCTCTGCTGCTCAGAGCTGGGGTCCACTGGTTAAGCCAACTCTTAACCAATGCACCACTCGACGGGCCCCCCGTCATTTTTATATTAATGCATTTGCTAAGTAAATAATCTTGATTCCCCTAACAGTAATTTTGTCTCCAGCTTTTTTTAAAAAAATAAATTTCTCCTTGAAATGCAAAGCTTTGTGTGTACAAATACTTTTTCAGGGAAAAGTACAATTAACTTTAATCATAGTTTCAAAGATATGTAGGATATTCTCAAATGTGAAAAGCCACTGCATTAAAGTTTTTCCAATACTTCAGCTTTAAACATTTTCCTTTAATTTAACATTTCTGGACAACTAAGAGATGGCTGCTAAGTGTATTGCACTATATCTATTAACATTCCATTGGGCAAATCAAGTCACATGGCTGGATCCACAATCAAAGGTCAAAAAAGTACACTCTGCCTTTTGATGGGAGGAACTGCAAAGTCACATGGGAAAGGGCATGGATGACAGGAGTGGCACCACCTTTCTTGCCTTGCTTTAACAAAGTCATATTTTTAATGCAGTACCTTGAACATGTACAATCTCAAGTGGAGATAGTGAGTGAAGTACCCAAGCCTAATGGCTTTCTTTCCTTTTTTTTTATTAGTTTCAAGTATACAAAGTAACATAGTGATTAGACTCTTATATACCTCACAAAGCCCTTCAACTGATTTCTAATCAAGCTACCTGTGCTTTTGAGTGGGGCAGCAGGAGAGGAAAGGAGGCACCTGGCATCTGAATTAGAGCCCCCATTGCAAGACTATGTCCTCTGAGTCAGTGAAGTGGAATAGGGGAAGGGTTGTCCCCTTTTTACACATGCCAATCAACTCAGCTCATTTTGCCAGGAGCTCTGTATATAGGTGCTCTCTATCCCTGGGGTGTTCTTCTCTTTCCTTTTAATCACAATACTCACAATCCCTCCTAATATTTTGACCCACAGAAAAACAGTAAGTTGGTAATGAGTTAGATAAAAACCCTGGCAACCCTCCCCTGGTGGTAAAATGCTTTCACCATGAAAAATAAGTTTACAATACCCAATTGGTCATGCTAAAGCCCTTAACTGATCATCTCTCTCTGAACACTTATACTTCCCAGTGTCTCAAGATGAAGCCCTAATTTCTTATTATGACTTATGTACCTTAAGACATGATTTATCTTCAGCCTCCTCTACCTTCAAATTTTGGGCTTTAGCTAAACTGAGCTACTTTCATTTTCCTGAATGAGCCATGCTGTCTCATCCTCAACAAGTTACTTTTCAAAGCTTGGTTTTCTCATCTGTAACATGGGAATGTCGTCCCAGGTTTGCGTGCAAGAACTTGAGTGGGAAGTGCTCTCAGGTTCAACATCTGCAGAGAAGAGAAGGAAACAGGCTTTAACAGAGTAAGATGTCACCTGACTTGCAGTCACAATAAAGGCCACAGCCAGTCCTACAGGGACCATTCGATCTAGGATGGCCCTTCAGAGTGCCCCAAGAGGCGTAGGAGGACCATACCTTTCTATACCCTCATTGATCGGTGGCTGTAAGACAGGTCTTGTAACCCAGGGAGCCAGGGTGACTTTGGGTGAGGCTGCTCTCTTCCGCTGAAGGCAAGTCCTGAAGAGGATTCAGCTGAGATCTGTCAGCATCAGTAGCCTCAGCAGCTGGGAAATAACTGCCTGTATTCTGGAGCAGAGCATCTGAAGGCATTACCAGTACAAATATAAATAACTATCTTAGAGGGCCGGCCGAGTGGCTCAGCTGGTTAAGAGCTTGCTCAAGAGTGCGAGCTCTGAGCCACAGGCTTGCTGGTTTGATTCCCGGCCCGAGCTGAGCTGCCACTGAGCTGCCAACAGGTGGCAGGATGGCTCAGCTAAAAAAATAAAAATAATAAATTACTATCACATAGGATAAACATGATAAATTGAATACACACACACACACACGCTTATTCTTTAGGTCTCGGCTTGTATGTTACCTCCTGTGGAAAACTTTTCTTCACTATGCCCCTCCCACCCTAAAGTAGGCTACTGGTAGCCCCTTTTGCTTTCATAGTATTATTTACTTAATGCTATTGCAGCAATTTTATAATATGGCAATTTCCAGTATTTGTCCATCACTTCAGGGGGCAGACCCCACAGGCCTTTGTAGTTTTCTTACTGTAAGCCCTTCTCCCAATATATTGTGATTGCTGCTCAGCCACCATTCTGACCATTTATACTACAAATTCCCCAAGAATAAAGTCAGCTTCTTTTTTACTATTTTATCCCATAGCACAGTGCCAAGAATGTAGTATGAGACTGATAAACATTTTTATTAGTCTGGATGAATGAATGAATGAATTAATTAATTAATCTTGAAATTTCCATGGGGAAGGGAAGGGACAGTTAAGATAATGACATGGAATCGCAAACATATCCAGAAAGCCCCAGATTTCCTGATAGCATTTATTCCCAGTGATCAGAGTTCCTGAAGTAGATAGAACCCATCAATTATATGCAGTGCAAAGTAATATTAGCTAACCTTTACTCTCTACCATATGTTTATCAAAGCATTTTAAATGTATTAACTCATTTGATCTTCATAATAACCCTATGAAGAAAATACTATGACTACCTCCATCTTACAGAGATGAAACTGAGGTATGGGAAAGTTAAATAAGTTGCCCAAAGTCACACAGGTGAAATGGTGGAAGTGACAGACCTTTATCCTCCATGACTTCCATTCTCCCAAGTGATAAGATTAACAAACTCTCATATCTTGCACCTTTCTTTCACTAGGCATTCTGAATCGCTTGGACCTCATTATATGTCCAGGTCCTTACCTTTGCTAGACTCTGTGTGGAAAAATATAACTAAACTGGGTTGTGAGGAGGCCATGTAGATGAGTTAGCAGAAGGCCTTGATTTCACAGAAGAGTTTTGGTGAACATATTCCTGTGGATGCCAGAGATGCCAAAAACGTGATGCGTCCTCTGATTAAGTATGGAGGGAGGCATGGGTGGGTGGTGGTAGAGGGCAGGGAGGTCACATACTGGAGCCACCCATGCACTCATAGGCTCTTGCCCCTGTCTTCTGGTGGCTATCCCCTTGGAAAAGTTATAGGAAAGTCTTACTTCGAAAACCTAACCTTAATCAGAGCTCAAATACGTAAAGGGAAAAATATCTTTTAATGGAGGAGACAGCAGAAGAGCTTTATTTTCCACAACATAGAGCTTACAGGCTCTCTTTAGTAGGTAACTCAGACTGTCATGCCTTGGGTCAGTCACTGACCGATGTCAGTCAACCTGTTTTAGCACCCTAAGAAGTGTTGGGCTAGGCTGGGGATTGTAGTGAGTGCCCTTCTGTGGCTATTTCTAAGCATCCCATTCTCTTCCAAAGCAGTAACCCTTAAGAAAATACTAAATTGTTTTATTTTGAGGAAAGACTTTGAGTACTGGATTGTGTTTGAGTGCCTGCTTATTATGCCATTAAAAAAAAGAGGGGGGATCCTGGAAGCTGAGTGTTGGGGGATGGATTTAGCTGACTTACTTCCAAAGAAACACTTGAGGAAATTATTAGACTTTGCTCTGATGTTTTAGTGCATTTATTTGGTAGCTCTTCCCCTGGAAAGGGATGCATGTTGTTTTTAAAAATAGACATTTTTATTCTTGGACCAAAATTGTCTCTTAAAACACTTTTAATGTGTTTACTTTTACTTATTTTTATTGCTTGGTAAAATAACAGTAAAATTCACAGCGATGATCAAAAAATCCTGAGTCATGCTAGTCACTGCTAGAAATGTGAGTTGAGCACTTACATTGAATACTATTAGGCAATCTTATTTAAGTTATGCATATATGTATCAAAAAAAACCTTATTTTGGAACCACTGTAGAGGGACTCTTTTAAGGCCATAAGGTCTAGCACTGTGAAGGAGCTGTTTCTATTTTCCATGTTTTCTCCTGTTCTTGTCCTTATGCACGCATCCATTTCCGCAGCTGTGCTCACCATCTCCATAAAACTTGGCGGTTATCTGTTTTAAACTAAACATCATGTCATGAAATCGTTTCGATATTACTGCAGCCTTTATAATTTTAAAGGATTCATAATTCCCATCAAATGAATATACTGGAAGTGACTTAATCATTTCCTTGTGGACTAATTTATTTATAATTTAAATGTATACTTTAAAAACAACAAATTGATAGTTCAATTTTTTTTCTCATGTAAGACTTGTAAGAATATTCCTAATGTTGAAAAGTTGTAAAACCCCATATGGGCACCGAAGCACTAACGCTATTCTTTCACTAAGCAATGTATTTAGAGGCAGACACTTTCCTGAGGGAGGTAGTGCCAGGATATAAACCCAGTGTCAGACATGCAGCCACTGAAGCCAACATGTTTGCAGGATAAAAGAGCACGTGAAAACATCTTCCTGGGTGTAGCAATTATTTGCAAAGAAACCTTGGTTGAATTAGGCTCTAAATATTCTGCTTATCTTCACCAACAGTGGGGTTAATGATTTTAACAACCCAAATAAGTATGCTCCAGATAGTTTACAGAATTGCTTTGAGGGTCTTTTGTACATATTCCCAAAGGCAGCAACTGCTTACTAAAAATGTGGAATCTGATGGTGGAGGTGTCGAATCTGAAATACCCGACCGTCCTGCAATGCTTCCCTTGGTATGAGAGAGAAATTATGAGAAGAATCGAAGAGGAAAGGCAGTGCTGGGCCACTGCTAGGGCATTTTTTTGGGGTAAATGATGTCAAACATAAATCTTCATTTGACTCTGAAGAAAGCCCGGGGTTGTATCAGGATGAAAATCAGGTTATCATCAAAGAATTTGGGCTAAATCCTTTCCTGGGAAAGAAAAATGATTTTTGCTTGGCAGCGTATCTTCAGTTTGCACAGGCTTGAGCTGTCGCTTTTGCAGAAAGACCACAGGTCTCAAACAGATGCTGTTGCAAGGTTCAGTACACACTGCGAGACTGTCAGACGAGCGGAAATGAATAAGGTTTCAATATTCAACCTGTGGGATTCTGGCCAGTCAGAACCCATGGGCAGAATGCCTTGTCAACCCTGCCAGACAGCACACACTGCCATCGGGCTTGACGGGGTCTTTGCAGAATTCAAGGAAAAAGATTTGGGAAATATTAAATGCTCTTATTACTGTCAGACAAGTCATGCCTCTAGTTGGCAGTTCTCATGCTGGAGCACACTCGGAATTTGCTTTCATTGGAAATGTCAGGATGCTTGGATGGAGCAGATGCTCATGGGATGAACTGGTGCTCGGAACTCAAGCAGAAATATCCATGTTCTTCTGCTGACATTTTTGATAAAATTGGAGAACAATATAATACACTTTCTGGAAAACCAGACCACAGTATTTAAGCAAAGAAAACAGTGAAAGAATATGTATTTTTTTCACATGGAATGTAGGGTGTTTCCTTCTTGGTTAGTTCTCAGTCTTCAAAATGATACTGTCTAAAGGTGACAGCCCCTAGGTCTGTGGGCTGGGTTATGCACTTAAAGCACTTGGTTCCAACTGGGATTCAATCCCAACTCTGGCCACTTACCTTGACCTTAAAATAAGTTTCTTAACCTCTGTAAGTCTCAGTTTCCTTGTTTGTGCTCATGAGGTACTTATGAAGAGCAAATGAGTTAATTTATGCAAAGCACTTACCCCACTGCCTGGCACCTAATGTGAAATCCATGACACTAATTGATTGGACTTGATTTGTAGATGGATAGGCAGAGTCATTTTTCTAGAAAGACAGCAAAGAGGGCTGGAGTGTCTGGCTCATGAGCCAAATTGAGCTTGCAGGTTTATTTTGTTCCTGACTTTTTTTTTTTTTAATGGAGTAACATTTTAAAGTTGACAGATTTCATATACAACCTTATTCATTATCTTTTCCTAAAAATATGGACAATGTTGCATTACCAGACATTTGTTCTCCATGACAGCCATCTGTAGGAGATGAGTATTTGCTTGCTTCTTTAGAAAGGGGCTTCTATGTTTCAGTTTACTGTCATCCCCACCACTCTCTTTTGCTTCTGGAGCCAAATGCCAGTTGGCATTTGTCACTGTGCTTGCCATATTTTCCTATAGCAGAGAAAACATTTTCTATCAACAGTGAAAATAACATGATGGCCTAAGAGGGTAGAGTTTACAAGAAAATTAGGTGAGAGCATATTTCTTCATGGAAGTAAAGACTATACTTATGTATTTAAAATGCAAAGAAAGTATGAAATAATATGCTTGGCCCACTTTATTCATTGATGATATCTCTGTGGTGCCTATAGTCATATACTTTGTGATCTGCAGGGCAGAAGGGAGGATGGGAGCGTTCCCTAGAGCCTGGAATAGCCAGAAATGGGCTGTGATAATATAGTCTCACCTAAAGCCACCTGCTGCATGTCACTGACTCCCATGCAGTCCAGTTATGCATAAAGAGAACCTTAGTGGTTTCTGTAAATAACTTAAATCCTAAGGCCTCATATGTTTTTCCTCATCGTTTCCATGGGTTGGGCTAGAACTTTAAAAGTCAGTCTCTCTCTCTCTCTCTCTCTCTCTCTCTCTCTCTCTCTCTCTCTCTCTCTGTCTCTCTGTCTGTCTCTTCCTCCCTCCCTCCCTCTCTCTCTCTCTCCTTCCTTGCCTCTCTCCCTCCCTCCCTCCTCTCCCCTTTTCTCTCCTCCTTCCCTTCTCCCTTCCTTTCCTTCCTCTTACAGGTGTAGGTATTTTTGTACCCAGAGTACAATTGTTCAGTTATATTTTCCTTCTAAATTTCTCTTATACATAAAACAAATCCCAAATCCCAGCTGCATTCTACTGTTTTCCATGTTGTAGGCTAGTTTCTCTTTCCTGATGAATTCTTTATCGGTGTCTCAGTGTCTTAAATAAATACTGGTTCGTAAGATTTGGGCTTCAAATCAATGGTGCAACCACACCCACTGCCCCAAAAGGCATTGGACTTCATATGGCTCTTTTGTGGTAATGGTCACTTTCTTAGCTGGGATCTACTCGTATGAGTATGAGTCTTCAATTAGACAGGTCATTTCTTACACATCATCGCTACTTGCCAAAGGAGAGTAATAATTTCCACTAGATAAGTGGCCAACAGTAATAATGAAATTTACATGAGTAGTAGGTATGCACCTTCCATGGGGTGACTGAACTGATAAGATAAAGTCAAAACAGAGGAGAAACTGTAGTGGGTTTTTTAAAATTTTCTTAAATGGATTTGCAATGCTGTTGACTTGCCTGTCAGCGGGTACGGCTAGGCTCGGGTGTGGTAACAGACAATCAATCCCAAATTCTTAGTGACTTGGCATGTTAAAGGTTTACTTTTGCACACCTTTTGCCCTTTGGAGGTTTGCTGGAGCTTTGCCCATGAACCCAGACTGACAGAGGTTCTGTGTAGACGCCTGCTTCCACGACTACCATTGCAGAGGGAAAGAGGGCACACTGTCCCACACTGGCCCTTAAATACCTCTACCCAGGAACATTGCATACCTGCTCACCGTCAGCAGGATAGTCACCTGGCTGTGTCTAAGTTGAAGGAGGCAGGGAAAGGCCATTTCAGCAGGTCCATAGAAAAGAAGAGACTTGGTGTTATTTGTGCGTATTCCTAATAGCTACCTCTTTCCTCAACCCCACCTGCGAACATGCCCAAATTAATACTCATAACTGTCATTTGAGCAGGAATAACAGTATGTAGTGTCATCATTCACATTTTTTAGGCTAATGGGGGAGCTTAGTCTTAAATGAAGACTTTTGGGGTAAGGCTAGTGATTTGGGGGACTTCCTCCCTCCCTTTCTGTCGCTTTTCCATTTCCCTGTTTCTCTGGCAGTGATGCTCATTTATTTACATTTGGCTCCTGTATATCTTATACTAAATTTCTAGCTGGTTAGAATATTAACTTCCAAGCTCTAAGCCACTATATAAAAGGGTATTTAAATGTCTGTTTTTGCTGCTGCTACTGTTGCTGATGATAATAATAAAAACCCCTCTGACTTCTCGGTTATGCATTTCACCACTCAATGCCACTTTTCACAGTGTTTTGTGCCCAATAAACAAGATAATTACTGATTATAACGGGCATGGGTTTTTGTATATTGCCCATTTAAATATATTTAACATTTTATTTTTTTTTAATAATATAATTCTTGCTTTATGGGCATTAAAATAAAATTGAAAAGTACCCATATGCCTGCCATGGGTATTCTAGGTTGAATACATGGTAATGTAGTGTAGGCTTCCTAAAATTAGGGCTTAGTTAAGCATATCACCTCCATTTATAGAAACATATGGAAAATTCCAGTTTTCTTACCTGTCATTAAATTCACGTCATGGGAAGTTTTTGCTAATGATTCCCCCAACTCAAATGTGCTCACTTTTTCTACATATTATTTTTCTTCATCCTCAAAGTAAAATGTTTATAGTCTTCTGCACATTCTCTCCTGAAACAGTAACACATTTCATTACTTCATTTTAAATGTATTCCTCATTTTGCTATTTGTCAATCACATTTGTTTTCAACATTCAGAAATCTTCCTTCTCCCATCTCAAAGTAAGTCCTACTTGATCCTAGGATTGCAAAAGATCTGTTAACATATGTGTATATTCCTGTTTAGTTATAACTGGCCTTTAAAAAATACTGTTTACAGTTTTTTTGTGGGGTTTTAAGTTCATTGTCCAAAATCCTCTATTCTAAATAAACTAACAATCTATTTCTTTTAGAATTACCCAGACTACATTGGCCTGGTATTTTCCCTTGACATCTTACATGAAAAGCAAATATTGTTTAACTCACATTGCAAAAAAAGTTGCACTTTTTAAGGCTTTTCCATATAAGCCTTCAAATTAGCAGGTTCTTAAGACCTAAGAGAAAAATACATCTAGGAGGATAGGTAACACCACAGATAAGTAATAACCCTAATTAACCCATGTGATTAAGCTAATTGGTATGAAAATACCTGGATAAATAAATATCAATACCTGAAATACAAGTTACTGTTGTTGGTAATAAAAATAATATGTAGGATTTATTGAATGATATTTATCTGAAATATATTTTGAAAATGGTTTATACCAAAATCAATATGGGTTTTACAATAAAAATAAAAGGCAATCGTTGCATTTTATAAATTATATGATTTCTCAAAACAATTTCAGCAAATTGATTTATATTTCTTTCACCAGAGTTCAGACAAATTCTAAACACTAATACTGGACAATAGTTCTTTTATTTCTTTTATGCACCGAGGGGAGTAAATCAAATGTAAAATATAGCCAAAGATAATTTTGGAAAAGAAGACATCTCTTGGCAAGAATCTAACCTGGAATTTTCTTATTACTAAACGAGCAGTGTGTTTAGTGGGCTGGGTTATATTGTGCAGGCTTTCCCATGGACTAATGCCCAGTTTGAATATTCTTTTCCTGACTGCATAAACAGATGTGCACAAATTCTTTTTTGCCACTTCCAGAAGAAAATTCCCCAAATAAAATATTGAATGTAAAAAAATGATTTAGAATGCAGTATGTGCCCATTTGTTTTGTTTCCACCTAGCCTTAACCTTGGCTCATACATACTCCACATTGGTTTCGATTTAGTAAACATACAGCTGTGTTTAAATGGAAAGAATTAACTGCAACCCAAATGGTAGAGGATAAATCGCTGCTAGAGATTGTTGCCTAATATGAAATCAGTTCTACTATTGAATGTTTAATCAATAGTTCTGTTTTCGATTTAGAGGTTTTACCCTGTGAGAAGAGATTTATCACCAAACCAGTTCATTTTCCACAATGTTTTCACCATTTTGTCTGTCATTGAGTGGATAAAAGGTGTGGGCCATTAGATTGAAAAAGCTTTTAATGCATTTTTAAAATAACTAGTAGATGATAAAGCCATTAAAATGTGGTTATTTTTATCTTAATCATTCTTCACCCCACCTCCATCTCCTAATTCCAAGCAGTAATTATTGTGTCCATGTCAAAGTAGGTGTGTGCTGGGATATACTCTCAAGAAAAAAAAAAATTGGAGGCATATAATGTGACTAGAAGGTGGATATTTTTGGAAGTTGATCTGTCCTGGCAAATTGGAATCATATGGAATCTGTATAACTGGTCCTTTTTAGTTGTCTTCATCACTTGGGAATGTCATTTCTGTGGTATTTTGGACCATTCCCATCTTCAGAAGTACATGTCCGTAGCCTCACAAAAACTGCCAATATGTTTATGTGTGGGAATTTTTTCATTTAGTAACATTGTGTCTATATTTTAACCTTCACAAGTAACATTAAAAAGTATCTGTCTTTTTAAAAAGGAAAAAAAAATACAGCTTTTGGCTTGAAATCTGAGTAATTTATAAGATTAAGCCATAAGATAGTAGTTTGTTGTTTTAACTGGAGGACCACACAGCATGGTGGTGTTCAATAGTTCATGTCATTTTTTTTTTTTTTTTGCTTTTGAATATATTGAGACATTGTGGAACTGAGTTTGGAAAAGTTGGTGGTTTGTGGGTTTGTGTATTGGCAGCTGACTCTTTTCAACCTCTTGGTGAAATGAAGTTATTTATAACTGCTTCTTTAGTGCACTCTGTTTTATGTTGAGTCCAACTTACAGTTTCCAAAGCTACATACAGTAAAAATGATGTAACTACGTTCGAATACTTTTTAGAAGAAGGATATTAATGAAACTGGCATTTTTAAAGTTCCCTTTTCTTTATTTTGGAAATACCTTATTTTGCCTTTGAGCTTTAACTTTTGATAGTAAGTCCTAGTTCTGAGAAATTTTCTCATCGTGAACTAAGCCTCATCTCAAACTAAACCACAGATACACACTTTAATTTCTCCACTAAATTTTCATAGGAAAAATAAAAGCCGTCCATGGAGAATTCTAGCTTTGAGGAATATATTCCTATTCTGTTTTTAATATCCAATTACATAAAAGGCATCAAGAGAGTTACAAACGCAGCAAAAATAATTTAAACGTTTTAGCTCAAGGAAGAATAAAGTATACAATAATTTTCTTACAATCATTGATCCAACTTTTTCTAAGTTCAGCACTTATTTAGACTGAAAGCTAAATATTGGTAGAGAGGTTGATGCAATGTATTCATATAATTAGCTTAATGAGTTGATGCAGTTCATGAAGTAGACGCCCTGCTCCAAGAAGTGGGCACCAGAACACTAGGGGGAGCCTCTCATGAAGCTAAGAGTGGAGCGAAGTCTACATTCCTTAGCAGTTATTATGATCACCTTATGTGGGGATCAAACCCTGAGAAAACAATGGTGCGAGGTATTGCCAAAGCATGGGCTTTGGTGGTAGGCATACCTAGGTGTGCATAGGATAGGTATTAATAAAAGTTTCATTATTATCATCATTATTACAACAGTTGGAGCAATGTAGCATAGTTATAAACACTGTGGTTCTGGAGTCAAGACTTCCTGAGTTTGAAGCCCGTTTTTTGTTCTCACTTGCTGTATGGCCATCGACAAGTCGCTAAAATGTTCCTTGTTCTCACCTTTAAAATGGGAATAAAAAAATATGTACCTCAGATTTGTGGGGCTTGTGATCAGCTATGAAAAACACTCAGCACAGTAGTTCACACTCGAAAATATAAGATAACAATCACCCAATAAATGCCAGATATAATAATAGGAATGATTATTTATATTATTATTGTTTATGATCGTCTTTCCTCAATTTTCCCTTGTACCCCAGACCATAACCTGGTTTTAAAGAATCTAAAATACATACCTGGCAAGAGCTGAATGAATGGAATACTTTGTTGGCCCCCTTCCCTAATTTAGAAGGAAGTCAGCAGTGGCATTCGTGCCCCAAAGAGTGTGCAGCCACGTGAAGCTTCAGCACTCAGTGTTAGGGTTTGGTTTGCTCTTCCTAGAATTCTTCACTTTTATAGTTCCTGCTCAGATTGCCTTACAAAATCAGGATTGGAGAACTCAGAGTGGCCACCTCTTTTTATGGATTGATTGGAAATGCAACCAAAGTTTTCCTCTTTCTCTATTAAAAACTCTCAAAATTGCTTTTATGTATCATTGCTATTCCTTTAGGATATTGTATTCATTGTAATCTTATAAAACCTGAATCCACGTGGTTCACTTTTAATGCAGGGTTAAATGAACAGGTCAACAATGAAAAGTTAGTTAAAAGAACTTTGTTTATTGTTTTTAAACATATCCAAAGGGGGACACTTATAAATCTCAAGTTCTCCTTCCAACCCCTTGGCTTACCTACTACAACTGTTACTCTCCACTCTCCATCCCGTATCTTAGTGAAAATCCCAGCATTATTTCAAGCCCCTATGTCTCCTGTTCCTTTCCTCTTGATTGTGCATCACATAAGGGCCAACTCTAGGTCAAGTGAAAGTCCTCTCCTCAAAAAATGGTGGAATGGGAAGACTAAGCCAACAAAGTCATGCATAAGTAATCAGTGCCTATGAACTCATTAACTTAGAATAGTTTATTGGGGTATCAAAGGAAATACTGGTGCTTTGGGCCCTGAGACAGGTCTACGTAGATATGAAAGGACAGTGGTTGTCAGGAAGGCACTTTAGAGATGGAATGGAACTTTATATAGAGAGAGTGCCCCCTCAATGGCTCTTCAGTCACTTTCACTTGTTCTCCAGCCAGGACTGGGCATAGTTTTGTGTTCAGTGGAATTACAGCGAAGGTACCTTTTGGAAAAGGAGCCCTGGCTCTGCAGAGATTGGATATGCTCAGAAATAATCCTTAATAAGAAGAGTTAACTTTTTAATAAGTTGCACCTGGTTACACAGGTGCTTGATCTATGTTTACAGTTCACACAGCAGTTTATAAAATGATTACTGGGGAATACTTGTGGATTATAGGAGCAGTTAATGCAGATATTGAGGGATGAAAGACACTTTCAACAGCAGACAGACATGTCTTCTCTTCTCCATCCTCTATCCCATATCTTGATTAGCCCTAAAGAACTGCAGCAGCTTCCTAACCTGTCTCCCTGGTGTTTCTTTTCAATCTTTAACTCATTTACCACCATGTTCTTGGATGAATTTTCCTAAAACACAACTCTAACTGCATCACTTCTCTGCTTAGAACTGCAGCTGCCTTTCCATTACTGAGTGCACATTAGTCAGCTTGCATTTCAAGATCCACTTTAGCCTGGCCCTCATCTACCTTCCCAGCTCTCTTTTACCCACTCATGTCTCTGCTCTCCCGAGCCCCCATGTCTGGTTCCCCCCATAGTGTACTTCTGAATATGCTTTTCGTATCCACCCCTATAAACATGTTCCTTCCCTTCCTCCACTTATTCACATCCTACTTTATTCTTCTGAGCTGAGGTCAGATGGAGCCTTTTCCTATTATATTCCAGTTCTTAAGACATGATTCTACCAAAGGCGTTCTCTTGATTTGTTGAATCACACATGAAAATCACACCTGAGTAACATACATTTAGTAAATTATTTTATTGAAACATTTAAGATAATATTAAATCAAGATTTTTTGAAATCTGGAGTGTATATATGAGGTGTGATCAAACAATGTGATGAATGTTTAAATAAAAAAATTATTACAGTAAAAGACACATTGCCATTAATCCTCCTCAAAATACTCGCCCTGGCTTCAAACACACTTATCCCATCATTCTTGCCACTTTCTGAAGCAGTTCTGGAAGTCCTCTTTCATGAGTTTTTTTTTTTTCTTTGTTTTCTTTCTTTCTTTATTTTTTATTTTTTTAGCTGAGCCATCCTGCCACCTGTTGGCAGCTCAGCGGCTGCTCAGCTCGGGCTGGGACTCAAACCGCTGTTGCTCAGAGCTCAAACTCTTGAGCAAGCTCTTAACCTACTGAGCCACTCGGCCGGCCCTGTGAGTTGGTTTAATGAACTAAGTAAGGCTTTTGTTTCACACTTACTTAGTAAGTTATAAAACACATACAGAAAAGTGTATAAGCCATAAGTTTATAGTTCAAAGAGTTACCTGAACACACACTAGTACAACCACTACTCAGATCAGGAAAAAGGACTTTCCTAGAACCTCAGAAACCTTCCTCATGCTATTCATTTCCTGGTCATCAGCCTCGCTTTCGACCTTAAAAGTAACCATTATCTTCACCATAAATTTTTTTTGCCCATTTTTGAGTTTTATAAAAAAGAAGTCATATAATATGTATTCCTTTATGTCTGATTTATTTTGCTGGATATTGTTCATGAGTTTTATTGCTGCTGTTGCCTGTAGTAATTTTTACTTATTTTTATTGTCTTCTATATTCTATATGAATGCAGAATATATCTATTCTAATGTTGATGGACATTTGTATTGTTGCCAGTTCTGGTGTAAGTAATGTATTCTTGTGCATATCGTTTGGTGATAATATGTACGTATTTCTCTTGGGTATATCCCTAATATTGGAGTTTCTAGATAATGGAGTATTCATATATTCAGTTTAGGTAGAAACTGCTGTGGTATTCCCCTGTGGCTATATCAATTTATACTCCCACTGGTAGTGCATGAGAATTTCCATTGTTTTACAAACTATCTAACATTTGTTATGGTGGATTTTCTTTCAATTTTAGCAATTTGTGTAGGTGTGTAGTGGTATATCATTGTATTTAATTTGCATTTCCCTGTTGATTAATGAAATTGAGCAATTTCTCATATGTTTGTTGACAATTTGGATATCTTCTTTTGTCAAATACTTTAAATTTTCTTTTTTTTTTATTGTTTCAGGTGTACAGAACAATGCAATCGTTATCATTTTCACCCTTCACACAAAAACAACTCCCCTTCCCTATCTACAGCCCTCCCACCCCAAATATCATACTTATCTATTACAATTCCATTGACTCCATTTCCACATTCTACTCCACATCCCGTGACTATATGTATATATAATTATAGTTGACATACATTATTATTCAACATCAGCTTCAGATATACAGTGTGGTGGTCAGGTCTCTACACCGACTATGAAGTGGTCTCCCTAACAAGACATGAGTCCATCTGGCCCCCTAAAAAATATTTATAACATTATTGATTGTATTCCCCAGACTGCCTTTTCTATCACTGAGGCCATATTGTAGTTACCAATTTGTATTGTATCACCCCTTCCCCTTCTCCTTCATCCCCACCCTCTCCCAACTAGCAACCCTCAGTTTTTCCTCTGTGTCTCTGAGACTATTTCTGTTTACATTTCTCATTTATTCAGCAATAAATTTTCAATTATTTTGCCCATTTCTTCACTTCTGAATTTTAGGAATTTCAGATATAGTCTGAGTATAAGCTTTTACCTTATTAAATGTATATTAAAATATATTTTCCTATTTTGTAGTTTGCCTTTTGACTCTCTTAGTAGTGTTTTTTTAATAGAATTTATTTTTTACGTAAGTTTTAGGTTCACAGGAAAATGGAATGGAATGTACAGACAGAGATTTGTCTTACACCTCTGCCCCCACATATGCAGAGCCTCCCCTGCTATATAAATCTTACACCAGGGTGATACACTTGTTAAAGTTGATGAACCTAAACTGACACATCATTATCACCCAAAGCCCATACTTTACATTATATTTCTCTTTTGGTGTTGTATTGGGTTGTCGGAAAAGTCATGACACATATTTGTAACAGATGGCACTAGTTCATTTTGGAAGTACTAGAGTTATTCGTATCTATGTTATTGCTATGTCATTTGACAGCTGACAGTTCTAGCTTTATTCTAAAAAAAATTGAGTGATTTGGTTGTTTTGGAGATTTTACAAGTTGAAGATGGAAGACCAAACTGTGCATTTTTGCCATATTTTACTGTTTTACTTCCATAAAGGGAAGAATGTTCATCAAGCTTGTGAAAAGTTGCATAAAGTTTACGGTGACAATGCTCTACAAGTACGTCCATGCAAATGATGGTTCACGAAATTCCGTGCTGGTGATTTTGATCTCAACGATGATCCTCAGTCAGGGAGGCCTACCGAGGTTAATGATGACAAAATAAAGGCATTGATCAACTCAAACCCACATTACATGACACGAGAGATTGCAGGAACATTGAACATCCATCATTCAAGCATTCACAACCACCTGAAGATGCTGGGATATGTAAGCAAGATCTATATTTGGGCTCTGCATGAATTCAAAGAAGTTCATTTGACGGTGCATTTAAACATCTGCAATATGCTCATTAAACATGAGGAAAATGATCCTTTTTTGAAGCGACTGATAACTGCTGATGAGAAGTGGATTGTTTACAACAATGTGGTGCACAAACGGTCTTGGTCCCGATGTGATGATTCTCCTCAAATGACATCGAAAGCAAACATTCATGAGAGGAAGGTTTTGCTCTCAGTGTGGTGGGATTTTAAAGGTGTTGTGTTTTTCAAGCTCCTACCAAGGAATCAATCAATTCAAATGTGTACTGTCGGCAATTGGACAGTTTGAATGAATCCATCATTCAGAAATGTCCAGAGCTTGTTAATTGTAAAGGAGTTGTGTTCCATCATGACAACGCAAGACCACACACAAGTTTGATCATCCGTCAAAAATTATCAGATCTTGGATGGGATGTGTTGCTACACCCACCATACTCACCTGACCTTGTGGCATCAGACTTCCACTTGTTTCAATCTCTTCAAAACTCCTTGCATGGTATAACATTCAATTCAGATGAGGCTGTAAATCAGCACCTTGTTCAGTTTTTCATAAATAAAGACAGGTTCTTCTATGAACAAGGAATTATGAAGCTCACTGAAAGATGGCAAAAGGTTATCGAGTAAAACGGGCCATATATCATTGATGGATCTTTGTTCTTTATATAAATAAGTGACCTTTGAAAAACATAGACAAAATACGTCATGACTTTTCCGACAGCCCAATACATTTTATGGGTTTGATAAATGTATAATGACATGTACCTAAATGGTGTCTTTTGATCAAAAGAATTTCCTAATTTCAATGTGGTTTATTTTATGTTGGTTTTTTTCCCTTAGGGCAAGTGCTTTTTTTGTCTTATTTAAGGTATCCTTACCTATTCTAAGTTAATGAGTATGCTTTCCTCTGTTATATTTTAGAAGCTTTATATCTTCTTTTTCACATTTAGACCTACAATTCACCTGGAATTATTGTGTATAGTATCAGGAAGGGCACAAGATTCATTTTCTTTCCACATGGATAGTTAATCGATACAGCTTTATTTATTAAAAAGACTATCATTTGTGTGGTGTACATTTATTATAAATCAAATAGCAAATATATGTAGGTTTATTTCAGCGCTCTTTGTCCTGGTCTATTGAACTTTTTGTTTATCTTTATACCACTACCATACTCTCAATTATGTTGCTTTAAAGTAAGTCTTGATATGCTATAGTATACGAGGTCTGACAGTTCAGTTTGCGAACTTGCCACCATGCACTTACATTGGCAGCACTGTACAAACAACTCGGTAAGGTTTCATAACCTTGGTATATCAGTGCCTCACAGCTGTGTTTGTGTCAATGTGTGGCGGTGCCTTGCTGAGTTGTGTTCATTAATGCTGTTATGTGTTTTGTGTGCCATTGCGAGAATGTCTGAGCTTGAATTAGAGCAATGAGCAAACATTAAATTTCTTGTTAAGCTTGGCAAGTAAAATCAGTGAAATCAGGGACATGTTAGTCCAAGTTTATGGGGATAATGCCATGAAGAAAACAGCAGTGTACAAATGGATTAAACATTTTTTCTGAGGGGAGAGAATGCGTCACTGATGAAGAGAGTTCAGGGCAGCCAGTAACGAGCAGAACTGATGAAAATATTGCAAAATTTTGTCATGTGTCATAATCATTGTCTGACTATGAGAAGCAGAGCACACCAAGTAAACATCAATAGAGAAACAGGAAAATCTGAACTGAAAATCTTGGCATGAGAAAGGTGTGTGCAAAAATGGTCCCGAAGGAGCTCACTGATGAACACAAGCAAAGGAGAGTTGAAGTTTGTCAAAACCTTTTGGAAAGGCAAGACGATGTTTTCGGCTGTCTTATCACTGGTGATGAAACATGGGTGTACCAATACGACCCTGAAATGAAGTGCCGAAGTGCACAATGGAAGTCAGCCAGATCTCCTTGATCAAAAACTTCCGTCAGTCCAAATCAAGAGTCAAACGATGTTGCTAACCTTTTTTGATATCAAAGGGATTATTCATTATGAATTTGTACCAACTGGACAAACAGTTAACCAAGTTTACTATTTGGAAGTGCTGAAAAGGCTGCGTCAAAAAGTTAGATGAAACGACCTAAACTTTAAGAAAATTTGTTGTTCTTGCATCATGACAATGCATCAGCTTACATGGCACTTTCTGTGAGGGAGTTTTTAGCCAGTAAACAAATAACTGAATTGGAACACCCTCCCTACTCACCTGATCTGGCCCCCAATGACCTCTTTCTTTACCAGAGATAAAGGAAATACTGAAAGAAAGACATTTTGATGACGTTTAGGACAGCAAGGGCAATTAATACGATGACAGCTCTGATGGCTGAGTTCCAAAATTGCTTTGAAGAGTGTACTAGGCGCTCGCGTTGGTGCTTCCCCAGGGGAGTAATTCGAAGGTGACCATAGTGTTATTCAGCAATGAGGTATTTAGCACTTTGTCTAGGGTGAATTCACTAACTTAATTGTCTGTCCTCGGTATATGTACCACATCTTGATCCAATAATCTATCAATGGATACTCAGCTTATTTCCATGTCTTGGCTATTGTAAATAATGCTTCAATGAACATAGTGGTACATTTATCTTTACTAGTTAGTGTTTTCATATTTTGGGGGTAAATACCCAGAAGAGGTTTTGCTAGATCATATGGTAGTTCTTAATTTTTAAAGGGAACTCATACTGTTTTCCCTAATGGCTGTACAAATTTACATTCCCATCTACAGTGTACAAAGGTTTCCTTTTCTCCACATCCTTTCTAACATTTGTTATTTCCTGTCTTGATAATAGCCATTCTAACAGGTGTGAGGTGATATCTCACTTTGGTTTTGATTTGCATTTCCCTAATAACTAGTGATGTTGAGCATCTTTTCATGTGTCTATTGGCCCTAATGTATGTCTCCTTGGAAAAATGTCTATTCAGATTCTCTGCCTATTTTTAAATCAGATTGTTATGTTTTTGTATTTATTTGGTATTGTTACATATATTTGGGGTATTAGCTGCTTATTGGAAGTATCATTTGCAAATGTCTTCCCCCATTCAGTTGGTTTTCTTGTTTGTGGTTTATTTTGCTGTGCAGAAGCTTTGTTTGATGTAGTCTCATTCACATATTTTTGCTTGTTTCCCTTGCCTTTGGAGTCATAGTTACAAAAACATCTCTGAAACCAATGTCCAGAAGCTTAGTATCCAGGTTTCTGCTGTGCGTTTGATTGTTTCAGGTCTTACATTCAAGTCTTTAACACACTTTGAGTCAATTTTTGTGTATGATGTAAGATAGTGGTGTAGCCTCATTATTTTGTACATGGCTATCTAGTTTATTCAACACCATTTGCTGAAGAGACTTTCCATGGCTTCTTTGTTAAAAATTAGTTGCCCATATATGTGTAGGTTTATTTCTGGGCTCTCTTTTATGTTCCATTTCTATGTGTGTCTTTTTCTGCCAATACCATATTGTTTTGATCATGATAGCCTTGTAGTATAGTTTGAAGTTGGGAAGTGTTCTTTGTTCTTTTTCTTCAGAATTGCTTTGGCATTTTAGGGTCATTGTGGCTCCAAAAAAAATTGAGGATATATTTTTTTTCCAGTCCTTCACTGTTGAGTATAGTGTTAGGTGAGGGTTTGTTATATATAGTGCCTTTATTATCTTGAGGTACTTTTCTTCTATACTCATTTTATTGAGAGTTTGCATCATAAATTGATTTTTATTTTGTCATATGCTTTTTCTACATATATTGATATGGCCATATGATTTTTATTCTTTATATATATATTTTTTTAATTGGGGAATTGGGGGGATGGGAACAGTGCTGGGGAATTGGTGGAAGGGGGAACAGACAAGTTGCTGTCGCTTTGTTCCTCAGTCTAGCCGTGGAGGACGTCGCTTCACTGGCCCAAGTTGGCACCATCATTGCGCTCTTCCTGGGCGAGGCAGATCAGCAGCCCGGCCTCTGGACAGCTGCTCACTGCGGCTGCTGGCCGCTCACGCTGGCTGCTGGCTACACACGGTAGCCCATGGCAA
>NW_017731511.1:1555149-1557156 GCF_001890085.2 Hipposideros armiger | reverse complement strand
TTATATGAAAGAGCACCGAACCTTGAAGACAATGTATTATAAGGAAAACTCTGAGATTACAGCGAGTAAAAAGTGTTGCTAAGAGTGTTGATTGTCTAGGTGTAATTTGAAAAGGTAGTTGGGTATCAAGAAATATTATTTCCTAGAAATATTTCAAGGTAACAGGTTGAAAACACAGTTATCATGGGTCTTAAGCAGCCAGATATGTTTTTCAAAGAGTGATGTCTCTGTTGTATTTTTTTGACAGAAGAAAAAAACACCCATTTTTTAAAAACTAAATTTGTAATGTATGTGATTTATTGCATACAGAAAGAACATGCAGAATTACAAAGCGCTAAAAATCACTTATCAGAAAAATAATCATATCATATTTTTCATGTCACCCTTTCTATCATGTTACAGAGAGATTCATTACTCTTATTCATTTCTAAGCTGTATTTCAGGCTAATTTTGGTCATACTATTCTAGTTTCAAAGGTTTTACCTCAGATGATTATTTTAAGTGTTTAGATCCACATTTGAACTCCCTGTCTAAAAGAAACAGATATCACAAATATTTCCAAGGAAAACATAGAAAATTAGTGCTGTTTAAAATACATTCAGATGTGGGACTTGCTGACTTCCTGACTGAGACCTGGGGTACAGAGCAGCAGCCCCTCAAGTGTGATCATACTGGTTTCTGAGATTTATGATACATGTATTTCTGAACGATACCCAAGTGAGGGGTGCCAACTCTGAAGTTCATCTCCATATTGCATCAAAGGATATTTTTTCAGCTTGTTGGATGGATCTCTTGGTGTAGAAGGGAGAGAAAGGAACAATTTTTCTGTCTGTTTATTAATGGTGGCGTGTTGTAGAAACTAAATAAACATTTCTTGACTTAATTCATTTAGTCCTACCTTCAATTGTTCAGTGCAATTTACAGATAGATAGGGAGCGCCTATTTGGTCTGTGTGTTGGTGGACAAAATAAACATATTCCCTTTCTTGGAATTTTAGTCTAATGGAAATGATAGCTATTTAACAAATATCCTTGCCAATAATATATAATTATAAATCATGATAAGTGCTATTTTAAGGGAAAATACCATGGGGTGATTCAGAAGGATTATCAGAGGAAGTGATAGTTGAGGGGAAAACTGAAGAATTGGTTCATTAAGTTAATGACTGAAAAGATATAAGGATGGTGATGGGGAAACAATAGGGTGGGGATTTGAGGGTAGTGAAAGGGGTTAGAAGGATCTTACAGACAGAAAGGGAATCACCAATTGAAAGCAGTAAAATGTTAAAATGAAATTACTTGGTGCTTGGAGATTTTAAAGAACCAAAAGGTCAGTATAACACTTATGTAATTAAAAATTAATCGATTGCTCTCCTGATTTCGGTCCCACTGTAGTTTTCCTTTCATTATTTCCCCAACGTGAGCAACTATCCTGTGACCCAGCCTAATTTAAAAGAGAGAAAATTGTGATTATGGGTCAAATGGCAATGTTAGTCCTTCCTGTAAGCCCTGAATTTGTCATTTGTTCATGGTTTCCTGTCATGTCATTGGCTGTGGTCACAGGCTGGGTAAATTGTGGTTTGAAAGGGGAGGTATTGGTGACTGGCAGTACTTTGGTGGGTCCAGCACTATGTGTCCTTGTCCCTGACCTTGCGGAGTATGTAAACACTGATAAGGAATTTCCCAGATAGGGTGGTAGGTGCTTGTAGTTTATAATGCATTGTTTTTGAGCAATTAAATGCCATACTCAGTTGCAACACTTAAAAGCATAAGACGGAAGTCTAGTTGTTTAAATCAACTGTCAATATTTACTAGACATTTATTTTGGAGATTCATAATACATATTGGAAAATAAAAAAGCTCTGAGAAGCAATGTAGAAATAACCTGTTTTCCTGAACTTTTCTCAGTACTTGTCAAAGACTTTTTACCATGGAACCGCTTTTCTTTTGTCACACTTACCATCATTGTAAGAAACTAGGATTCTTCAGTTCACACTTTGAGGAAACA
>NW_017731511.1:1547150-1552639 GCF_001890085.2 Hipposideros armiger | reverse complement strand
TTAACTTAGGAAATAATGTACATTTAATACACCAGAAGAATCACTGAAATGGAACTGAGAAACTGTAATTTATTTATCAGATATGAGGCATTATGACGCTACATACTCATATATGTATATATTCATATATGTATATATTCATATATGTATATATTCACTAGGCTGAAGATGCAGTAAAATACCAGAGGATAAGCGGGAGTGGCGGGGGTGGCAGAAAGTAAAGGGGGTCGAATATAAGGTTATGGAAGGAGAATTGACTTTGGGTGGTGAACACACAATGCAATATAAAGATGATGTATTATAGATTTGTACACTTGGAACCTATATAATTTTACTAACCAGTGTCACCCCAATAAGCTTAATTTTTAAAAAAATCTTGAAATAAGGTGACTTAAAAATGCAGTAAGCTATTTTGTGAATAAAGCATTTTAAATTCCATTTTATGCATTTAAAAACTTTCCATTTATGAAAACAATACCAAAAACCTAATATTTTCCTCCTTTTATTTCTTCTGGTCTTTGGAAATGGGCAGCTTATTAACAGTACAAAGAAATATTCTTTTTGTTAGCTAGTGCACAGATTTTTCTGAGCACTAATTTAGGCTAAGGCCCAATAATAACTTACCATCATTTTAAGTTGTGGACTATAAGAATTCATTTCTACTAATATTAGGCATGACACTAATTTGGTATTAAACTCTAAGCACATTAGCAATTATGGTACAATGCGCTATTACTTTCCAAGTCTCTGCAGTAAGTTTTTCATCATTAATGGCTTATGGTCTTTGGGGGTTTTTTTCTTTTCCATGCAAACATATCATTCTCAGTAGTATAACTTCAAAACAGCCCACCATTAGAATTTTTACTTATACGCATTTATATATGCATGCCTTATGGTTGAATCTATCTGCAAACACAATCATAAGAATAATATAATTCTACAGGAGTTAAGTGAATAGGTGCTTGAAATGCTCTGCTTAATCCATAGGAAACCAAGCTTTCTAATCTCCAGATTTTCATAACAGCCAGAAGAGAGTCTTAAATCCTTGTCTAATTTATCAAAGTGTAATTAAAATTCTCTTATCTGATTCATTCCCCTTTACAGTCCAAATACAATTCCTGTGGTGTGTTAGTAGGCATTGGAATAGGATGATTGCTTTCCTAAAACGTATTTACCCAAATAAATGCATAAATGAATTAGTAATGTTTCTAAAATAATAGGTATTATTGTTACAGATCTTCCTTTGTTTTACTTTCCTATCAGTAACTTTGAAAGCAAAATTTGTAAATATTTATAAAATAGAGAGGCTCAGCAATCCTGACTTTATTAGGGTGACAAGCTGCCCTGGTTTACCCAAAACCAAGGGATAGCTAGAGCGTTAGTCTGAAAACCAGGACAGTCCCGAACAATTTTAGTATGAAAACTAGGACAATCCCAGACAAATTGATAGGAGTTGGTCATCCTAAACCAGGATGAAATGGTATGGGAGTAAAGACAGTTTTGGGGAAAATAACTNTCAGCAGCCCGGCCTCTGGACAGCTGCTCACTGCGGCTGCTGGCCGCTCACGCTGGCTGCTGGCTACACACGGTAGCCCATGGCAACCCACCTCCACAGAGGTTGCAGCCCACGCCGTCGCCGGCGACCCACGGCAGCCCAGCCCCAGGCCGAGCCGCCGTCCAGCACCTCAGCTGTAGAGGGCAGTGTCACTGGCCCTCATATGTGGGATCCGAACCGGGGCCCTCTGGCGCCCCAAGCCAGCTCTTAACCATCGCGCCCCTCGGCCGGCCCTATTCTTTATATTTTTTAATGTGGTGTACCACATTGATTGATTTGGAGATGTTGAAGCATCCTCGCATCCTGGAATGAATCCCACCTTATCATAATGTATTATCCCTCAATGTATTGTCGTATTTTATTTGCTAGTATTTTGCTGAGGAGTTTTGCATCTATGTTCATCAAAGATATTGGTCTATAATTTTGTTGTTGTTATGTCCTTGCCTGGTTTGGGTATCATGATAATGGTGGACTTGTAAAATGAGTTAGGATGTGTTCCCTAATCTTCTTTTTTTTTTGACGAGTTTGAGATAGGTATTCAGTCTTCTTTGAATGTTTGGTGGAATTCACCAGTGAAGCCGCCTGGTGTTGGCCTTTTGTTTTTTGGGAAATTATTGATTACTGTTTCAATTTCCTTATTAGTGATAAGGAAATCTGGTAACCTGATGGGGTTTCCTTTATAGATTACTGTATTCTTTTACCTGGCTGCCTTGAGAATCTTTCTTTATCATTAACTTTTGAGTTTTAGTATATTGTGTCTTAGCGGAGGTCTTCTTGCATTGAGATTCGGCATTCTGTTAACTTCTTATATTTGAATGTAGAGCTCCTTCCATAGGTTTGGGAAGTTCTCATCAATTATTTGTTTAAATAGGCTCTCTGTTCCCTTCTCCCACTCTTCTCCTTCTAGGATACCCATTATCCTTATGTTGCTGTTTCTCATGGAGTCGAGTAACTCTTGTGGAGTTCTTTCATTTTAAAAAAAAATTAGTTCTCTCTCTTCTTCCACCTGAATCATTTTTATATTTCTATCTTTGAGCTTCCCAATTCTGTCTTCCATCTGGTCTGCTCTATTTCCAATACACTCTAATGTATTATTCATTTTATTTATGGAGTTCTTCAGTTTCAGAATTTTAGTCTTTGTTTTTTCTAGTTCAAATCTCTTTGGGTAAGAGATTAAAGATAAAAGAAGAACAAAGTTCTTCCTTTGTTCATTAATTTTATTCCTGAACTCATTGAGCTGCCTTTCTCAGTTTACTTGTGTCTTATGAGTTTCTTCAATAATCTGTTATTTAAATGGCAGTCTTTTATGACTTTGAGTTTGATTTCTGGAAACTTTCCATTTTCTTTCTGTTACCATGTTACCTTGGTTATTCACGGTACTTGGTGGATTTCTTCCCTGCCTCTGCATCTGAGGTAGTGAGCTCTTCTCGTGTTTAGATATTGTTTTAGTCTTAACAATCCAGCAGATTGATTGTTAGAGGTCTTTCCTTTGTTTTCTAGTAGATATTGCTATTGTGCAAGTTTTTGTTTTCTCTAACCCATGCTACTTATGTGCCTGGGGTGGTGGTAAGGGGGGCGGGGAGCATCACTTTGGGCATGGAAATTGCCAAGTACCTGCCAGGGTTGTGGGTGTTCCTTCTGTGTCCCTGTCAACTTGGTGTTGGGGCATCACCACCGTGGTGTAGGGATATGGCAGGTAGCAGGGCAGGTTCATGAGTCCTCAGTGCTGCTTGCTCGTTACTAAGGGCCAATGACACCCTGCTCTTTGACCATTTTTCCAACTGCTGCTACCAGTTTCTGCCACCATGAGGGGTGGGTGGGGAAAGGAACTGGCTTCTCCAGCAAAGATGCTGCTTCTGCCACTCTTACCCTCTCCAGGCTGTAGTTTGAGGGACACAGTCAGACTTCTCTACTGCAACTGAGTTAGCTGGGGTTGCTGCGGGTGCCAGCCTACATCTGTGGACACAATCCTTGTCCTACCCCATTCCACCTCCCTTCCCAGGATGCCAACCTTCAGATGTACCATTGCATGAATCTCTTAGGTGTGTATGTGTATTGAGCAGAGGAAACTTTGTTAGATGATAGTTGTCTGACTTGTTGTAAATTTAAGGGGAGGTAATGAAGGAAGCGATATTCTCACTCTGCCATGATCCATAGTAGTATCTTAAATGTTGACAATGATAAGAGGGTATCAAAACTAATTTTTTGGAGCTTCAAAATACAGTTTTAGAGAAACATTAATGTTTATTTTTCCAACTTGAAAAAAATGGGTAAACTTTATAAACTATTAGAAAAGTAGGCCAATTGTTGGCTTGAACAACTTGATATTTTTCCTTGTTAAGACTAATGTTAAAAAGGTGATCAACGTTGCCATTTATTGTTAGTAAGTTAATGAATACTTCACGTTCAAGTAACTTGTGAAGAGTCATTCATTTCTAAATTAATTTAGTCCCAGTAACTATATAAATGCCAAGTTTCCATACTAATCAATAGAGTTTAATATTTAGAGAATCTGCTAATTAATGTCAAAAAGAAGCCAATATGATTTGCCTGTTACTTTTATAATGAATGTGGTAAACATACACAATGCTTTGCTCAACATGGAATAGAACATTTGAACAGTAGATGGTGCAATTGTACCTTTAGTTCTGTATTTTAGCCCTTAGAAATTAGTGTTTAATAGCCGAGAGAAAAATTTGAAGAATGTACTGTTTGCTGAAGCAGTATACTATTTATGGCAGTATATTTAAAATAAGCCATGTAAAGGATAAGTATAAATTTCACAATTATAACTTTTTGCTTAACCTTGTACTTTTAAAAAGTGACAAATTTAAATCTCAATTAGAAACTGTTTTCTAAAAAATATTATTTTTAACTGAAAAAATAAGGAATATGTTTTCTATATATAGAAAGGTATAAATCACAGTAAGATTTTTTTGTATAGAGCTTAATTACTATTAATCATATATATTTTTCCTCTCAGGAAATACTGCTTCTAAAAGGATTATGTGTATTCATAGCTATAACATAAGACTTCTATATCGTAGAAGGAAAAGATATAAATAAGAACCACTAGAGATAAATGATGCAATGTCAAGAGAGTTCTTACATTCAATGGCTATGAAGATTCAGGTTTGATTGAAGATTCAGAACTTTCAGGCAGTAGCAAATCAGAAACTTAGATTTCCTTTTAGACCCAAAATCAGCATTATACATTGCTGTGTGAAGTTTCATTTATAGCGGTTTGTGGGGTATATGTTTACAAAGCTTTGAATCTGTATCTTCAAATTTGACTCTCTTCTGTAGGTTGAGGTCTCCTTTTGTTGTTTCATAGAAAATATTTGGGCTTAGGTTTTTGTAAATTTGACAAAAATTACCTTTATCTCAAAATTTATACTTAAGTGCAGTACATTTGAAGAACTTAGGAAACCTTCTAGCCAAGTTTTTGAAATTATAGGAAAAAAATGTATCTGAGAAATGTTCCTTTTTTGCATTAACAAGCTGTGTACCCTTGTCTTTGATTTAATTGAGCAACTATTTAACATTTAGGCTATTGCTAATACCCAAAGGTTAGCACTTCTATTTTCAGTTGCTGTAGTGTTAAGCTTGTGGTTTTGTTTGAAGGGCCTATTCTGATAATGTATAGAAAGAACAAAAGAAAGAACAAGAGGAAAAGGGTATCTACTTTAAGAATTAAGTTATTGAATTAAAAGTACTTTTTGGAGATAAATTTGCTTTTTGAACTTTGTTTCAACCTGAACTTTGAAAACTATTGTAAATAAGGTGACCAAGTAGGGCACAGATATGTATTGGTTAATAATCACTGGTGTAACATAGAAGTACCTTACTTGGAGGCATCTGCTTTCAAAATAATGTGAAATAACACGAATAGTTTTCAAAAAGATGTAAATATTAAGAAGGACTATTAAAAATA
>NW_017731511.1:1543273-1544865 GCF_001890085.2 Hipposideros armiger | reverse complement strand
AGAGTTCCCCATTAGAAAATGTTAAATAAAATCACCTTTTAGCATATTCTAAAATTTTTGTACCTTAAAAATGTCAAATAGCCTGAGATCAGTTACATGATTTTAGGGAATCAAACAAGTCACCATGTGAATCCCAAGAGTTCTTTGTAAGGGTTAGGGTGTTACCTTTTGGTTTCTATAAGTTGGAGACAAATTTTATTTTTACTGGTAACAATTGTTTTTCACAGTTCAAGTGTTTTTAAAACTCTGTAATGTGAGGAAACTTGAGCTGCTATGTCTAAAGAGAGAAAAAGTAAGCGAGATGTTTAGTCTATTTCCCCACTTAGATCTCTGTCAAATAAGGTGTAATGCAAAGATTTCGGGTGCATCTAGCTCATGCACCCGGCTTTACATTGATGTAAATAAAGGTTGATTAGGACGATGTGGTTTAGATTTCATACCTGTAATATATGCATGCCTGATGCAAGAGCGCACACACACACACACACACACACACACACACACACACCCTTTCATGTAGATCCCCGCAGTAGCAATAAAAGTTCCATGTGATTTCAATATAAGGAGAAGCATAATAGAACTAATCAGACATTTTAAAGACCTTTTCATATATTTTGTTTTCTGCAGCAAAGTGTTCTGAATTGGCTTTAACAGCTATTAATTACTAAGAGATAGGAGGTCAGATTTTCATGTGAACTAAATCAAGCTTCTATGTGCAGAAACAATACAATGCTAAGTGGAAGAAAAATCCAGCTTTAAGAACACTATGCTGAGAATCTGGAGACTTGGGTTCTAATCTTGCCTCTGCCCTGACCTTTAAGTGTCCTTACATTTGAAATGAGGATGTTGAATTATATAATCTCTATGGTCCATCCCGGCTCACAATTCTGTGATATCCGTTATGAGTAACGAATTAGGACACATCTGCTTTTTTCTTTTTTCCCAGGAGGGGAGGAAAGGCAGGGTGTCCATCCATGACAAATGTTGCTATCAGTTCTTGAATATTCCATATCTGGGAGTACTGGTGAGAGAGGTATAAAGTAAATTAAATAATGGAATGCATGTGAAAATGCTGTGACAATAGGTAAGGTTCAGTTCTGTGACTGCTGAGAGAATGTTACTTGCTGTGTACCAATCGAGTGTCTGACCAGTGGAAATTTCAAAGTGAAAATAAGCAATTTTCACTAAGTTCTCTCTGTTCCTAGCAGGAGCAATTGCTTTTAATATTCCACAAATAAACATTTTGAAGATTTTCCTGTGTTTTTTTTCCACTTAAAGTTGGTATTCAACATAGATGCTTCTCTAAGCAAGCTAGATGGTTAGAATTTTTGCTGTATTATAATATATGCAAATTTAGATGAATTTTTCATAACTCCCTAAATGAACTCTGACCTTTGCATAATGTGGTGACTCAGGACAGACACTGAATAGCCTGCCTAATACCAAACAATGTAAAAGTCCCTCCTATTTATATTTACTTATATGTGGCATTAAAACCATATGATACTTTATATATGACTGTTTTGGGCAACTTATTTATTATATAGGTGTTTCTACATATGTCTTTTAAGTTTAAATATGAACCACTGATA
>NW_017731511.1:1536993-1541215 GCF_001890085.2 Hipposideros armiger | reverse complement strand
GGCATTGGAATAGGATGATTGCTTTCCTAAAACGTATTTACCCAAATAAATGCATAAATGAATTAGTAATGTTTCTAAAATAATAGGTATTATTGTTACAGATCTTCCTTTGTTTTGCTTTCCTATCAGTAACTTTGAAAGCAAAATTTGTAAATATTTATAAAATAGAGAGGCTCAGCAATCCTGACTTTATTAGGGTGACAAGCTGCCCTGGTTTACCCAAAACCAAGGGATAGCTAGAGCGTTAGTCTGAAAACCAGGACAGTCCCGAACAATTTTAGTATGAAAACTAGGACAATCCCAGACAAATTGATAGGAGTTGGTCATCCTAAACCAGGATGAAATGGTATGGGAGTAAAGACAGTTTTGGGGAAAATAACTCTTTTGAAAATCTTTGTCCTGCTTTTGCAGGATTTTCCAAATTAATCCTTTTTCCACCTCCCCAGCCCCACAGTCAGGCTAGTTAGTGTTAAGGACACACTTATCTCTCTGGACCCAGAACCAAGACAGCAGCAACAGTTGGAAGGTCTGCAGAAGGCAAGGAGAGGTGGGGCTAAGGGACTGAGCTGTGTATTAAGTGATCTGGATTTGAGTCCAGGCTTTACCATTGATTAGATGTGCTATGTGCCTCTATTTTCTCAAATGTAAATGGAAATAATGATAATGTCCAACTTGTAGAGTTACGTGAGCAATACCAGTCATGCATTAAGAGTTCAAGGAAGTTAGTTACTTTTATTGTGTTCTTGATTAGGATTAGCAATTTAGAGCAAGCCAGTATGTCGATCGATAATAGTAACTTTCATATCTACTCCTAGATTTTTACCGGTACTTGTTACTGTTACCAAATTTCTGTGAGGGGTGGCTTCCATTACCCAAAAATCTTAGCTATGTTTCTTTTGATGGTTTTTGTTTCCTGCTGTTCAAGATATGTACATGAAATGGCAGGGGAAACCTTCAAACTTAGGACTCTTCCAGGAAATGTAGCATCAGTGGAAAATTAGATGACAAAATTGGATGTCACAATTCTTTTGAGGCAAATTATATTTTTAGCAAAGGATTATAAATTCTACAGACTATTTTGTAAATACATAGCACCATGATAAAACTGCATTATTTACTATTTTATTCAATAATTCTGAGATTTTTATTAAGGAAGGCATGATAATACTTATTCTCATTCATGAGGGTTGGATACAAAATTGAAGAGTAATAACATGCCACAGGTTGGTTTGGCTACTGGTGGAGCTTTGTTTCTATTAGAGCTATGACAGGCAGACTGCTGAAAAGTAGGTTGTGTGTGGACTATGGAATTCTAGAGTATAAATTCGGTTCCTTCAAATTTGCTTTGTTCTCTGTTTTAGCATGTAACATCAAGGTATCATCCCAAACAGGCAGTGAGAGAGCTCAGTATATGCCAATCCACTTCACTCCTTTCCAGATTTGTGGTACCTACTTTTTAATGAGTAGAAAATAGACTTGTACCTGATCTTTGATCTTATAATTTAGCCAACTAAATTTACTATGAGACACACAGTGAAATTTGTCTGCAGGACCTTGATTTTTCGCATAAAATTTATACCGAGCTTTTACCAAGTACAATGCAAAAGATGTTTAAGAAAATATTAGAATCACTCAAAAGGTGAGATGGAAAATCAAGATCTAATCAGCCAGTTAAGAACATCATTGAAAAACTTACATAGAATATTTATTTTGACTTTAAGAATAGAAGAGAAAAAGCTAGAATTCTGGATTTTGCATATATAATTATGAAGTATTTAAAGTATTATAAAGTATAAAATTAAATTATTTTTACATTATATAGGCTAATGTCACCAAATATATTTTTATATCTTGAACACCTTTTAAAGTGTAAATCAATTGTAACAGTCATATCTTCTTGGTCATTTACTTTCTTTGCATTTATTAAAACAGATTGTCGAATTTCAATATGGGATTCATCATGGAATATTTTGTATCCCAAGACTTCCATTTAAAATGAAAATGTAACATGTACAAGTATATACTCTATAATTGCATCTGGATGTGATAGCTTAAATAGTAAAACCTATTTACATAATTCAGTGTTAAAAACAAAACAAAAAACATCACTTTTGTTAAAAAATACCTGAATATTTTTTGGTGGAAGTGCATTTTTTATTTAGGGGAGGGGAAAATGCTTTAGTTTCTGTTTTCCTTTGTACATGTAGACAGACAGGCTTTCTACGAATGAAAAATAATCTCTTTGTGCTGCTCGAAGACATTAAGTAACTCCATTTCATCCTCATATGAAACTTAAAATATAACCCTGCTTAGCAGTTATCTAATTATGTTCCTTATACATTGCTGTTGATATATTTTTAGACATAAACTCTTGGCCTCATGGACCCCTATACTAGATCAATAGAAAAAAGTCATTTAGTTTTAAACATTTTCCCATGAGGTTAAAGAATTCCCATAGGTTAAAGAGATAAGAATTTGGCCTTTTGCCTGGGAGAGGGAAAATATCACAGAAGCTCTTGTAGAATAGTGTCAGTTATACAAAGCCACAGTCCTTCTGCTTGGTTTAATTTTAATTAAGATAACAATAATTCAGAACTATTATTTCCTGCTATCAGTATTTGTAAGTTATTCATGTTTTGTTCATTACAAATGAAAATGTTTTGAGAATTATCCACTTTATATATTACATGTCCATGTTGGACAGCAGAAAAATTAAGTGTCTTATGTCATCTGTATGATCTGAATTAAATCATAATCTGTGTGGGAGAATATTTAAGATTATATATCCTTTGTCATTTATGCCTCTAATTACAAACAAATACACTTTAAATAAAAAAGCTTGCTACCTTGCCTGTGGCTAGCTGTTTCTTCCCTCCCCTTCTTCTTCCTTCCTTCTTCTTTTCTTTCTTTCTTTCTTTCGTTCTTTCTTTCTTTCTCTCTCTTTCTCAGCTTAGATAGAAAAGTGTATTCAAAAGTAAAAGTAAGCAAGTTTGTTTTGAGGCTAATATATGCCCTTGGCTAAGTTTAGATTCCAGTGAATAGTTCTGGATTCCAATTCAGTTTTAAACTATTGTCTGCCTACTTTGTTTTAGGGTTAAGGAATGGTCACATCGAGCATTGAGGTTTATAATACTGAGTGCCCAAGAATAGTAATTAGAGGGCTGCTAATAAAAATACTTTAAAAGGGATGAGTTGGTAAAAATTTAGATAAATATTAGGAATTTAGTTAAGTATAAAGTAAATATTTGGAGGTTCTAAAACATGTTCTAAACATGTGTTCCAATGATGGCAGAATTACCCTTGGCAAAAAAGGATGCTACCTAATTGTTATCATTTTTGGAAATAAGACTGGGCAGGGATGGGGTAGGGGTAGATAGAGGTGGGGTGGNTTAAAGTGTTCTTATCTACCAGATAAACACTTGTGCTTTGAAAAATGAATTTTTAAAAATCTAATCTGGATCAGGAAGAAATTAGTAAATTCTTTCTAAAATTGTACATTGGGCAAAGTGACTGATAATTTAGCCATTGATTTTAAATGCATAACAAATATATGCATCTTGTGGGCCCCAGCTGTGGCTCTATCATTGTTCCAAGGGTAATGCTTTCATAAACATCAGGCCCCATATCTCAGCCCTAGAATGATATCTGTTTGTTTTAACAGCCTACTGGTCATTAGAGATGGATTTCTGGATTTCCATCTCATGATGATTGTATAAAAGTCACAATAGCAACAGCTAACTTAATTTGAGGTTAGGCAGTATTTACTTGTCCATTAAGTTAGTGGGCGTGAAGATCTGTTTGCATTTCCCTACTAAGTCTTTTTGCCTGCAACTTCCCCTCTCCCCCAAGCCTCTGACATTCTCACAGTACAAACAAATGTCTTACCATTTTCTCTTGCCCAGTTCATTGATTTTGCTTACTGAAAAAAATCCAATTTATTCAAAATTTCATTTTATTGTCCTTCTTACATCCTCAGTACTTTCCCACCTTACTAATTTTAGTAAGCTCACTAGCAAAATATACTTTCAATTTTGATTACAAAACATGTAGGAGGAAGATGACAAGTTACATCAACTATTAAATGCTATTTAAAATAAAAGCTAAAACAAAAAAATCATGGACTCCAGAGCTATTCTCCTGTAGTCCTCATGATATCAAATCTATTTTCAAAAGCAAAATTACTTTTGCAAATGTTTTTAAATATTTTTTGGAAAATACCGAT
>NW_017731511.1:1519259-1532708 GCF_001890085.2 Hipposideros armiger | reverse complement strand
TTTTAATTAAGATAACAATAATTCAGAACTATTATTTCCTGCTATCAGTATTTGTAAGTTATTCATGTTTTGTTCATTACAAATGAAAATGTTTTGAGAATTATCCACTTTATATATTACATGTCCATGTTGGACAGCAGAAAAATTAAGTGTCTTATGTCATCTGTATGATCTGAATTAAATCATAATCTGTGTGGGAGAATATTTAAGATTATATATCCTTTGTCATTTATGCCTCTAATTACAAACAAATACACTTTAAATAAAAAAGCTTGCTACCTTGCCTGTGGCTAGCTGTTTCTTCCCTCCCCTTCTTCTTCCTTCCTTCTTCTTTTCTTTCTTTCTTTCTTTCGTTCTTTCTTTCTTTCTCTCTCTTTCTCAGCTTAGATAGAAAAGTGTATTCAAAAGTAAAAGTAAGCAAGTTTGTTTTGAGGCTAATATATGCCCTTGGCTAAGTTTAGATTCCAGTGAATAGTTCTGGATTCCAATTCAGTTTTAAACTATTGTCTGCCTACTTTGTTTTAGGGTTAAGGAATGGTCACATCGAGCATTGAGGTTTATAATACTGAGTGCCCAAGAATAGTAATTAGAGGGCTGCTAATAAAAATACTTTAAAAGGGATGAGTTGGTAAAAATTTAGATAAATATTAGGAATTTAGTTAAGTATAAAGTAAATATTTGGAGGTTCTAAAACATGTTCTAAACATGTGTTCCAATGATGGCAGAATTACCCTTGGCAAAAAAGGATGCTACCTAATTGTTATCATTTTTGGAAATAAGACTGGGCAGGGATGGGGTAGGGGTAGATAGAGGTGGGGTGGTATAGTGTACAATTTATCACAGCCCAGCTGGGTTCCCCCTTCTCTTTATGATCTTCTTTTTCAAAGTTTGTGTCTTTCCGTTCAAGTGGAAGTTCAACTTTAGATGAACCTTTTGAAGCTCAGTAATGATTCCCCCCCACCCCCACCCCCCAATTAAGCAAATCGAAGTAGCAAGGCCCATCTATGAGCAATTCTGCAGACACTAGCTCAAGGCAGTGGAGAAGCTGAGTAGTCTTCTAGGGCCCAAACCCATTTTGGCCTTGACCTCAAAAAGAGTTCATCAACATAAGTTTGGAGGGGTGAGGGGTGAAAGGGGAGTGATTAGCAGGAACCTGCAGAAAGTGGCAATGCTTAGGGAGAAAAAGTCAGCCCCGCCCCCCACCTCCCTTCGCCAAAGGCACCTGGACGTTAGTGGGAATCCCTCCCAGGCATGGACTGGCTCTCACTCCTGAGAGGCAAGTTTCTTGTCAAGCGTTAGCCACCTGTGTGCGGCACTCCCGCTGGGAAAGGTGGCCTGGGCGAAGGGAGAGCTCAGCCACACGGCTCTGGAGCGGTTCGTGCTGAGGCTGGCGGTCAAAATCCCTCCAGAACTCAGAGCGTTTAGGATGCAGAGTGTGTTCTGCCCTCTTAACTCGCCAGGACTGTAGCCCGTCGTCCTCAAGACCGGTCTGCTCTGGAGAGGGCTGACCCCCCACCCCCTCCAGTTTGCACGGGCTCCTGGCTGTCCTTCCCCTCTCACCTCCCCACCCCCAAAGTGGCGCTCCCGCCTCGCTCCGCCTGCTCATCTCCAGGCGCGCCCCAGAGGGTTATCAGGCTCCCCACACGCACCGCTGGCTTCCTCTGGCGCCTGGCGCGAGTGACCCGAACAGACCAACCACTGCCTCGGAGCCTCATCCACGTCCCCTTCTCCCTGCTTCCCTGCCACCGTGCTGCCTGCTCTTCTCCCCCGCGCGCTGCGGCGCCCACCGTGTGTCAGGTTTAATCCCGGGTTGGACCTGCTGTTTTGCTCATCCCTACACTCAGCCTCTCCGTCAGCCCCAAGAAGTGGAATCTGCCCTGAAACTCTCCGTGGCTGGGGCCGGCGGACTGGGCATGCTCAGAAGCCAGGGCTGGCTTTGGTCTCAAGTAGGAAGCTTTTGCACTCCGGAGGCAGCGGCGACTTTGGGGAAAGTTGATCGGAGAGGGGAGGAAGCCCCAAGACGCGGAGCAGCGGCAGGAAGGAGCCCCCGGCAGCCCGGAGGAGCATGGGCACCCTGCGGGATTTACAGTACGCGCTCCAGGAGAAGATCGAGGAGCTCAGGCAGCGGGATGCTCTCATCGACGAGCTGGAGCTGGAGTTGGATCAGAAGGACGAACTGATCCAGAAGCTGCAGAACGAGCTGGACAAGTACCGCTCGGTGATCCGGCCCGCCACCCAGCAGGCGCAGAAGCAGAGCGCGAGCACCTTGCAGGGCGAGCCGCGCACCAAGCGGCAGGCGATCTCCGCCGAGCCCACCGCTTTCGACATCCAGGATCTCAGCCATGTGACCCTGCCCTTCTACCCCAAGAGCCCACAGTAAGCAGGGGTTATGCGCTGGGGCCACGGGGCACCCTGTTGGTGGGGAGCTGCGGGTCTCTGTGTTGTCTGTCGCCCCCCCTCCCGCCCCGCCCGCTTGCCTTGTCTGTCCTCATCCTCAGAACTGTTTCATTTTAACGGGCACCACTTGCGGGGACGTGCACGTTTCTAGAGCCAGACACTGCATCTACGTTGCCTTCGTGTCTTTGTCAGATGTCAAGCTATTTTTTAAAAAATGGATCCATATACGTTCCTAGATGCCACCCACTGTGTATGTAGAGTTTGAACGTGCCCAGGTGTGTGTCCAGCTGTGTGTGTATGAGTGAGTGTGAGAAGCTGAATAAAAAGCCCCATCTCCCAAATGCCTTGGCATAGCTGCCCAGCCGGAAAACCCTAAATGCAGGCTCGTCAGACTTGAAATGAAATGCGTCTGATATCACCCTTACTTTCTATGCTTTTGTGGCTCTTCCGGATTGCTCTACATGCTGGCAGTTCACACCGGTACCTAGCTTCAACCCTGATGTTCTGTCATCATCAAAGTGTCAAAAATAAGGAAATGTGCATATAAAAAGGCAGGTTTTTTTTTTGATTTTCTGAATTGGGTGGCATTTGCAATCCACAAATGGAAGCCTAGTCTTTTTTCCATAACAAAGACTATTGGGAGAGTATTGCTTATTTTCCTTAAGGAATTTGCATTAGGTTACTCCTGGGGCACTTCTTTCTCCCAAGGGGGTTGCATGTTTCCAGGTTCAAATATACAGAAGTGCACTTACCTGTATTGACAGTGTAGATGCCCTGTTTGCCTTACTCTTGGCTTCTGATGCAACCACTCCAGCATTGTTCTAGCATTTTAGACAACTGTGTAGTGCTGATGTCAGTGGGCTTCACAACTGGGGTGGGAAAACTGAATGAAACTTGTTATACACTACTCAACTCAGAGTTCTTATGTAAAGTGGCAGGAACATGATGTTAATATAGAACGAACATCCACATGAATGGTATCTTTAATTAACAGATAGTGGCATAATTGATAAAGTGAAGGATTTTGATATTCTATTCGAAACTACATCACATTGGCTGGATGGCCATGTTACATAATAATACAAGGTCCCCTGGAACCCTTCCCTTCATAAAAACAAGGAACTAATATAAGAGAGAGTAAATACAGGATTATATCCTTTTGTGTTTATTGGATTTGGGGGAGCTTGAGAGTACGCAGTAATTCCGCTTTTGAAAACAGGCTTGTACCTATACTTGTTGGTTCGCAAAGAACATATGTTGTTCCTCATGCAGGTTTAGCTTCATGAGGAGTTTATATTTTGTGAAAGAGCGGGGAAGAGACAATACGAATAAACATTTCTGAGATTCTGACCTCACCAAGTTGCCTAATAGTTCAGTAGACTTAGATTTGCCTTAGAAACCTGAATGGTCTGTATTCACTCCAACTTTCTCTGGTAAATTAATTTGCAGTCCTGACATGCTTGCCTGTTTTAGCTAACGAGGTACATGGCCATCTCTCCTGGGCCAAGTTTTGCATAATGAAAAAAAATAACTCAAAGACAGCTCTCTGCATCTTTAAGCATTCCGTAGGATCTCACTTTAGTATCTGCAGGATGTTGGAGTAACACAGAGCAAACTCCGCTTTTGTAAAAAAACCACTTCAATAGGTTTTATAATGAAGCATGATCCAGCCAGCTGATAACTCCAGTTCACCATTGTGTCAGGCAAGATCTAGAGGAATCTAAGCTGTAGGGGAGGAGCTGAAGTTTTAGAAGTCTCTTAGTGCTTGACACGAAGAACAACTAGATTTTTTAAAAAGTCCATGGTGGAAAACGAAATGAGTGTGGCATATAATTCTGTTACAATAAACATTTTATCCAGCAATTCTGTGCGTTCTGATATTTATTTAATTACTTCTGCTTTGAAGAAGTCCGCTATTAAGGTATCACCATGATGGTTTTGGTGATTCTGAAGGGTTATACTGAAGAAAATGATAGAATGTTTTCCAAGCTTAAATAATTTTGGAAAAACATCTGTTCTTTTTTCACACTTACATAAAGAAAACTAGAATAAAATTGGCTTAAGTGGTAGAGTGTACCTCTCTTAAGAGAAAGAGAAGTGCAAAATTATTATTCTCATGTCATTTGAATGATTGTGCAAGATAGCTCCACAAAAAAATTAGCAAAATTTGCCAAAGAAGCCTTGTTTGAATTTCAGTTTATTTCACTATAAAAAATTGATTATACTGACTTACTGTCAACAAGTGTTTGTCTTCATATTTCATCTTTAGTGCAACTTAAATTTAGTCATCTTTCTTAAACTCACACACAGATTATTGTGAGTTCCAGTTAAAATCAAACCATCTAAATAGCATAAAATTGATTTCAAATTCATATTAGTTTTCTGTTCTCTTTCCATTAGATGTAGGTAAGTGCCCAGTTAACATTCTGCTCAATTATCTTATGTATGCAAATATATTTGTTTACTTTTTGCTTACTGAGGTTGCCTTTTGAGGATGGTAATTTTTGAAACTTTTGTTTTTTAGTGGTTTGAGGTCATTTGAAAAATACTGTAAAATGAAAATTAACTTATTAACTTAAGTCATCTTAACATTTTTGGTTTGGAATTTTACTTTTAAACTGGGAACTGGAGGGAAGGCTCAGGCAGATTACAGGAGATAGCCAGGGTTCTTCTGTTGCACCTGTGAGGCCAGGCGAGTGCTTTGTCTCTTTCACACCTGTATACAAACAAAAAAAGCTTAAGCCCTTTTGTTGTTATGAATGGGAGGCAAAGAACTGATGTAGCAAATTGAAATCTGTATTCCACTGCTACAAAATAACTAGTTGAGAGTGTAAACTATTAGACTGTATGTTTTGAAGTAGATTGAGCAAATAAACCCTTAAAAATGAAAAAAAAATCCATTTTATGAGATCAGGTAGCCTGTTGGTCATATATATATATATATATATATATATATATATATATAAACAATTCTTATTGGCTTTTAAAGTAATTTTATTTCATGGCATTTCATTCCTGAAAATTGATTCTATTTTTCTTTTAAGAGTGAAACTCTGATATTTTGATCTAAACCCTTTACGTATTGTAAATATTCCCCAATCCTTTCTGTTTTGCTGTCACAGGGTTTCATGTCATTTCAGTTGGGCTATATAGATTTGAGTTCCTATCAAAAGTTGTTAGTGTCTCTGCATGCTTGTTAAGCTATTGCTTTTCCCCTTAGAGGTAGCTGAATTTCAGGGAATTTTGACATATTTTGTTATGTTTCAAAACTTTTTGATTGTGAAGTACTTTGGAAGAGCTGAGGCTAAAAAGAAATATATATATATATATATATATATATATATATATATTAATTTTTAAGGAGGCATTAAGTTTAACAAGATCCTTTATGAACTTTTAAACCTTAACACTAGTACATCTCAAGAGAAATGGAATCTTTGTACAGGCTGTATGTTAAATTCTGTAGGAAGTTGAGAGAATTCTAGAATTTTAGTGTGATCATAGATGGCATAATATCAAAGGCAACAATAAAGTTTAAAATGTACCCTACAGCTCAGTTCAATACTTTTATGGGATATCTGCCATGTGTAAGCTATAGTCAGGCATTAGGGGTGAGAGTTATACAGGTCCTACCATCAAGGGGTTAACAAGTGGCTAACAGTCCTGCATAAGTAAATATTCTAGAAAGTAGAGTGAGGCAAGTCACAGAGGAGATACTTAAGACAGTTGGTAAAATATGATTGAGCTCATTTAATTTTGTGGTATCAGAAAGTCTTAATGGAAGTGGAGGTATTTAAAGTAAGTAGTATTTGGAGGATGACCATCATTTAGTGGTGATGGGATGAGAGGGGTGAGATGGGGATGGGGAAAGCCATCAGCAAAGGGACAGGCAGCAAAAGAAAGCAGAGGGTCCATCTGAGGAAGGACAGCAACTAATGGCTGTACCAGAACACCATACCACAGTGGGAATTGAGGAAAAGCAAGTTTAGGCTGGAGAGAATGACAATCTTAGTTTCTATTTTAGAAAGTAGGGGAAAGGACATTTCTGCTTGTTTTTAGAATAATCAAGAATCGTGTGTGTGTATGTGTGTATGTTTTACGTGGAGAACTAATAGTTACCCATAAGTAAAGCTCTGAATCTCAGAATGTCAGTCCAATCCTCCGTCCCTCAGCAGCGCAGCACTGATTAATAACCATAACTATTCCAACGCGGTAAGGGCATTTAATGTAACTAAGCAGCAGGTGATTAAAATTCTTAAAGAAACCCAGTTCCACTCTTTCACAAAAGCAAGTTCCGTTTTCCACTCCCTTGAAAATGCTCTCATGGAAAAAAATCTAATTTTATGCCACAGACTAGCATAGCAGGCTCCTCACATACCCAGGCGAATGGGACAAGAGAAGTGAAGCTGATGTTGGTTTTTGAAATTCATTTTTCTTGTTTGTGGGGAGGTGTTAAATTACAACTTAATGTTATTCTAATAGGCTTTTCTATTTAAGTTTGCTTGTTAATTGAACATGGCAGTCTATGCAGTAAATTTGAAGTTTTGGACGGCTTATATAAAAAAGGTATGACAGCAGATTGCAAAAACTTTGTTAGGGTGTTTGAAGCACAGTCAAGTTGTGTGCCCCTAACAGGGGGCTTATAATAAAAATACTGACAAAAATACCTTAAAATAGAGTAGCTCAAGGGATTGCCTGACACTATAAATGACCAGCTTCCTTGCTCTACTGGGCCCCCTTTTCAAGCCCCACTACTTTTTACTTCACTAAAGAGTTGGGTTTGTATTCCCAATGGGAAAGGGTAGAAGAAGGCAGACGATGTTTTTATTGTTGCTGTTTGCAGATTATAAGGCATATGGAAACATTTTTCTTTTTTCTGTCTGCCTAGCAATGGAGGGGCTCCATGGTATCCTAGCAACCCGTTTGAACACCAGGGCTGCTGCTCTTTCTGCCATTTCTACCATAGGTGCAGCTGCCCATCTCAGGGAACCAGGCCTGCTGCTAGCACTCAGACCCTCCAACTTGAACCTTCCATGCTCGGAGAACACAAGACACTATGATAAATAAGCACATGCTGCAAGCAGCGTTTACCAGTGTGCTCAACAGCTCATTATGCAATCACATCTGTGGCATTTGGAATCCTAATCTGAATTGTTGAGCTGGCACTCTTGGCCACCCCTTCCCTGTCAGCCCTTCTCTGCTTCCTCATACCCAGCCTTCTGACACTAGTTCTACGTTCCTCTCACCATCTTTTCTACAATGACTGTGTTCATCAGCGTCTCCTTAAGATTGGCTTTCTGAGAAGTTAAATATGTGCAGCCTGTGTGCGCTCTCTAAGTATAATTTTGTTTGTAAGAGTAGAGGAATGTTCTCCCTCCAAAGCTGTCATGTACATATAAACAATGGCACAAAAAGTGTAGCTACACAAAACAGATGTTTAACGAAAGGTAGGACTAAGTATGCTCCCAGAAGTGTCTCATTTCTGAATGGATTTTATAATCAGCAACGTTTTTATGAAAAAAACAAAACAAAAAAACAACACAAAAAATCCAGAAGAGTAGAGTTAGAAGAAGAGTTGTGTGTTGGGGGCAATAGAAAGGGCAAACCAAGGTGAGTGTTGTGAAAGCTGTACCATATTTACAAAGCAGTTGGAGAGGAGGGATGGGCTTTGTGGCAAATAAATAGACAAAATGACAGGGATAGAATCGGTAAGTCAGGTAGTACTTTGTGGAGGGAGACAGTCCCAGGGAGGAGACATCCAAACTGGAGTATAGTGGAAACTTGCCTCTTCTGGGTGTGGGAGTCACACAGGGATTTTAAGCTATTTCTCTCTAGGCCAATGCTTATTTTGAATGCCTTGTATTGTTTCAAACATCCCCTAGTCTGGTATGGGGCAGAGCTTGGTGATTTTTGTGCACTCTACAGTACAGAAGAAGGAATGAGGAGAACAAGCCAGTGTATCACTGTCTCTGAAATAATGGGTCAGAATGGCACTGCCCTTCATCGTCATAATGTTTAACATTTATTGAGCACTTACTGTGTGCCAGGCACTGCTCCTGTGCTTTCCATAGGTTGTCCTTTTTAGCAAACAATCCTGGAAGGAAGGCTCCAGAGCATCCCCGTTTCACAGCACTGGGGTACGGGACACTGAAGCTCAGAGAAGCCAAGCAAGTTGCTCAGGGTCACACATATCGTAAAAGGCTGAACCTGAATGGGAACTCAAAAGCCATTCTCCTTAGCCACTAGGTTCTCCTGCTTCTCAAGGAGTGTGAGGATTAGGCAATTGCACTAAAACCTAATGAATAACATTTAGGCTGTTTTCAGGGGAGTATCTGTTCACCAATAATTAAATTGGAAGTGAAGTACTTTGGGAGAAGTGGGGAAAATAAGTAGGCACAGTGGTTTCCAAACTTTGTCGCACATTAGAACCGTCTGGGGAGCCTTTAAAACATCCAGTGCCTAGGTTTACCCGAAGCCAGTTAAAATCACACTGTCTGGGGGTGGAAGCCAGCCATCATTACTTTTTAAAGATTCCTCAGGTAACTTCAATGAGCAACAAAATTTGGGAACCACTCCGATAAGAAGACAACAAGATGTGCGTGTATACATGCTTGTGTATATGATATTAAACAAAGGACCAGGATAAATTTTCCGTTTAAAGAATTGAATGTTTCTATTGGTTAAAACCTTTAAGCACTAGGAGCTTGCAAAAACAGTGGACTTGTTTTTCCATATTATGGGTGTACACTATTTAATTAGAGTCTTATTGTTTATTTTCCCAAATAAGTAATCATTCGTTCTCAACACTGCCTGCATATTAGAACCATGTAAGAAACTTTAAAAAATACCTTTCCTGGAGTGCCACATCCGGAGATTCTATTTCATTGCTCTGGGGTGGACCTCAGGTATAGGTATATTATTTTAATTCCCGAAGTGATTCTACTGTGCAGCTAGGATAGAAAATCTATTTGAAAGGTTATTCAACTTTGGTTGTTATAGGATACTTGAATTCCCATTCTTTGGGAAAGCACTTTCCTTGGTCCCTTTTTATCAGCCCAAGACCCCTGCTTGCCTTACAGCCAGGCAGCTCCAGCTCTCCAATCCCCACAGCATTTGACCTTGATATCTGGGGTAATTATCTGTATGGACCTGGGGCTTCACTCAATGGATAAGTATGTTTCCTCTTTCCTGCCAGCCGTGAATCCTGGCCACTGTTCAAATATGACACACATTAGGATCAGCTGTCATCCCAAGCTCTTTTCTACTCTCCCAGGAGAGAGTGGGGTGGGGTGGGGCAGCCTCCTCATTAGCCAGTAAGACTGTTTCCATGGGTCCCAGATGCTCCTATGAACTATGAAGTACATGGAGGTAAGACAATGAGCTCCCCTTGAAAGAGCAGTACAGGGCTTGTAGTGCCTCTCCTTCTGGTATGTGATGTCTCTGCAGCCAGCTACAGTTTTTTTTTTTTCCATACAGATATTTTATCCTTTTAAGGCAAACAGCCTGAGCTCAGGCTGAGGAGTACTTTCCAAGGAGGCTTCAGAGAAAGCCGAGCAAGCACATCAAGCTCTCAGCCCCCTTTTCCGGATGGTTTGGTTTGAGTGAACAAGTCTGGGCATGGCTGGCCATTGAGAGGTCTGAAATAAACCTCCCAATCAGAGAATCTCAGTATGTCCCTCAGGAGGCCTTCTGGGGAAGATGGGAATCCCAGCACCCTGTGGTCACAGCCTCACTGCTGCCACAGATCTCCAGCTCTTCTCGGTGTCTCCTTGCTTATCCTCTTTTCCCATATATACTGTGGTCAAAAACTCCTCGAGATGTTCCTAACGGCCTCTGATAGGAGCCTGTTTACATTTGTAATTTAATCATCACCTTCTCAGGTGAGGATCAGCCAACACAATGCTTTGTATGAGATGAAAATAGCTAATATAATTGCAAATACTTTTTGGTAAAAATCATCATCTCGTTATGGGAGTCAGCGAGAAGCTGCCTTGTCTGTTTCCCCCTCCTTCTAAAATATGAAAATGTATTCAGCTGACAGATAGCATGTTAAAGCAGACTAGATGTAATAAGGCTGCCGGGAGGATTGGGGACATTAATTACGCAGGGAAGTTAATTGTAAGGAAAGTAAACACTTTCATTATGAATCCTGCTTTATGTCTTGCATTTGGTTATTGGACCTAAATGGGAAGGATAAGAGGAATTAGCAACAATAAAGAAAAATGAACAAAAGCATGGGTTCGCTTATATGACTGAGCTTTTCGAAGCAGTATGGTGGATGAGAGTTTGTAGTAGGACACTAGGAAAATGTATTAACAGTTCTTATAATTCAAGATATGAAAGGATGGGCATTAGTATAGAAAAGAATCAGTGACAATTTAGTATCAACATATACTACTTGCACCTGCGTCAAATTAAAAAAAAAAAGTTCCTTACCTTTGCCTGTCTAAAGATCATGAATTCTAATTAAACTTCACCAGAATCGCTTTAAGACAGATGCAATTTAATTGATTTCTATAACTTAGGCCCAGCAAAAGCATAAGTAAATAGCTTAAATTATTAATATGTGTCAAAACCAGATCTAATGCCATTAACCTTCAAATGTTCAGTTTCCTCACTTCTAGACCATGTGTGCTCTTTTAGGAGTAGCACACCATTTCTTTGAACATGACGTAGTTATAGTATCAGCCAGTCTGTTTAAGTTGATTAATTGTATTAAATGCCAATGATGACAAATACACCTCAGTTTAGCAAAAATACTTTTGTTATTTTCCGAAGCAATCGTATCATGGTAATATCAAGCTTTCGCCAGATCTACAATAGACCAAGGAATAAGGGAAAACCAGCTCCTTTCTGGATATACTGCAAATCATTTTAATGGTCCAGCTCTATCAATAAATTATGGTTTTCACACTGCTTCTAAACTTGGAGTGAGAGGAAAGGAAAAAGGATTGTCATGACAAGAAAGAAAAACGTGAATTCTGAATTTTGCCCCTCTGGCGCTATGGTTGCTGATGTCCTAGAGGGGGCCATACTCTACCGTTTCTGCAGGTGGCTGGCAAACACTCTGTACCTGCTAGCATCCCTCCACACTTGAGCCTTCCTAAGACACGCTTTGCCTGAATCACTGGTGACCGAGTAATACATTTTATGTTGTGGCAAGGGAGCAACGATGGCCCTAGATTAAGCTTGTGCTGGTTTGACAGGGTGTCACCATATCCTTTATAGAGGAATATTAAACACTGGAAAGTCACACAGGTACCATTTTGCTAAGCCTGTGATGGGGATTCATTATGTCAGCGGGAGGAGAGGAAAAAACATGCTGTGGAGTAAATCCTGGAGTGTCCGCTGCATGCACTCTCGAGCATGGATCTCTGTGTGAATCTTGGTCTTCATTCTGGGTAACTGCTATTGTCTTATTTAGGAACTGGCTGAGGATACCAAAGCTTAGAAAAGTAAGCTGGCAGACAGATATGTAAGAGTAGTTTTTGGCTGGAAGATCTATTCAGTGAATCCTTCTTTACTTTGAGTAAATGAATTTGACTTAGTAGAAATCTTTCAGTTCTGAATTGTTAAGGAAAATCTTTTTTTCCCCCCATAGCATATGGTAGAGTGTATGTAACATGAAAGAATTGCTCCAAGATTCTAGTCATTCATTTAATACTTAACTTTATAAAAATGTAGTGCTGAACTCCACCGTACACTTGTATAAATAATGGTTCTGGTTATAGATCTGAAAAGCTTTCGAATATTGTGAAAGGAATTATGCTATGACTTTTTCTTTTGTAGTGGTAGCCTTGATCACGAAATAGTTATTTTTCTTCAAAATCTTATTTCAGACTGTTTGTTGTTCCTCATAAAAGGAAAAGATGACATGAAAAATGATAATTTGTCTGACTCTGACTTCCAGATGTCTTAGCATTACTTAGTATGGAGGCGTACATTCTCTTGTTGAAAGAAGAGAAACAAGAACTAAATGATTCCTTGTTCACGTAGCACTGAACGACATAAAATTCAATGGATATTATTATGAAACCATCAACATGAACAGGAATGGCAAATAAATATGATAAACCCACTGTAACTGGAGCAGCTTCTATTAACTTCTTGCTACCTCTTTACCTTTTTACATACGTCATCAATTCATCTAGGCTTTGCCTTTTCTTTGTGTAGCTTAAGACATTAACATGTTCATTCTCCCTCTTTGAGTTTTGGTGGGAAATGTCTAGCCTAACCATTAAATACCTAGCCTAAACTATTAAAAGAGTATAGTCTATAGCCTTTGAAATAATAATAATGAAAGAAAAAATTCCAGAAATAGAGAATTTAGGCACTTAGTAGTGTTATATATGTGTGTTTGAGTATTCATTTACATATTTAGGAATAATTATAAGAAATTATTTGAGAAAGTTCTGATATTTCAAGAGTATCCTATTTCCATCAAGAGTTGTATTCCATCTTATGATATATTATAATCACAATATAATCATAATTGTTTTAAGCAAGACAGAATTACCCTTCTATACCCTCACAAATGAAGAAATCAAAAGAACTATTACTGAAATATTTTGGTGAAGATACCACTGCAAAATATGCAGAGAGATAAATAAAGTGGAACACATCCCCCAGAACCTTCATCCTAAAGAATAAAACAAAGCACTGATCATCACAGAGGAGGGTACCTTCCTCTGGTGACTTTATCTTCTTATCTTTTGGTACCACCACTGAAGTCCTGTGCCACATTAATCATTTATCATCAGAGCAGTGCTCCATCTTCTGGATTCCTAAGGGCTACTGTCAGTGTGATGGATGGAAAATAACACAGATATACATTTATTTGTCTTGACAAGAGTGGTACTCTCTGCTAGACAAGCTTAGAGGTTATTAAATAATATCAAAGTGGACCCTTGCTAGTGAGTTTTTTAAATCATCTAGGGCAGGTATATCCCCCTCCCCCTTCTTGACTCCTCTTACTAGAGTTCAACACTTCTTTTTGTAATTATTTTAGATTGCTTTCTCATCATATAAGGGAAGGACATAATATTAAAATCT
>NW_017731511.1:1471909-1519144 GCF_001890085.2 Hipposideros armiger | reverse complement strand
GGATCAGGATGATTACGAAAAATATTTTTCTGTGCTCTCTCATGTAATTCTCAAAATAATGAAATAGTAGATATTGTTATCATGTCAGTTTTTCAGAGGGAGAAAATGAGGCACAGCGAAGTTAAACAATTCACCCAAAATAAAACAGTGGGCTAAAGCACTCAAGGTCTGTGTAAGCAGGTCTGGGTTAGCAGGTCTGTGTAACCCAAGGGCCCATGTCACTCTCTATGTGCAATGTTGCTCAGCTGATGGACCCAGCAACTCTTTTTTTAATTTATTTTTTATTTCTTTTTAGCATAAGTCCTATTTTCCACTCCCTTTTATAGTTTTGTTTCTTTTGTATAGCTCTTCGGTAATTTTTCATATACCCACATTTTTCATATATCATGTACCCACCTACCCATGGTGGCCTTAGGTGCACACTCTTTTAGAGACTAGCACACCTTAGTATCATGGTAGTTCTTAAAATAATACTGTATTGATGCTATATTTAAGTGTTATCAAATACAATTGCTCATGCTTGAAGCCTTTTTTGCTCTATTGTACTTGTAAGTTTTCCCCCTTCTGTGCTTGCATATTTTCTTTTGTTGGTTTAGAAATTTAATTAGCCTGTGCTTATCCCTACTGAATCAAATTCCCATTTTAAAGAAACATTCCTTCAATTTATCAATGCCTTATTTCCTTATTTATTTTTCCCCCAGTCTTAGCATCTTAATTGAGTATTATTAGAAAGTTTGTCAAATACCTTCTGATTCTTCTTTATTTGGTACTTAATAAACATATTCTACAGATTGGTTTTCAGTTATTTGTTTGTCTGTTCAAACATTTAACACATATTAAGTTACTACTCTAGAGTAGGGCTATCCTAGATGCATCTCTTTTCACCCCCAATTTTTTTAATACCTGAAAACCTGTGGCTTTAGAGTATACGCTAAAAAAGACACTGCCTTTTCAGGGGTCCTTCCAACATGGCTTGGGCCCAGGAAACCTGAACTGGAGTGCCATTTCCAGTTTTCAGTACCTGACTACAGAATGCTGTGTGCATTTCCTTCCTCATGTCCATCAGAGTTTGAATTTTTATATGTTGGTCATTATTTGGTTAACATCTCCTTTCCCCCAAAGATGGTGAGTGCCGTGAAAACAAAGCCAGGGTCTCTTTTGCTCCATGTTATATCCTTGGAGCCCAGAACAGGGCTGACACAAGACCTATAATGGCTCTAACGTCAAAGGAAGAACAAGACGAAGCTTCTTCATGTGCCTTGGTGTCTGGTACTTCATCTTTTAAATTAAAATTTTTTTAAATGGGAAACTTCTGTCACCAGGCTCAGTAAGAGGGTTTTACAAACTTTTGAACTTGAATGCCCTGGCCTGCCTTGGTGAGGTTTCCTGTACTGCAAATGTTCATCATGGCCCCTGACATTGTCTTATAGAACTCATACCCTTTGCTTGTTTTACCTGCCTGACCTCTGAAGGCATTTGAGTTTTTTTGCTGGAAAAACTGGGATGACATAATCTTGAAAAGTCCCTCTTATTTTAGTTTCAATAATCTGTAATCTATATTATCTTTCCAAGGAAGCATACTTGTCCTCCAATTCAAATAAATGTTTCATTTCAAGCTCTGCCACATAAAACCTTATAAACTGGTTAACTTCGAAAAGTAAATGCGTTCATTGCTGAGAAATACAAGCATGGAATTAATGGAACTGTTATAGTTACAGGAATATCTTTTCAAACTCTTAATTCTTTTTGCAGATGCAGCCAGAAACCTCACTAACAAAATCCTATCAAGCTTAAGATAATAGCTTACTAATTTTGACTATCCAAAAATTCACATAGCTTTTAACATTATGAGATGGTAGAGACCATCAAACTTACGATAAAATACTGTTTCATGAAGTGCTTGCCTCAACATTAATCGAAATAAAACAGGGAAAATTTAAAGGCTGATTTTGTTTGGCGTATTGCTTTTTAGCTCTTTGTGGTGGACCCTGGGAACACCCAATCCTAGAAAAAAATGTTTCTTCTGATCATGTGCTTCTGTGAATGTCTGAGACTATTTTCCTGGAAGGTCTGTGCACCAGTGCCACTATATGTCTTGTATCTGGTAAAAGTAGGGCTTGAGAAATACTTATATTCATTGGGCTGGAAAAATGAATATATGTTTGATCTCACTTTTGCTTCAGGATATGTGAGTGAATAACGGGGAATGGGTCATTTTACAGAAGAGATAATTAGGGATCAAAGTGGTGAGGTAACAAAACCCACATTCAGCAGCTCTTAAGTGATAACACGGTAAATGCAGTAGGTCATCAGTTTATTTCATCCCCCTTTCCACACTCTGCAGCAGGAATGCATTCATGAGACTGCTTTGAGAATCCATAGAGCGGTGGTTCAACAATGCATTTATGTAAAATACAGAAAGGTAGACTCAGGACACAGAAAATATAACAGATAAAGGCATGGGCTCTGGTTTCACTGCTGTTTTACCACTTACTAGGTGTGTGACATGGAATTTATCTGAGCTTCCATTTTTTTTCATTATAAATGAGGATTAAAACACATGCCATGACTAGAGATGATGTTTGTGAGTCCCTCAGCACATGATCCAAACATAGTATGAGCGTCATAAGTCATCTAAAACATAAGCTGTTGGGATTCCCATTATATTGTCACTTTTGCGTTTATCACACCAAATTCCATTATTAAGGTGCTATTGCCATCTCTTATCCAAACTGAAGAGCATGAGGTAGAAAGAGCGTCAGTAATGACAAGGTCCTAGAGCAGAGCCCAATGCCACCAGCGTGGCTTTGCTGGGTCCTATTCAGAGGAAGATTGAGTGGCAGCAAGAATCCTACATGACTTCTTTGTGGGCTGTGGGCAAGGAAGAACAAACACAAAGAAGCCTGAAGTTCCACAGCAGTGCAGTTTATTTCATTCAATGAGCAGGTTCAGGCCTATAGAGAAGTCAAGGATGGATTGGACAAGTTTGAACTGAGTGAGATGTATTTAAATAATATTAAGAAGTCAGAGTGAAAATAGCTGTAGTACTATCTGAAGGGAAAGCTAGCTGCCTGTGCTATCAAAATGGGAAGAATATTTGGTGGTCATTCTTTGCAGATGTATTTATGTGAAATGGTAGTAACATTGTTCTTAACCTTCATTTTAACACATTTTAACAGAAACATTAAGTATGTAGAACATGGCACTGCTGCTTTAGAGGACTCTGCATTTTTAAAGACCCACTGCCTGAATGATTTGATTTTTATCCATCACAAGTATTTAGAGCAAAATGCCTTTTATGTTTCCTGAAATGTCTGTATGAAAGTAATGCACTGATAATGGATTTCTATTTGAAAACCATTCATTCTCGACTTCAACATTTGCTGTCCAAGCTGAGATGTGATCAGATGTGGAACATAATCTTAACCTATAAATACTTTCTCTTAATGACTTTGATACTGCATCTCAAGATGTCTTTTCAAAAACAATATGATTGTGAGTAAAAGCAGTGATAACAGCCTTGTTAGCTTATTGGATGTATATATTAATAGTCTTGGACAAGTGTTTGACAGTTGGGGTGATGAGCTGATAATGGAAAGCTTTAGAATAAAAATACTCATTTATTTTAAAATGTGTTGTCTAGTACAAAAAAGAATATTTTTTACAGCTTTATTGAGGCATAATTTACATACCATAAAATTCATCCAGGGTACATGTACAGTACAGTGATTTGTAGTTAATTTATAAAGTCTTACAGCTATGACCACAATCAAGTTTAGAACTTTTCTATTACCCCCCAAATCACCTGGGGCTCATTTACATTCAATCCCAGCTCCACTCCAGTCCCAAGCAATCACTGATCTTCTTTCTGTATTTATCAATTTAGCTTTTCTATACATCTTATTTAAACAGGTATCTTATTTTGCAAATTACATCAATTCACTTGAATGACTATGTGACATCAACTTATGGCTTATTCAATGTGAAGATTGAAGTTTAAATGTTAAGAGTGTATTTGAGCCCAGGACATGTGTTGTTACAATTAAACATTAAACCTCCTTAGTGTTATAAGATTTCAACTGGATGATTTTTTGGAATTGTTTTTGGAGTAATGCAGAAACTGAGGAATTTAGTTTTGTACCTACATCCAATATATTAGTGTGGTAATGACATGCTTAACAGTAATAACAATAATAGTAGCAGGGTGCCATTTAGAAAATGCTTACTGTGTTCAGGCCTTCTACTAGGGGATTAATTTACATTTTTTCCTAATCTTTGTAATAGTTCTGAAAGTTTGAGAGTGTTTGTAGCGACAAAAAAAAGTGAAGCAAAATCAGAGAAATTAAGTAATTTGCCCAAGACCACACAATGCTGCCAGAGTCCAAAGTCTATGCATGTGGCTGCGGTACTGAGTGGTACTGTGGTAAGCACATTGTGTAACTTATACTTTTCTACAGCTGCCCAAGTCTTTCCATTTTATTTTTTTTTCATCACTAAGATATATCCTTGAAGTTACCCTCTCACTTGCCAGTTTGGCTTCCCATGTATATTCTTCCAAGAACTAGTGGAAGAAGAAAATATCAGTCTGTTAAAGATAAGCACCAATCCCTGAGGTGAATATAGAATTAATCAGGGAGCTGTTTGTGAAATGACAGAGACAAAGACAGAGGAGATACTTGAATTATGAGATAAAGGAATGGATAAGTGTATATGAGAGATATATAAGACAAAAAAACCTTTACAAGATTTGAGAAGGTGGAGGCTTTCAATACAAACTCTGTTAAAACCTTTTTGAAAGGTTGACTTTTCAGTGGGGCTGAAAACACATGAACAAGACTAAATGCTCTCTAATGCAGATGGGCCTGCCTCTGGTGGGACATAAGTGATTTAGGTGACTGCGGCTGACTCCACTTTCTCTCACGAAGGAACTTGGCTAGCTACCTGGCTGGCTGTATTCCCCAGAAGCCTTTGCTCTGATGCCAGTCAATCCTGCCTGGTGCAAAGGCTTCTGGGTTATGAGCCAATGGGGAAACATGGCAAATCTGTTGCTTATTCAGCAGTGAAATGAGGTGGCACTTTTTTTTTTTTCTTATTGTATAGTACCAGGAACAAAGTTTCAATTTGAGAGAATAAAGAATAATTTTACTTTGAGGATTCACTGGGGATTGATAAAAGAGATTTCAAAGCTGAAACTATTTCATATGGTTGCAGTAAGCTGCAGATTCAAGCTTCAGTTACAGAAGCATTTGGAAGTCTTAAATTCCATCGCCCATGTTTGGATTTTTCTTATTCAAATAAGTAATGGTAAAGATAGTGATGTTTGTGTATGGGAGCATTTTGATAAATATATAGATGCAGAACAACTGGGAATTTAAAATATTAGAGATACACATGTACATGTGCATTCATATACAAAGGATTTAGAGCAATTTCATAAAAATGCATATGATGCAACAAGATTTTCAAAAATACCCCATAAATCATTGAGCAAGTTGATACTGTTTCTACATGTTTTGTGTATTTGCAGACTACAGAATGGTGGGCAGAACATAATCGATATGGAGACCACAGTTGTTTCCTGGACTAGGAGCATCAAGGTCACTTACAAGACTTTGGTTTTTAGAGCTTTTGATTTTAAATATGTTTGTGTGTGTGTGTGTGTGTGTGTGTGTGTGTGTATGTGTATATATGTATGTGTGTGTATATATATATACACACACACATGTGTGTGCACATATATATGTGTGCGTGTGTTTGTGTGTGTAGGGACTAATAGTCTATAAGGGGAGTCAACATTTACATTTAAGTTTTCTTATTTTTTTCATCTTCAAATACTACAAAAGTCCACAGTTAACATTGGAGGCCTTTGAAGCTCAGAGAGGTTAAGCAACTTGATCAAGACCACAAAGCTCTATGTAAATGAAATCAGAATTTGAACCCAGTCTGGTTGACTCCACACTCTCACTCTTTCCATTACAGAGCATTGTCTGTTAGTGCTAAATTAGAGCTAAAAACAAACAAACTAACAAACAAACAAAAACAAAACAAAACAAACCGTAAGGTTTGCTTACTGCACCCTCTTTATTATACAAGTAATAACAGAGATCCGGAGATTCTGTGATCTAGGGAGGGTAATGGCACTGCTAAGGGGTTAAGCCCAGGTCTCTTAATACCTAATTCTGTTCTCCTTCATTTCCTGTGTTGACTTCTAGTTTCTAGATGTTTCTAAATTCTTGTTCTTGGAAATCAGTTGTTGCAGATGTAAAGGCAGTTTTCTCACAGTCTCTGTTTCCTGTATCTGCTCCCCAAATGTTTTGATCAGCGGTTTGGCTCTCTGTGTTGTTGTAATCAAATACCCAAGTGCTGGTAACGCCCACTTTCCCAGGCTGAAGCCAGGGACTTGATTTCTTTGGGCACAGCCCGCGCGGATTGTAATACCCTGTTTCCTTAGCTGCCTTCAAGAGTAAAATAAGCAATTTCATTTAGCATTAATTTCTGCCTTATTCACTGAGGGAAACCGTATAGTTAACTGCAATTTCAGTTATTTTCAGCGCAACTTCAAGGGAATTCTTTGACAGGAGCCAGCCAGCACGCCTGGCTCCGCTGCCTTCACACACACGCGCAAACGAGAGAGCAGGGCGATGCTTGAGGAACCACTTTCTGAGTCAAAGTAAATTAGCTTGCTGTCTGCCTGAGCGTTTTACAGATGTACACATCTTCCGGACAGGATCTGCTAGGTTTCAGATTTGGGCAAATCAAGGGCTTGAAGCATGCTAGAGAAATTCACATTTAAAGTAGACATAGAGTTCTTATTATCGAAGGCAACTGGTTCAAGGAAAAAGAAAATGCGGGGTTTTGGCAGACCATAAAGATCTGGAAAACCTGAGACGCACTGTTTTTGCCCCCCTTTTCCCGTAGAGAGAGAAATGTAATGCTATTGATTGTGGGGCTTTAATGATTTCTTTCTGCCTAGGTTTGTATGTTACCAACTTTCATAAAGGATATGTGTGTGATATCACGATATCAAAATTAGAAGTAGGCAATGTGTCTTTTTATTTAATAAATATAGTAGCTTGTTTTTCAAAAGGTAAATAAAATCAAGGCACAAGAGCTTGAGAATGATCGCGTTGGAGGCAAAGAGGAGGAGGAGAAAGGTGAAAGAATGAAAGATGGGGATTTAAAGCAGGTACGGGGCTCTGCATAATGAGCTCCTGGCTCTGTAGCCCCCGTTTTTCTAATCGTTACAGCTAAAGACATTAACCTTTACATTGCATTTGTCCACAGACTGAAGACAAAGCATGTGCTTAGACACTATAATAGTAATTTCTAGGTCAGTTGCGTGGTCAGCATTCCTGCTGGCCCCTCGAATAAGAGCTGCGGAGTCAGTAGAACGTGGGGACTGCCTGAGCCCTGGCGGCAGAGAAACCCGAGTTCAAGTATGGATTTGGCCACTGATTCTACCCATTACCACTCTGCACCTTGGGTTTCTCATCCATAAAATGGGAGGCAGCATAGTTACTCTGAAAGTAGTCCTCCCTGTTGTAATCTCAAATCTACCAATTCATGCTGTGTTACTTTAGGCAGGTTGCTTAATATCTCTGTCCCTTGAGTTCCCCATCTGTAAAACAGGGGCAGTAATTGTGTCCATCTCATATCTGTGCTGAAGAATTGCATATATTTGTAAGCCACTTACAACAGTGTCCAGCACATAGAAAGCGCTAAGCAGATGCTAGGTCCCTTTTTCATTCCGCTAACCCGGTGGCTCTCACCTGGAAGTGACTTTTCCCCCAGAGGGACATTCGGAAATGTCTGGTGGCTTTTTTTTTTTTTTAATTACAACTGGAGAAGAGTAGATGCCAGGGATGCTGCTAAACACCCTACAATGCACAGGGTAGTCTTCACAACAAAGAATTACTGTCCCCAAATGTCGGTAATGCACTAGTCTTTCTGGCAACCTAGTTCTTAGTATCAGAACTCTGCTCCATCTCCACTACCCCTATAGTGACTGGATCTTCCTCTGATGTCAGTTCTGTCACCTAGGTGGATCTTCAGTTGTTGCGAAACGCTGGGTGGTCTGTTCTCTGCTGTCTGTTCCGGCGGACCCACATCCTGCCATGAGCACCACACAATGCTGGCTGGCCATCTTGAGTCTCACGTTCCTGGGGCCGGGATCCATGTTGGAGGAAACCATGCAGGCTGTTATCAGAGCATTTTTCTTGCTTCTTAGGGCTGGTGGTGTCAGAGTTCGGTGGCTCTCTGGCAGACATATTTTCAATCCTACTGCCTTCTGCTCATCACCTTTTATCTCCTTTCTGGGAGGTTTTCTTCTGTGTTCAGAGTTCTCTGTCTTCCCCTAAGCACCCCAGTGGCCGCCCTCCCCCACCCCCAGCAGCCCGTTGCTCGTCGCCCAGTAACTTTTGATCCAGACCGTCCTGCTGGCGGACACAGAACTCAGGGTTCTACACTAATCTTTCTGCAAGCTCCGTAGGCAGGAAGGAACAAAGGCCACGCTCATCTTCCTGGGGGACTTCGCTCTCTTAACTTACAATGCTTTAATTCTCTCTTGGATCCTGGTATGAGTCCTGAGAAATGAGTATTGAGCTAGATCCCTGGGTCTCCTCCACCTCAGGTTAGCCGGGGAAAAGCCAACTTTCTTTTCATGGAAGATATCATGGGAAAGAGCATGGGCTTTAGGGTCCTCGGACCTGAGTTCAAGTTCTCACCATTGATTGGTATGTGAACATGAATGAATTACTTTTAATTTCATTGACATCTACGTCTTAGTTTGCAAAGTATCAAAAACCCCTATCAGAGATTGTTGGGGGATGCAGTATAACATAGTGGGCAGGAACATGGCTGCGAAGGCCTGGCTATGTTGGAATCCAAGCTCTGGTACTAAGTTCTTGGTCAAGTTCCTTAAATGGTCTGTGTCTCAGTTTCTATATGTATAAAATGTGTGTAACCATAGTACTGACCTCATAGGGTAGTTGGGTAAATTAAATGAGGACCTAGAATAGTCCCTCCATTTACCCATTCCTTCTCCTTTCCGATGTCTCTGAGGTCCAGAATGGGGAGACTGTGAGAAGGGGAGTAAGTGGCACAGCACACAAGCCAAGCCTTCGCGAGTGTGTAAGGTGGGTTTGAATGGAGGCCACGTGACTTGGTGCAGACGCTCCTCCAGGAGTAGTGCTTCAGGGTGGAAGGATACCTATGAGAAAATGTGGACTTGAGTAAAAATTTTTTTTTTTTTTTTAGAAGTAGGGATGATTCTGTAGAGGAAGCATTCCTGTATGTTCAGGCAGGGTACCTAACTTTGAGATAGTCTGCGGGTGGGGGACAGAAGCAACAACGAATATGTTAATTCCTTAAACTCTCAGCTCTTTGAAATTGCTAAGTCAGGTAGCATCCAGACCCAGGCTCCACCCACATCCTCTTGGTACCCTTTCACAACCTCTCGGACCTCTACCCCCTTTATTTTTTATTTTATTATTTTTAAATTAAAATTTATTGGTGTGACAATGGTTATTAAAATTGTACACGTCAAACCTATGTAATTTTACCAACCCTACCCCCTTTAAATCCGCCTTTGATTTGAATGATGTCTACCACTTTGCTTTGGAGGACTTGCCTTGAGCGACTTCCTTACTGGCAGGTTTTCAAGCATCCGCGGAGAAATGGAAAGGTCTGGGCGTTTCCATAGTCCCAGGGCAAACTTTGCCAGCAACTGACAAATATGGGAACTTAACAGCCTGGCTGCCTTGCTTCCAAGAGATGTTATTTTTCTTCCCGAGTTCCCTTACTACACTCTGGGGAACTTCGCCTAAAATCACATTGTTGGCTTCTTTTTCTGGGAGCACTTCCTTAATACATTTCTTACACAGACTTTCTTGTCTTAGGATCTGCTTCTGGGGGCCCCAACTTAGGGCAGTCATTCTCTTAGGCTCACCCCATGTCTGAGCCTTTCATCAACATGCACCCCCACGCCTAAGGAAGGCAGAATTGAGGTGGGGGGTCAGGGATGGGGAAAGAATTAGCGGTCATTTTTACACATTATATAGTAAGCAAAAAACACTCATTTTATGATTTGACATAGTTATATGAAATTGGCTTTGCCTTAGATGCCAGCATTCAAGATCAATACATTTTTATATACATGTATATACCTGTATAGTCCATTTTAATAACTAGCATTGAACAATGTTAATAATCTTTTCCCTTTAGTTTTCAATATATAATGTTTTAGTTATATAAACATTAAGGACATGTTTGTGGACTCCCTTTGGAAATCTAACTACAATTTATACTCCTCATCTTCTAGGAAAAATGTGTCCCTTCCTTCAAATACTTAACCTGAGAAGAATGGCTTAGTAATATAGTAGAGATAGATTATCCCAATTGAGGTATCTTTGACCTGGCACTCTGTGGAGTAAAGTGAGTGAGGAATTCATTTATATTATAAACATTTATTTTTGTGCCAGGCACTCTGCTAGATACTACTAATAAAGAAACTTTCATTAGAATATATTTTTGTCTCTGGAAACCTGTAGGATGTTCTGTTTGTCCCCAGTGTACTAAGAATTTTCTATGATATACTTTGCTGTGAGTATAATTCCATTCATTGTGTTGGGCTCACTATGGTCCCTTTCAATAAGAAAGCATGTCTTTAGTTCTGGATTTTAAAAATTACTTTACATGTTTGATTGCATAAGAAAATAGGGGGAGGCATTAAGAAGGTGAAAATAGAAAATGTCAGATCTAGCCTTCAAATGGGTGCTGTAGACCCTTGAAGTTTGTAAAGGTGCATTCTGCGAAGGTTTTTGACTGTCTAAAGTTTTAGATTTGGCAATGACTTAGAAACCATGCTGAGTCACTCAGTTCGAGTTCCATGAGATATCATGTCCTGTTTTGTTCACTGCTGAATCCTTTGCATTTTCCATTTCTAAGTCCTACAATTTCTCCAATGTGTCACATTGAATTAAATACAAATATCTTGTTTGTTGATAGAGTATCAAGATTGTTGCAACTGTTATAGCTGTGACTGTCAGTAAGTGTAGCCCTTACTTAATATGTATGTTCCTATTAAACAAAGTGAATTCTTAAAATGACCAGACTTCACTAAATACTAGCAGGAAAGAAATCTTTCAAACCTTGGGTATTTGGAACAAAGTAACTGATGGAGGAAATGGCCAATGGATTTGTTACACAGATTGTGGAGAGAAAGGAGTGCATGTAAAGATGGAGACAACAAAGAATTCTACAGGTGTTATTAATACAAATGTTGCAAGTAAGAAAAAAATTATACCCTTTGGAGATTAGCCTAATGCTCAGGTATCACTTAAACAAGCTCCTGGAACTGTGTACAAAGGATGATTCACAGTCTGTTTACTCTTCTTTCTGTGACTTCAAAACAACTGGTTTTGATCCAATGTCAAGGTGAACAGGTTTTGGCCAAAGGAGAAAATCCTGGCTCAGTTCTATAGACAGATCCAGGGAAAGGTGGAAAACTACTTTTCGGTCATGGCCTGAGTATTTGTATCCTCCCAAAATTTATGTTGAAGTCCTAACCATCATACCCTCTCACCTCATGAGTGTATTTAGAGATAACGTCCACGAGGAGATAGCATCTCATTAAGATTAAATGGGATCATAAGGACGGGGCTCTGATTTGATAGAATTAGTGTCCTTATAAGAATAGACACAAAAGAGCTCTCTTCCTTTGTCTATCTCTCTGCCATGTGAAGACACAGAGAGAAGGTGACCATCTACAATCCAGGAAGAGCTGTCACCAGAAACCAAATTGATAGCAGCTTGATCTCAGACTTCCAAGCTTCCCAAGAGAAATAAACTTCTGTTGTTTACACCGCTCACACTATGATATTTTGTGATGGAAACTCCAGCAGACCAATATACTCCCCAAAGACAGACTCCAGATTTCTTGTCCCTTGATTCAAGAACTTCATAGTCTGCTTCTAAGAATCAAATCCTATCATTTTAGTGTATTGTATGATTGCTAGTTAAAAATGAAAGAATGCCTATATTTCCATTCCTTCCCCAAACTTCACTGAACCAACAGTAAGAATATTTTTTTAAATGCTCCACTCCATAAGGACAGAAAGAACAGGAGATGGCTGGGAGAGCATTTCGGAAGCTGAGAAGGGATGGGAGAGAGACTTCTGAGTCAGTAGCCCAGAAGAAACTAAAATTGGAGAAAACTGAAAAACAACTCGGTTTTTGTTGTTCAATTGCAGAAGGTGTAGGGACTGGGGGTACTGGTTACCTTTAGATCTGGGGTAAATATAGAGCTAAAAGGAAATTAATTGATTAAAATGTGTTTAGGAAGTAGTAAGGCCCCCCAGGTTACTCCTTGACTTTGAGAAATTGGCTATCTTCCTAATGGTATGCTGGCAAATATTTAACAACCAGTTCTCAAAAAAAAAAAAGTTGTGATTTATAGCATTTGCCAACTTCTGCAGTATAGATATTCCTACCATGGCCAATGTTAAGCTACCAGGGTAATACCACTGAACGTAGAGTTGGGAAGAGATGTGTTTAGGACACCTTCATATAGCATTCTTTCCATACAAATACGATACGTTAATAGCCTCAAGAACATAGATAATAATAAGGTAACTAGGAAGTTATGAGTTTTTGGTTATTTGTTACCTTTGTTTTAATATAATTATTTGATTGCATATTGTATATTTGTATAATTTAATTTTTAATCATGACTGTTTAACAACCAGCATGACAATTTCTGAAATTGTAGCATTTGCTGTTTTAAGTAAGAGAGGTTGGCTCCTCTGTACCATTGCAATATCCCCTTCCCCATCCTGGCAGAAGGCTGGATGTTTGTTATCTGAAAGTTTAAAATAAAAGGTCTCTGGACTTGAAAAAAATGGGCAGAGTTGAAGACAGAGAAAACAGTGGGATTAAGTGGAAGTCCACAACTGAATTTAAAAACCTCCCAGCCTTTGTCTCCCATCCAGCTCTCGGTACATTGGAGCCAGGCATCTTCCCAGATGGTGGGAGACTGGAAGTGTCTTCTCTGAGTCATTTGACCAGCTGAAGAGAAGAGGGAGCGCCAGAGGAAATAGACACTAAAGACCTGACATTAAGATTCTGAAAGGAAACACACTAGTTAGATCATTCTGTGGGATGGACTATCATTAACAAGCCCATCCCCACGAACAGAGCTGCTAATCTGCATTTTTAATGACTCAAACTTCAACATCAGTCAGGGTTCACAGATGTTTGAGTAAAGCATATAATGTGAGGGGGGCACACACACACACACACACACACACACACACACACACACGCAGGCACTTACCACAGAAAAGAGTGACTTGAAGGACACAGAAACTATGCAGGGAGAGGACATTTTAAAAAAGTAATCATCTTTCATAAAAACTTCAGAGAGATAAGAGAAGATATTGCATGAATAAAACACGAGAATCCTGCTAAAAGAAAAAAAAAAACAAATGGCAGAACACAAAGCCAGCTTTTGAAAATGGAATGGAAAATAGGATAGCAGGGTGAAAAACTCAAGAGTTGGAATGGAAAAAATTTAGAAAATTGAACAAATGACAACAAATTGGAAAGTAGGAAAAAACATTGGAAAAGTGAAGGATCCTTCCAGAAGGTCAAGTAGAAAGAAGATTCATGGAAAGGAATCATTAAAGAAAAATTAAGAAAAGTACCCAGAATTGAAGGATGTGATTTTCTAGATTGTAAAGTCCCATAAATAGCCCAGTTCAGTGATGAATTAGACTGAATAGTGAAGACATTTGATCATGAAATTATAGAAAGCAGACTTCCGGGAGGGGGTGGGAATAGATTTCTATCTAAAGAATGAGGAATCAGGATGGTTTAATATTTCTTTGAGATGAAAGAAGTTGAGTAATGCTTTCATATTCTAAACAGAAATGATTCCTCAACATAGAATTCTGTACCCAGTAAAATCATCACTGATTGTGATGATAGACCAGAGATATTTCAGAAAGTTAAAGTCTCAAAAAATGTACCCCCTATACTCCCTTTCTCTACTGGAGTATGTGCTCCACTACAAAACAGGGAGAACATCAAGAAAGTGAGGTCCAGGATGCAAGGGAGCCCACGCAAGAATGAGGTGACAAGAGCTCTGAGGTCCCTGTGGAATGATGAAAGCTGTGCATCCAGCTGATCCCAACTGAAGGCGGTCTACCCATCCTCTTTCAGAATAATTTCATGAAGATGGACTTGTTAGCATACCTAATAGGTATAAATGGATTGAGAGGAGACTTATATACCTACAGGAGAGTCTGGGGTAAATAAATAAAAAAAAGAATTACCTGAAAAAGAAATGAACACACATACAAAACCACAGCTGTTAATCAGAAAACAAAATGCTCTTCAAAAAAGAAGTACTCAGGCCAGCTGAGTGGCTCAGTTGGTTAAGAGCTTGCTCAAGAGTTTGAGCTCTGAGCAAAAGCGGTTCGAGTCCCGGCCCGAGCTGAGCAGCTGCTGAGCTGCCAACAGGTGGCAGGATGGCTCAGAAAAAAAAAAAAAAAAAAGAAGTACTCAGGATGTACTGCACAAATCATCTATGCTAAGAGCATTTGTATGGTCACAACAATGTAAGCGTTCAGGGATTGATCTTATAAAACAATAGTTTATAGTGTTGAGAGGAAGAGGTGAATGGGAAGTTGTGTGTGTGTGTGTGTATGTGTGTGATGGGACTGCCAGAAAGAAGAAAGAAGTCTGAATGACTTTCTTCCATGGTAGGAAATGAATCAATAATTGCTAAGCTGAAAACAAAAAGTAGCAATATAAATATGTTAGATATATGGAAGAAAAAATAAATATCTAAAAAAAACTTTAAAAGTGGTTGATTCTAGGGACCAAGAACAATTGGGGTCTAGAGTAGGAAACTACTGCCGTAAAAAGCCTTATAGAAGGATTTGACTCTTTCAATAACTTCCATGTATAGCTTTGATAAAAGTGAAATCCAAATTAAAATATATCACGATACTGAAAGACATCACTGGAGAAATGATGAACGGCAGGGCATAGTTGCGTAAGTACCATAAGACTCTGTGAGGGAGCAGAAAGCCTTTGGGACATATTTTTGATGCTTTTGAATAAAGCTGTACTCTTTTCTTTCTTTCTGAAAAAAAAAACATGTGTTTTATTTAATTAAAATTTATTCAATGGTAATTTATGGATAAATTTGAAAAAACACTTTGGAGTGAACAAAGATGTCACAAAAGGATATGCATAATCTGATGCAATTTATGTAAAGTCTCTAAACACAAATCATGCTATTTATTGGTTATGTGTATTTATGCAAGCAGTGCAATTATAAAAGTCCTCATCAGAAAGATCTCCAACTTCAGCTATGTCATCGTATCACATGAAGAAGGAAGGAGGAAATAGGTATGTGAAGTGAGACTTCAGCTATCAAATTCTTTTTGATTCAGAAGGAAAGAAGGTGGAAGAGAGAACTGAATCAAATATTGCAAAATGTTAACATCCACTCAAATTGACTGGTGCCTACATGGATTACTGTTATTTTATGTAATTTTCTTAATTTTTCAAATGTTTCATGATTTAAAAAAGAATGAATGAGCAGTGGTGATCAACAAACAGTCATCTTAAATTTGGAGATTAGGGACAAATAGACATTTTAAAGCTATTTTCATTTTATATAGAAAAAATACATAAAAAATTGGTTCTGAATCTCATAACATATAATTACTAGTTCAGTCAGTTTTATTGAAAAGGTTACTCAGTTTTGTCTTCTTATTATTTTAGTGAAGACACAGCCCTAAACCTTACCTAAATTATAGCTAGAGACAGATAAGATTTAGTGCTGTATGCCACTTATCTGAAAGATAAGTTAAAGCATAACTTATGAACATATGATTTGGTGTAATAACCAATTCAATTTAATAAATATTTACTGAATTTTTTACTTTATGAGTACTATGACAAAAAAAAAATAGCAAAAAGCAAGTCAGTGACTTGTCCCCCAGAAAGATTTCCACCCTGGCAAAGGATGCAATATAAAGGAATGCTTAGGTGAGGCCACTGGGCTCAGACAACCAAGTCGAGTCCTTACTCTGCCAAAGTGAAATACTGATCCGACCTTGGACATGTTATTAAACCTTTCTGAGTCTCAGTTTCCTAAAATGACAATACTAGTATTACATAACACTCAGAATTGTTGCCATTAAATGAGCTGATCCAGGTTTAAACACATGGTTCTGTGCCTAGCACTTCCTCATATATTAAATTCTCAGTAGATGTTGCTGTGAATGAAAATGTGAAGAAATTAGAATTACAACTCTTGGGAGAATAAATCATTCAAGACAGGTTGGTTCAACTAGAAAAAATTAGATGTACACAGCTTTAAGTAACTGAACAGTTTTTGCTGGACAGAGAAATTCTAAGAAACTCCCTCCTGAAATTTCAGCTTGGAATTACATCTTAACCCAGCTTCATAGAAAAGCGATTTTTTAAAGAAATCAGTACGATTCCTGGAAGGGGGGAAGAAGTCTATGCCGTCATGCTTAGATTCACTTAGAACTTTGCCTTTCTTCAGTAGAAGAGAGTAATTAAAGCCCCACTCTGGTACCAGCCATAAAATAATCTTGAGTCCATCAGTAAGAGCTTTGCTACCTCTGAAGGACCTGTAGACTGAAGCCAGGAAATGGAAGAAAAAAAAAGAATTTTAGTTGTAATTTGAATATGTCACTGAAATATTACTGGATAACAAACTTCAGTCTTAATAGTAGAGACAAAAGAGAGGTTAATTTCATAGTTCCTGGATAGTTATTCACTCACCAAGGGTTTACTGAGCACCTACTATGAGCTTCATTATGGATACTGTGTTAGGATACAACAGTGAGCAGACAGAGGTGTCTTAGTTTTCAGTAAGCTGACAAGCTGGGGAGATAGAAAAAACAAACAACAAAACACAAGCAAGTAAATTGGGATAGTAAAAATGTTTTGAGGTGTACTACATCAGTGGCTGAGGATGGTGAGGTGGTAGACTACTTCAGATTGGAAAGTCTGGGAAGGCTTCTTTAAAAGAGGTTGCATGGGATCTGAAATTGCACTGATGAAAAGGAGGCAGTCATGTAAAGATCTGAGAGAAAAGTTCCAGGGAGAATAAAGAGCAAGTACAAAGACCGAAAGGCAGGAACAAGTTTGGTGTATGTGAGAGTCAGCAGGGCTGGAGCATTGTAGGTTAATGGGAAGGCTATGGGAGACAAGGTCTAAGTTTCCATGTTGCTACTGGTAAGTAAGGAGCTGGGACATTATTCCTGTGCAAAAGCAAACATTAGGAGGATTTTATAGTGGGACCTGATGATATCTGATTTACAAGTTTAAAAGTATTATTTTTTTATATCAAGGAACTAAAAAGAAAAATAATAAGAGCAAATAAAACCCAAAGTTAGGAGAAGAGGAAATAATAAAGATCAGATTAGAAATCAATGAAATAGAAAAGAGTAAAGCAATAGAAAAAATCAATGAAGTGAAAATTGGTTCTTTGATAACATCAAAAAAAATTGATGAACCTCTAGCCAGATTTAATCAGGAAAGTACAGAGGGAGAGCATGCAAATTATCAATGTCACGATTCAGATAACAGTCTGCAGAATCTATTATTATTAAAAGGGTGGATAATACTAAGGAAATCTTTTGAACAACTTTATGCCAATGAATTCTGCAGATTATATGAAAAGGATAAATTACTTGAAAGACATAATACCAAAGCTCACTCAAGAAAATAAAGATAACATGTACAGCAGTATATCTATTAAAGAAATTAAATTTGTAGCTAAAAACTTCATCATAAAGAAAGCTGTAGGCCCAGAGCGCTTTACTTGTTGCATTCCACCAAAGATTTAAAGAAGAAATAATGCCAATTCTATACAAATTCTTCCAGAAAACTGTAAAGGAGAAGATACTTTCCAAGTTTTTTTTCTACGATCAGGAGCAAAATAGGGTGCTTCCACTTTGCACTTCTGTTTGTCATTGTACTGGAAGTTCTAGCCAGTGCGATAGTGGGAAAAAAAAAAAAGACTTCCATATGGAAAGGATGAAGTATCAATGGCTTTTTTTTGTAGGCAATATTATCATCTATGTAGAAAATGTGATATAATCTATGAAAAAGATGCTAGAACTAAGAAGAGAGTCAAACAAGGTGCAGCATACATCAACATAAAAAATATACTGTATTTCTATATATGTATAATAAAAAATTGAAATAAAAATGCCTTTAACAATACCATAAAAATTTAAAGTACTTAGAGATAAACCAAAGATGTGAAAGACATGTAAACTGAAAACTACAAATCATTGGTGAGGTAAATTTTAGAAAAATAAATAAATACAGAGATATACAACATTCATAATATTAAGTTGTCAATCATCCACAAATTGATCACTAATTTCAAGGTGATCACAATCAAAATTCTAGCAGGGATTTTGTAGACATTGACTGATTCTAACATTTATATAGACCTGAAAATAGCCAAAACAACATTTAAAAAGAACAAACTTGGAGGACTAGTGCTATTTTAAGACTTATTATAAAGCTACAGTGTCAAAGCATTGTGGTGTTGGCACAAATATAAACAGGTTACAATTGATTATCCATCTGCAAAAATATGATCCACACCTCATATAATATATAAAAACTCAAAGTGAACTATTAGCCTCAATATGAAACCTAAAACTATAAAACTTTAAAGCATATAAGATGAAATCATTCTGCCCATGAGTTAGAGCAGAAAAACAATTCTTAGATATGACACCAAAAACACAATTTACAAAAGGAAAAGATTGTTCAATTAGACTTCATTAAATTAAAAACTTCTGCCTTTCAAAGAGAATAAAAAGAGAAGTAATAGACTGGGAGAGTGTATTTGCAAATAATATGTCTGATTAAGGATTTATGTGCAGAATATTAAAAAAAAACCCTCAAAATTCAAAAATAAGAAAACAACCCAATAAAAAATGGGCAAAAATTGAAACAGACTCTTTACCAAAGAGGACATATGGATGGGAGTCAGCATACGAATAAACGTTCAACATCATTAGTCATTAGGAAAATACGAATTAAAACACATGTGATATCACTACATGTCTATTAGAGCGGTTAATATTACATGGCTGACCACACCAAGTGTAAAGGACCTCAACACTCATACAATGCTGATCAAAAATATAAAATGATACAAACCCTTGGAAGACATTTAGATAGTTTTTTTTAATGTTAGACGTACATCTACCATATGATCTACCCATTCTCTCCTAGGTAATTAATTACCATAGAAAAATAAAACTGATGTCCATACTGAGACTTGCACATGGATGTTTCTAGACACTTTCATTGTAATAGCTAGAAACTGAAAATAACCTAAATATCCCGCCACAGGTGAATGGAAAATCAAACTGGGGTATGTGCAGACAATGGAGTACTACTCAGCAACACAAAGTAATCGACAGTTGGCACACACTGCAACATGAATAAATCTTAAAATATGCTGGTAAAGGAAGTCAGACACAGAAGAGTATATAGTGTATTATTCCATTTATATAAAATTGTAGAGAATGCAAACTATGGTAATGAAGAACAAATCAGTGGTTGCTTGGGGTGGGGTGGGGGTGGTTGGAAGAGGTTACAGAGTATCATGAGGAAACCTTTGAGGGTGATAGAGTGTGGTGATTCTTTCATGGGTTTATACAGATGTCAAAACTCATTAAATTATATATATTGTATGCTGTATATTATTGTGTATTTTAAATAGGTACAGTTCATTGCATATCAGTTTTCCATAAATAAAGGCGCTAAAACATGGATCATTCTGTAGGCTAAATAGAGAATGAACTGTGGAGAGAAGGTGAGACTGGAAGCCAGGAGTTCCATTGCAGGATCCACATAAGGGATGAGAATAACTTTTATTAGATGGGGGGTGGGGCAGGGCAAGTGGGAAGAAGTGGACCTTCATAGTAATTCTGTGTGGAATTCATTGGTCTCCATAGTGGGTTCTCTAATGGTGTTTAAAAGAGTATATAGAAAAAGGGTTGTTTTGTCACCTCTGTGTTGAATTTGCAACTTGAAGTCAAAGGAATGGTGCAGAGAGATGAATCCATCTGTGCTATGGGGAATCATGAAGACTATCTTGAATATTTCAGTTCTGTTCAAGTACAGCACTGATTAGGACAATGGGGAAATTTGGAAACAGAACTGAGCTCAGTTGTGGATAGCCTTGCATATCACTAAAGAATTTATGACTTCAGGTAGAAGGCAGGCAGTGAAGAACCATTGCATAGCTTTAGATAGGGCAGTTATTCTGTGAATTTCTAGAGATTGATCTGTAGCTGTTTGTAGGATGGCCTGAAGTGTGGGGGTAGGTAGTGAGGTTTTAGGTAGTGAGACTAAATAGAGAAAGCTAATGATGTCTTAACTTGGAGCTGTTGTAGAGATGGAATGATGATTGATGTGAAAGGGACTGTCTACAGTGTTTGTTGACTGATAGTGATTGAGTTGATGGATGAGAAGAGGGAGAGTCTTTGAGGCTGGGCAAGTGGTAGGAGGTAGGAAACTCATTATGATTAGCTAAGATCCAGCAGTGTTGTGCATTTCTAAGGGCCTTGACTGCTCAATAAATTCCTTCACATGTGTTTTAAAGAGATGTTTTTTAAAGAGATATTTACAAAGCTTTCTGATAAAGGCAAAGTGTAAGGAAACTGAAGTTCAGAGAGGTTACATTTTTTTGCACAAAGGCAGAGAATTGCAGAGCCTGTAGCACAGTTCTTTTCTTTCTTTCATTCTTTCTTTCTTTTTTCTTTTTTCTTTTTCTTTTCTCCTGATCAGAAGCTCTTTCTTCTAAAGCTACACTACATACCAAGAATGAGAAGAAAGGGTGTTATATTCTTTTGCCAAGCTGCCATGTACCACCTACAGAGCCAAACTGAGTTGTGGTTTTCTTTATTTTGTGTGGAAAGCATTGTTTTATGGCTAGAGGATGGAGTGTAAAGCAGGAGACAGATTAAGAACAGTTGTATATGTGATTTTTGTGTGACACTAGTATAGAGACTTTCCTACACAGCAAATGATCATATCTTTTTCTACCTTTCCTGGGTTAAGAGACTGCCAGTGGAGGTCCCAAATCACCATTGTATCACAGTGGTAAGCACTAGACTTCTTACATTTGCTACATTTAAAACATTTGCTGGTTTCCTAGGAAACCAATGCTTGAGTCCTGTATAACCAAACTTTACCATAGATACTAGTTATACAATATCTCAGCAGAAAAAAAAAAAGCCTTGGGTTTAAAAAAAGGAATGAAAATGTAGGTTGTTGGAATAGTATATGTATGCTGCTTTTTCTAGTCAACAAAGAAGAAGGAAAAAAAACCCAACCTCAAAATAGATATTCTACTCAAAAGGAATGTCTGTGTGTATAAAATAAATGTGTGTTAAATATATATATATATATATATATTCTTGTCAGATTTTTATCATCCTGATTAGGTTCTGAAACTGGATTTCCTTTTTTTTTTCTTGTTTTGGCTTTTCATTAAACATGTTTACCAGAGATGTTAAAATTTACAAAACTATTGTGACATATGAGGCTTGAACCAGATCTGGGTGTATTCTGAAAATAGATTTGATGATTAAAGTGCCAGACCAATTCGCTTTGTTCAGACATTTAATTTTTATTGTACATTAGGAAAATTGGAATAAGGTGGAATTAGAGAACTAAATGCAGTATTTCAAATTTGCAATCTCTTTTAGTTCACTCTTAAATATATTTAGGTCCACAGTAATATGCTTTTGGTGTCAACCAGGTTAAGTAGTTTTCATGTTCCAAATTCATATGCTGCTGTACTAGGTTAAACATGATTGATTTTTAAAAATTCTCTCAGCATGTTATGGTGTCATTCAATATATACCAAGTTATAGTCAGCAGAAATTGGAATCAAAAATTGCAAAAGCTCTGTGGAGTTCAACTTGACAACAAGAGAGCTTAATTTTGATTCAATAGCTACCAAAAATCTCTCATTAATTGGCGACATGGAACAATGGTTTTAGACTTCTGTGCCAACTTTCTGTTTTCCTCATAAACTACCAGATACCCATAGGCTTTGCTTTTCACAGTTTAAACTACGATATGCAGGGCAATGTGGTGGAAAGTGCTGTTGGCTTTGCAGTAAAAGAGCTGTGGATACTGACTCAGTCACAAGTGAGCGAGGTTCAGAGAGGGAAATGACTGACTCAAAAATGTACAGCTAGGCCACGGCACCGGTATGGAAAGAAGCTAGTTTTTCTGACCCTTCAGGCTGCTGCAGTTCCTACTATATTTCTGTGCCTTTCTCTTCCTTTAAAGCTTTCAGTGGAGCATAAGGACAGTGATGTGTTATACAGGGCATCGTTATGAATAGCTGTTATCCCAACTCTGAAGCCAACCCAGAGGGGGCGTCTTTGTCTCCCCTTCCCACTTCCTTATTACTTCCTTCAACATGTTTGGCCCCTCACAGGAAAGAAAAGTCATCCCCTGAAAACTGTTGGTTAAATGATGTTTGTAAATCCGTTTTTACCCATACATAGAGAGCAATGGGTTTTTACAAGGGAGAGCCTACTTAGAATACAAAACAATTAAAACTTGCCATTTGCCTCGTCAAATTACATTAGCATGTTATAAGTAGAAGGGAGCTGTTTTAAGCATACACCAGCCACAGCAGTTGGGATATTTTGAACATTCTATTTCAAAACACTTAAAAAAGAAGGAAAAAAAAATGGAAGCCTCAATAAAAAAAATATGTCATTTTTTTGCCAAACGTAACTGTCTTCCATTGAAAGTAGCTATTTCTGTAGTAGCAGTTGGCGTTGCACCTATGAGCTTCACGCTCAGAGCACGGGGGTGCATTTCTAGAAGGGGACTTTCCAGTGGAGCACTTCAGACAAAATCAGCCTATGAGTATGTAACACAGGCTGCTTTGATCATTTTATTTAAAACTGTCTCCACCTACCCCATCCTTACAGCTTAGTTAATTGGTTTTATTTTTTAGCCCCAAATAGTCTATAATTCAACATCCTCCAGTATTTAGCTTCAACTCGTGTATTAAGCTCTATTCCCTGTCTTTCAAAATGAAGATTGTACTCCAGTCAAACTTCTTTTGATACTATATATAGTGCTCCTACAGGGCATGATTTAGGTTAAATATGCAAAAGGGCATACTGATATGAAAGCTGGGGAGACTGCAAACTGAGAGTTTTTCAGGATGAAGGGAGATGGCGTTTTTCTCTGCAGTAAAGACTAGAAGCAGCCGCATTGATTTTTTAAAGTGATGCTTAGCAAGTGATTTTCTAAAGCGAGATCACCAGTAATTCATCAGCTGTATTGATTACTACATGAGTGTGTTTGGGATGGGCATGGGCTACTAGAGTGGGGCAAGAGGCATCTAAATGATCCTGTTCCTTTTTCAGCTACTTCTAGTGGCCCAAAAACATTTTGAAAAGGGAACAGAAGAAATTAAACAATAACAGCAACTGAGATGGCTGGAGATTGTGCTTTAGGTGGTCATTGAAAAAAAAAAAAAAAGAAAAGTTCTAATTTACCTGATAATAGAGAAAGAGGCTGATGTAAATGGTTGATTTATTTCTTTATTTTTGACTGGTTTACTCTTTCTCATTTAAAAGTAACTGAAGTGGATTGAGAGATAAGATAAAGCTTATACTCAAACATTTTATTGGTTTCCTCGAATGACTTAGAGCTCAGGTCAGTCGGTGGGCAATTGAATTCAGAATTGAAGGATTTACCACTAAAAATATATTACTTTAAATAATGTATGAAAAACAAATTAGAGGGGGGGTGGGGAGAGAGAGATGGGGAGGAGAGGGGTGGGGAGGGGAGGGGAAGGATGGGATTATTATTGGCTGTTATTTCTAGCCTGATTTGGGAAAGGTGGGACATGAAAGCTAGATCCTAATAAATTTAACTTGTAAGAATAATAAAGAGCTACCACAATCCCCTTTTAAGAATTGTGACACTGCCAGTACAGAGAAGAGCAAAGTTGTTGGGGGTAGAAGAGACTGAGTAAATTTACAGGCTGGGGGAGGGAGAGAGTTTCACTGTAGGGAGGCAGCTCTGGTGTAATGGGGGGAAAAGTTACCAGGTTTGTAGTCAGTAGTAGATCTGGAGTTCTTTCTCATCTCTGCCAATTGATAGCTAATTGGGAGAGGTATGTGATTTCCTTAATTTGTTTGAAGCTCAACTTAAACGTAAGATCAAGTTGTGAATGGTAAAATGCTATATCAATGTGAGACATTATCTTACAACGATTGACAGGGTCTATAGGTACTTTGCCCCTCTAAATTGTTTTAACCATGTGTTCCTTGCCTCCTGTGGAAGAGAAATCAGAGGACACTGGGATGATTTTCGCCTCACTCAGAAAAAGTAGAATGTAATTATAAATCCTACAAAGAACTGGAATTCTTCAGTTCCCTCAAGTCACTGTCTGCTGTTCTTGTATAAAATGCAGGACATGGGCTAGTTTTGAAAAAGCATTCCAGTAAGTTTGGGATAAACAATATTCATGCATCATGAGGATTAAAGCCACATAAAAGGAGGTTAATGTTAACATAGTGCAAACAGAATACAGAAAAGCTGAAGGTGAGAGAATGAACAGTCAAAGGAATTCTTACAGGAATTGAGTTCTGAGCTAGCCTTGGAAGAGGAAATACAGGAACTGGTGGGATGATGGTAGGAAGCAATTCCATTGAAATCCTTTGAGGTGATGGAGTTCAGGAGGGGGTTAATAGACCAGTGGGGGATGATGGATGGACATAGAGAACATCATGCTAAGTGAAATAAGTCAGGTGGAGAAAGAAAAATACCAGATGATCTCACTTATATGTGGAATCTGAAGAACAGAATAAATGAGCAAACTAAACAGAAATAACCTCAGAGGTATAGAGAAAAAACTGATAGTTGATAGATAGGAGGGGGATGGGGATGAGGGAAAAAGTGAGGGGATTAGAAAGAACAAATTGGAAGCCACAATATTGCCACAAGGAAATGAAAAATAGTTTGGGGAATATAATCAATAATATAAAGATTTTGTTGGAGTGTCAGATGGGCACTTGTCGTATTAGGGAGACCACTTCATGGACAGTGTAGATGCCTGACCCCTGTGCTGTAATCTGAAGCTGAATAATGTTGAATATCAACTATAATTATATATATGTATATAGTCACAGGATGTGGAGTACAGCGTTGGGAACAGAGGCAACGGAATTGTAACAGCTATATATGATGTCAGAGGGGCAGTAGATTGGGGCATGGGGGTTATCACTTTGTGAGGGGTGTAAATGTCTAACTATTACATTGTTTTGTACACCTGAAATTAATTAAAAAAAAACATACCAAGGGTATGAGATCTGATAAGATGGGCAATATGGACCCACAGGGAATTTCTGAGCTAGGCAATGGCGTGATGGAATTGATATCTGAGGAGGATTGTTCTACCATCCAGCATCTTGGTGTAGGATTAGCAGGGATGGGGGACTGGAGAATCAATTAGGAGGTTTATGAAGGCATGAGGTTACAGGGTTGGTGGAAGCTGTAGTATCATAAAAGGAAGAGAGTGGGTGGATCTGAGAGATAGTGGAGAAGCGTACTTGACAGGTTATTTCTCATTTTAGTTCACCTGTTTAGGACTATTCTATTCCCATTATTTTGGAGCCAGTTTTGAAGAAGTAATATTTCTGTTTTGAGTTGGACGATGAAGTATTCCATGGAAACTTCCCAACTTTAGTTGTCCTATATCCTGTTTATAGACAACATGGACGACTAAAACACAGTGTATGTTTGTTTTTACTTCTGTTACAAAGCAATCAAAGACCTGGTGATACAATGGGTCCTATCACACATTTGTTTTTCTGTTATAGTGACATTTTTCTTCTTATCCAAAAGGTCTGAATGGTGTAGTATTCCTGTGCTACTACATCAGCATTTAACCAGTTCCCTTGCTCTTAATGTGTTAACACTTGACAAGTTATATATTTTTTGGCTGGTAATAATTGAGATTTTGGGTAATGAATGGCCTGATGTGTAATCATTACATTTTTGGAATGTACACTTTGTGCTGAACAGGTTGCTGGGAACCTCATGGGCATGATTTCTAGTGCTTGTCACCGTTTGTTAAATGCTTAATCTATTCCTGGTAATGTGTGCTAAGCACCTTTCGTGGATAATCATATGTAATTTGCTTAACAGGAAAGAGCTAGTATTACTGTTTGTATTTTACGGATAAAGGAGAAAAGACAGAGTTCTAATGGAGGCATGATTTACTACAGCAGAGCCAATTCTTGATAACTTTGTAATAGGACTATGGTCATATAACATACTTTATTGATCCCTTAAATGAAACATGTAACAGCTCTCAAGGGACTCAAGATGAGATATGGCTGAGTTTTTAAGTTATTGTAGCTATAATTCCAGTTCTGTATTCACAAATGAGTCAGAGATATCTGTATCTTGCTGTGGAGATATTCGGTTACTTTTTAACCATATCTCTAACTTTTGTGGCTGTCTGACAGTACACCGCCTCTTGAAGTATGTCATTATCTGGAGAGTTTTCATGAAAAGCTCAATGACCACTTATTACAGATATCATAGATGTTGGATGAGGGGAAGGGACGGAAGTACAGTTGACTCTTGAACAACATGGGTTTGAACTGTGTGAGTCCACTTATACACAAACTTTTTTCAATACATTTACTGAAAATATTTTTGAGGTATTTGGACAATTAAAAAAAAACCTTGCAGGTGAATCATATAGCTTAGAAATATCAAAAAAAGAAAGAAAAAAAAGAAAAAAAAAGAAAAAGAAAAAGTTAGGTATGTCAATGCATAAAATATATGTAGATATTTTCTCTTCCTTATGACTTTCTTAATAGCATTTTCTTTTCTCTAGCTTACTTTATTGTTAAGAATACCATATATAATACATATAGCACGCAGAATATGTGTTAATTGACTGTATATGTTGTGGTAAGGCTTCCAGTCAACAGTAGGCTACTAGTAGTTAAGTCTTTGGGGAGTCAGAAGTTATGTACAGATTTTTTTACTGCAGGAGGGCTCAGCATCACTAATCCCCACGTTGTTCAAAGGTCAACTGTAGTATTAAATGGCTTTTGAGATCTCTCCCAACCCTGAGATTCGAAGTTCCATTAAAACTATTTCCGGATGCAGTTCAGAGTAGAGCAGCAATTTTTAGGTCAACATTTTAGAGCTTTGGGCCAAAAGTCTTTCAGAAGTTAACAGGGCAAAGTGAAGAGGATATAATAGGATTCGGGCGGGAAAAAATTAAAACAGAAACAAAGTGGGAGTAACTTTCTGTGAAAAACGGAGGTAATCTTGAACAATAAATTTCAGAAAAGAAATTCTTAGGTCAGTATAGGGCCATACCATTTTAATTTTAGTGTATAAAATAAACTCCGATTTTTCAAAGCCATTAAAAACAAAAAGTGAATTCTAAAAGTGATGTTTGTATTCAGTGAGTTTCTAAAGTAGCTGAAGTTCTCAAGGAAGCACTACAAATGATAATAATAGCCCTGTTTATTATCATTATGGAAAGTTTTATCACGCACTTTCTTCTGGGTAAAACATTGTTCTAAATGTTTTACACGACCTTTTCTCCATATTTACACTAACCCCATGAGATAAGTATTATTATTAGCATGAGTTTTCAAATGAGGATTTCAAGAAACTTACCTAAAGACTATCTCTAGTAGAACATAGATCTGATTTCTGTATCTGCCCTCTGCAGACTACTACTGTTTTCAGGGCTTCTGCAGAATAATGGTCCATTTCCTATATGGTTTAGCCTGCTGGGAAGTTAAAGCATCCTTGCTTGATAAGCTTGGTTAATTGAAGGGAGAAGCAACAGCATATTATTGGTTCTGAATGTTAAGCTTCCAATTATTTTGGAACCTGGTCTCTTAGTAACTGAGTGTGTGGTTCCTACATTTTAGATAAAATAAAAAGAAAATTATATGAAATCCTAAGCCGTGTCTTAAAAGTGGAGTAGAAGTTATTTTGGTCAAGGTTTCTTTTGCATGCTCACTTGCAAAATCCATATAATTTTCAACATAGAGGCTATGCTGTCCCTGTTCACCAGCATGGGGCATTTGTATCGAATTATGTCTTAGGTAAAGTAAACTTAAATTACATTTTCAGGGAGTGATGGAAAACTAAAGGAAGTATTTATAGTCTTTATGAGTTGTCTATATTTGTAGTTTTCACTCTTTTGTACTTTTGTCTGAATATATAAATTTATTTTAGAAATCTTAATTCTCTCAATGTTTAGAGACATCTTCCTGATTATTTAGAAGACCCAATTTACTCTTGAAAGAAAATCAGGGGTATCAAAAACACATATTTTAGATTCATGGTACAGATATGTGTACATTAAATATGCTTATCAAGGAAAATGAATCATGCATCAGTCTCCGCTCATATTTTTGTAGAGAAATTTTTGGCAAAGCAAAAATATATAAAGCTACTTTCTACTCTAATTAAATGACCCAATTCATTTCCTATTTTGATTGTAGACATTATTCCAAGATGATCTCTCTAGAGAGTGTTAAAATTCATAGCCTAAAACTATAATGACAATTTTAACTTCACCACAAGGCATATCTTTGCATTTCACAGTGAGTTCATGTTGATATACTTTAAACATTAAAGAAGGAAAAGAATTAAGTTGAGAGGTTTTTGGATTTTTAAATAGGATTTTTTTGGATTCATGTTGACTGAAATATATTTTCATTAGTAATCTAGGAAAGTTGTATTTTATGTCCATCAATGGAGAAATAAGTACCCATTTGCAAGTAGGGAACATTTAAAGGGAAGACATGGTCATCATGAGCTTGGACATGAAAGTTTACAAATGAATACAGGTCCCAGTGTTAGAGCGTCCCCATATATCAACGTCAGTAAGGCCTAACTTAAAATTTTTTGCTTTTGTATTTGTATTCTTTGAAAGGTTTATTGAAGGTTTATTGTTTTTTTTAATTATCTTTTGAGAAGATGTTTTGGAGCATTTTTAATTTTTTTTGCAAGTTAGTTGTGGAATGGAAGAGTGGAACTTGCTGTCTAGAATTGAGAACCTTATTTATATCTCAGTATAAATAATAAAGTGGTGAGTGTGCACACCTCCCCCAAGATTACTTTTATTTTAATAGAAAAAATTACCTTAGGCTAAATAATGATGAACTATATAAGTATCAGGAGGGGTGAGGTTGTTGAAAGGGTGGAGATTTCCGGCATTGCTAAAATCACAATAAACTAGGAGGCCCACTGTGAAGAAGAAAGGGTGTAGAAAAGGATGTTTAAAGTCCTTAAGTCAATCTTTACGCACACCACTATTTTCTGTAGGAGCCATATATAATTTTATCTCTCTGTCATCCTTCAGAACATACTCAGATAATTTTCCCACTGGATTTTCTTGGTCCTGTTTGTTACCTGCTTGCCAACTCTGTCAAATTCAGAGAATTTCCCAAGCATGGAGAGGAGAGTTTGTTTTAGATGGTTTGCAATGCCCATCCAGGTATGCTGTGCTATTATTTAAGTTTCTTTAATGAACTTGGTACATTGGACATAGATATATAATAGACTAGGTAGAATTTTCAGTGAATGGCTCATTTTTTCCCTGTGAGCAAGCATGGTACATATATACTAAATGTCCTTTAGTCATTTTGTAAAAATGATTTACTAAAGCCAAGAAACATTGTATTAGCTTCCCATTACTGTTGTAAAAATGTACTACAAACATAGTAGCTTAAAACAATAAAAAATTATTATCTCCTAGTTCTGTGGGTTAGAAGTCTGATGAGTGCCTCACTGGGCTAAAATGAAGTTCGGAGAGCTGGGTTCCTTTCTGAACGTTCTAGAGGAGAGCTTCTCTGTTTCCTGTCTTTTCTAGCTTCTGGAGATTGCCCACAATCCCTAGCTCTTGACTCTATTCCATTTCAAAGCCAGCAATGGCTCATCCAGTCTTTTCTCCTCTGGTTCTCTTGTTTATGACACTTGCGATTACACTGAACCCAACTGGGTCATCCAAAGCAATCTTCCATCTCAAGATCCATAACCTTAATAACATCTACAAGTCCTTCTTGCCACATAAAGTGGACATTGTAAAGTGGTGGACATCTTTGGGGAGCCATTGTTCTGCCTTTCACAGGCATGAATAATTTTTGTTTAATGGTTGAAAATGATCTTTGATGGAGGTAATTATTACTGTATGTTTCCATGTATAATGTGCTCCCATGTATAATGTGCACCCATGTTTTTGGCCCACGCTTTCAGGGGAAAAAATCTTTCATTTTAATTTTCCAAGGGGTTTTCCAATAATTTTTGTGAAAATATTAGCTAGATGGCTAGCTCCTGCCTAAAGTGTATAAAGAGAAATGCCATGCTGTTCACCCTAGGGTAATAAAGTTGGCATCACCTATCTTATCAAATCAGAGTCACTTCCTCTGTGGACAATAATATGTCTCATCTTGTTGGCCTAACTTAATTTCGTTGCAAGTTCATCGTACGTTCAACAAAACAAATTCTCGTATTTTAGGGTTTTATTTTACATACGGATATCGTTATTGATTTCTAGAGTTATACTTTTAACTCATAAGCATAAATAAAAGAATTAAACATTTATATAGATACAAAATTAGTACTACCCATATATAATGTGCATCCTTACTTTTCCCTCACAAATTTGGGTAAAAAAAGTGCGCATTATACACAGCAAAGTATGGTATATACCATTTTTGCTGGTAGATTTAATCATCACTTGGAGCCCATTTTTCTTTTTCCACATTCTACATTGTTAAGGACACATTCAAACTATCTCTAAATAAATAACTACAGTAGTGAAGAAATCCATTACAAATAATAATAGATAACATTCACTGAGTGCCACACTGAAAGCTGAGAACAGTTTATGCCTTACCTCGATCCTCACAACAACCTTCTGCAGAAGATATTATTTTTCCTCCATTTTATAAATGATAAGGTTTGAGGATTTGAAATTTTAGGTAATTTCCCCAAGGCCACTTGGCTAGTGAGTGACAACTGTGATAAGAACACAGGTAATGTGACAGCATAAGGATATTTATTTGCAAACCTTATCACTCATTTGCACATCATCTACAAGGAACACCCACTAAATGTTCATTGGATTCATGAATGGTCTTTCACAGTAATATACTCTATTAATTTTTTGACTGGTGCCTTTAGTGGGTGAGATAAGTACGGACTTAATGGCACAGTGTTAAGGAACACTGCTACACTTACTGTACTTAATCCAGGATGGCAACTGTTGGCCGTAGCCTCAAGAGTAGAACCTTTTCATGGTCATCTCTCTTCTCTTGATTGTATGTGCATCTCTCATACCTTCTGTTGCACCTCTAACGTCATCATCCCAGTAAACATTTTGGCAGCAACTTTAGAAACATGTGTTGTCCTCACCCAAGAACAAATAAGCTGCTCCCTATCAAATGAGAATGGCACTTGGCAATTCATGCTTTAATCTTCTTCAGGAGTCCCTATGGTCTAAAGCCATAGGACTAAATCTTTAGAGCCCTCCCATCCCACATGTACAGCAAAGGGCAAAAGCCGTGTGAATGGCATCTAGTAGAACAAATTGAAATGATGCAGGATGGCCTTCTCCCACAAACGAGTGAGGCATTCATCTTATTGGGATGTTACTTGCAGACGATTTCCGCATAGCAACAAGAGGCTTGTGTTGAAACACCAGTCTAATCCTGACTCTGCCAAATGACAGGTGATGTTAGGAAAGTTCCTTAACCTCTTTGGGAAAAGAGAAAACCTTGACCTGTCTTTGTTGACTGTTATGTATAAACACATATAATTAAGATTCGGCCTCTAATCTCTAAGGAAACAATCATTTCCTGAGGGAAAACTCACATGTAATAACCTAATTCATTTAAATCAAAACTACACATTAGGTAATCATTACTAACATATTCTTCTTGGTTTTCTTTTAAGAATAAAGAAGAAGAAAAAAAAAGAACAACAAAAAAACAGCCCATGACTTCCAGGAACTGACATTCATAGCTAGACTTCAAAGTTCTGACAAACTGATCTCACACTTTAAAACTAAGCCATGTGGTTCTCCTGTTGGATATAAACAATCTCACAGATTACCTGTTTCAGACTGGGTCACCGCAGAAGCAAAAAAATAGGAGGCATTCCCCTCTCTCACTAAATGTGTGACTGTGGCTTCTTTGCCAATTGCAACTTTAGGCTTGTTCTAGTGTGTAGATAAGATTTATTGAGGTTTCCAGTCAGGGAATTGCCCCTGCTTCCTGACAATAGCCAATCTAGAATGAACCTCCACTTCCTTAAAATTCCCTCAAAATTATCCAAGAAAAGCCTAAACCCTATAATAGGTTCTTTCTAACACCTGTTTACTGAGACACCTCGCAGTGTCCCGGGTGTGAATTCGCCCTCCCTACAATGAGGAACACACCCAAGTCATTCAACTGCAGCTAGTGATCTTTAGCTGAAGGACACTGGCACTTCCAAAATCTCATTCAATCAATGATTGAAGTCAGTTGTGTGCTGTCATAAAATTTTATACCATTGTGTAACTTTGTTACTTAAAAATAGAAATTGTATTGTTTTATCTAAGGTTTAGACAAATCAGTAAGAATAGAAGTACTTATAATGAGGAACAGTATCTCCTTGTGTGCTTTTTTCCATCCCAACCCCAAACAGAAACATGACATGATGTCAGTCTCTTCATTTTGATCAGAAGCTTAACTGCTATATTTAATTGCCAAGAACTCCTTCTTGTTCTCTGATTATCCTTTCTTTATTGTATTCTCTTAGATTTTTGTCAATGCAATATCCTCTTGACTTTCTCCTCTGCAGACACAAATTTTATGTCATTATGATTCTTATTAATATTATTTTAGGTAATTTTGCTCTCCCTGAAATGCTTGCGCTCGCTCGCTCTCTCTCTCTCTCTCTCTCTCTCTCTCTCTCTCTCGCTCTCTCGCTCTCTCGCTCTCTCGCTCTCTCGCTCTTTTGCTCTCGCTCTCTTTCTTTCTCTCTCTCTGTATGTGTGTGTGTATTTTGCTTTCCTGTTATAGAAGTGATCCTTGATTGCCTATTCATATTGACAAGAATGAAGCTTTAAGAAGGTTGACTGGTGTTTGTTGAGGTGGGCCTTGATAGCATAGATAACCTTCATACTTTTGATCCCTAAAGACTTTGTTCTTATTTACCAATTTGTAGTTCTGTCCTAATTGTAAGCAATCATATATGCAGATTTTTACATCTGAAAGCAGTCATATATGAAGATTTTTATGTATGAAACTTGTTTTTAGATTAATGACCATATAACTTCAGCCTATGAAAACAGTAGGGCTTTAACCCTGATTGTCCTGTTATCTTCTTCTTTGTTTACAGAAAAAATGGGGAAACTCCCAAAAGGCTCTGTCTTTCACCTCTTGGGCAGAAATACTCAAAAAGAGCCTATTATTGTGCTCATCTTAGTTCTATCACAAAGAAGCTCTCTACTGAGTTTACATCTGACCCCAATATTCTAAGTATTTTAATTCATTTCATTCTTATACCAAGCCTATGAGTTGACTTACACATTTTCCATATTGCTTTTAAAATATTGGCATTAAAACTTTTTCTTTGCTTTGAAAAAATGAAAAAAGAATATACTTAAAAAACAGTGGTTAGAATTATGGGTATGGATATCAATTCCCTGTCTAATTTAATTTTGGTTAAACAAAGAGTTACATATATACGTAACTGTTTTCACATATGAATTTGAACCCTATGTCACTTTGTTTGCATGGAAATCAAAATCTATCCTAATATTTTAAAACTAGGTTAGTTATTTTTATCAGTATCTTTATGTGAGACATTCAAATAATCTGAATTTACATTTACTGTCTGTTGTCATAAATTACTGCATCTGTTTTGCATCTCTAGCTTTACTTTGGGAAACCAATGCTGTTTAAGCTTTTAACTTCTAATCTGCAAAGTAAGGGAAAAAATAAACAATACAGAAAAGTCATGACAATAACATGACCCCTTAGCTGAAAAGTCCAAGCTGAAATGCCTACTGTCTATCTACACTTAAAGTTGGGAACAAAGAATTAGAAATCAAATGCATCTAGTTTACTAGGATGTGATAAACAGCCTTATGTAAAATCTTATTTTTAATTGCCATGGGACTACATTACATTTGCCATAATTGAAATTAAATACATGGTAATTAGAAGTTAGCTTTTATTACTTATTTAATAAGAATAAGATAGACTATGTAAAAACGAAGAGTAAAAATTTGATATTCAGGTCTCAAGCTTAGTGTTAATGGGCACTGATTTAACAGCAAAGACTTTAATTTGATGAAAGCTTATGTCAATATAATAAAAATATATTTTAATGAGAGTCGGTTTTCATTACTGGTATTGATGGCCTACAAGAAGCCATCTTGACTTCTAAGTTTTAATGTGACTCTCGCTCTTGCTTTTTGCCTATCTGGAGTAGATAGAGTCTTGGTGAATTTTTCAGATGATTTCATGATGACGGTGATGATGATGATGATGATGATGATGATGATGATATTGACATTTCACATTTGTAAGCACTCTAGGGCTTTTGACATATTTTCATATACATCATCACATTATCTTTACCATTGCATCCAAGTTTTTCAAGGCAGGAAAACGCAGCAGAAAATATAAAAAAAGGAATATGCTTAAATATCTGCCTGCAAAAGCCTGGCAGTCTAATTGAGTGACAAATCTCTTTCACTTACAGTTACCTTCTAAGGTAGAGTCAGGTGAGAGAGTCAGGCAACTAGGCTAGGAGAGAGCCTCAGAAGGACTTCATAAATTTATACTTTCAAATGAGGCAAATGGACATCTACAAACCATATTTGAAACACACATATTTTTTTTTTGCTAGAAAGGCATTTTGAAAATTTAGACTTGAGTGCCTTTTGGTAGCCAAGTTTCCTGAATCCCCATCAATCTCCATTCACTTTTACCTGCATCGTGCTTCCTCATTTGGCTTTCCTAGCTCTGAGGGAAGGGCCACCTTGTTTCCTACTAACTCTGAGAAGCTCCCGTCACATTGTGTTCTATGTGAATATGCCTTTCTGAAGACACTGTCATTCCCTCTGCCTGGTGTGGAGGATGGAGAGACCCTGTCTCTTTGGGTCCAAGTGGGAAAGACTTCAAGGAAGGGGCTTTCTAACATGGACCTTCATGAATTGACCTCATTCTCATGATTTTGCTTAGATGGTCTGACTCATAGGAAACAACTGGAAAATTGGAGACCTGGACTGTTTAAAACTTGAATAAATCACTGCTTCTATTTATACTGCTTAGTCATCAGCCTGCTTGTCCAAGTCAGAAGCCTGCGAGTCATCCTAAACCTCTCTTTTTTCTTCCATCCCATATGTCTTTTAGGAATTTCTATGTATTCCCTTTCTAATATTTCTCCAATATCCTCTCCACTCTCCATTATTATAGAGTCAATCATGGTCCAGGTCTTAATCATTTTATGACAAATTATCTTTCTCTGACTATGAGACACCTCCCCACACACAACTAAAAGGCTTCAATGTCTCTCCATAGCCTTCATGATAAAGACAAAGTTACTTAGCATGACATTGAAAGTCCAATATGGCTTAGTTCCTGAATCTGTCTCCATGTACACTTTTCACTAACAAACTGTATATATCATTCTATTTTATGTCCTATACCTTAGCTTATGTTATTCCTTTTGTCTGAAACAACCTTTCCCCACTTTCTGGCAATGCCTTACTTCTTTTTAAGGCTTATATCCAGCATCAGCTCCTTAAAGAAGTTTCCCCTGACTCTCCTGTATTGGTGACCTACAGTTGGAACACAGTGAGGAAACTCCCAAGATTTTACAAGAGAACATTAGACACCTCTTGTGCCCATCTTCACATGATGTCAGCCCACCTTTTTAACTGTTAGCCATTATTGCAACTACCAACTATGTACAGGTGTAACCTGATAGCACCATGCCTCAGCTATACCTCACCTCTCTTTTTCTCTACCACACCCCACTTCTGAGGTGTGAACCTGGAAGGGGATGAGAGTTACTGATAATGATGGGGAACACTAGACCAATGGGAGATCAATGCCAGTATACAAATATTCTCATCTTCTGTGTTTCCCGTAAACAAGGTTGAGACCCATTTTGCAAGGCTCTGTTGGAGGGTCCCCAGTGGCATTAAAGCCCCAGTTGACCATTGCAGTTATTAAATCAATGACTGCCTGAATTGGCTCTCTTTCCTTCTCACCTTATCTTGTCCTCCTGTTTCTTGGGACCAATTCCCTTAAGAATTTACCTTCATGAAAGCTCTTTTCTCAGTCTCTGTTATCTTGGAGATACCAGGCTAAGACACAAGATACAAGAGCATGGATACATGTAAAGAAAGCAGAGTCTCAAATTCCATATGTATTTTCAGAATTGACAATTTTTTATGTGTACGAAGCCAGACAGTTAAATTTTCTAACTCATCCTAGAAAAACTACTAGATACCTCGTTGCTGAATATCACTATGGTCACCTTGAAAGTCCTCCCCTTGGGAAGCTATGCACTGATGCCAGCACCTAATCTACCCTTCAAGGCAATTTTGGAACTTTTTCTGGAATGGCCATCAGAGCTGTCGTCATATTATCCTTGATGTCCTGAATGTCATAAAAATGTCTTCCTTTCAATATTTCCTTTATCTTTGGGTAAAGAAAGAAGTCATTGGGGGTCAGATCAGGTGAGTAGGGAGAGTGTTCCAATACAATTATTTGTTTACTGGCTAAAAACTCCCTCACACACAGTGTGAGCTGGTGCATTGTCATAATGCAAGAGCCATGAATTGTTGGCAAAAGTTCAGGTCTTCTAACTTTTTACACAGCCTTTTCAGCACTTCCAGATAGTAAACTTGGTTAACTGTTTGTCCAGTTGGTACAAATTCATAATGAATAATTATACCAAAAAAGGCTAGCAACATCATTGCAGACCTCATATTCTTTACTAAAGCTGACCTGCCTGAGAATATATGTGAAAGAGGGTTCAATAAAATATTTTCAAGCATAAAAATATTTCTTATTCTATGAAAGAATTAGAATAGAAATATATTTTCATTAAGAAGAAAAAGGAGTGAGAGATAATTTCTGAAGTTTAAGAATTTATTTGTGCTCTTTTAAAAACGGATAATAGTGTGTGATAAACGAGGGATGCAACAGTTTATTTTAAAATGTCCTTATTCACTCTTGCAAGAAAGTACATCTGTTGCAACTCTTAAATGCATGCTGAAAAAATTTTGGATACCAATTTAAAAATATGAATTGAGGCATATAGTTTAATAAAACATTTTAGGGAAAATGTGAACCAAAATCTAAAGACCCTTGGTTTAAAACAGGGGTTCTCAACTGTGGGTCATATTAGAACCACCTAGGGAACATTAAAAATACTAATGCCCCATTCATTATTTAGTAGCATATTATTCAGCCTCCAGGTATTTGTGTGCTTTCTGATTTTCTTCTTATAATTGATTTCTAGTTGTATAGCACTGTGGTCAGAGAAGACCCTTGATATGATTTCAGTCTTCTTAAATTTATTGGAACTTGTTTTGTGGCCTAACATGTGGTCTATCTTGGAAACTACCAAAATGCCCATTGGTAGATGACTGGATTAAGAAGCTGTGGTACATTTATACAGTGGACTATTACTCTGCTATAAAGAATTAAATTGTACCATTTGCAACGATATGGATGGACCTAGAGACTATTATGTTAAGTGAAAAAAGTCAGTTGGAGAAAGATAAATACCATATGATCTCACTTATATGTGGAATCTAAAAAACTGAATAAATGAGCAAAGTGAACAGAAATAGTCTCAGAGATATAGAGGAAAAACTGATGGTTGCTAGTTGGGAGGGGGTGGGGATGAGGGATCAGGGGAAGGGATTAGACAGCATAAATAGTTAACTACAATATTGCCACAGGGACATGAAAGACAGTTCAGAAAATATAATTAATAATGTTGTAAATATTTTGTAGGGTGTCAGATGGTCACATGTCTTGTTAGGGAGACCATTTCATGGATGGGGTAGAGGCTTGATCACTACTGCACTGTACACCTGAAGCTGATGTTGTATAATATTGTATATCAGCTATAATTGAATATATTTATATAGTCACTGGATGTGGAGTATAGTGTGGGACTGGAGTCAATGGAATTGTAATAGATATGTATATCAGTGGCTAGACGAGGAGTGGGGCGGCAGATTGGGGGAGGGGGGTTGTCACTTTGAGGGGTAAAAAGTATAACTATTGCACAGTGTTGTACATCTGAAACTAATTTAAAAAATAATAAAACAAAATAAGAAAATCTTAAAAATATTTTAAAATAAATAAAAATAAAAGGAAAAAGAAATACTAATGCCTGGGTCCCTCTGCCAGAGATTCTGATTTGATTGGTCTGGGCTATGGCCCAGGAATTGCTATTTTTTAAAAGCTTAGGAAGTGAATACGTTGCTAGCCAGAGGTGAGCTCTACTCTCCCAGAGTGCTCTCACCCCAATAGTATCCCAGGCATAACACTTACCACATCATGCAGAAATGTGGCTTACTTAGATGCCTCCTGGGGTCAGGTGGGATCTAAAAATCAGTCAAGAGGACAGGTTGGGAAACTAGAATGAATTAGAGAACGAATGCCCATCCAAAGAAAGCAGCTCAGAATCAGTTTCAGGTGACCCTTGACTTGTTAGCAAATGGGTCCATTGATGCCAATGATACTCATTTTTCAAGAAAAGCAGGAAATCTAGTTTGTTTGTTTTTTAAATGTGAAATACATTATTTTAAAGTGTTGCCTAATTTTTTTCTCATCACTTGTTTATTTCCTTCTTTGAAAATGCCATTGCAGGCCAAATATAACTATGAGTCAAATGGCATCATGGATCCACAGTTTTGCAATTCCTGGAAATGTTACATGAGAACCTTGCCCTCCAGCCTGTAGTGTCTCCAGTGCAGGGATAAGATGTGTCGCTTCCCTTTCTGGCACTGACACTTGGGATATGAGGGATGTGTTGTGTATTTATAAAAATGACATTCTTTAAGTTTCTGTGCATAGTTCTCAAAGAAAATTGGTTAGTTGAGACAGCCCACCATATCCATTTATAGCTCGTTTACAGTTACTTGACTCCAAAACCATACAAATTATCTTGCCTCTTTGTTTTTTATGGAAAGAGAAGATTGGTTCATTGTTATTTTAGGAAAAGTGAGAGACCAACTGTTTAGTAGGGAAAAATTCTGAACCTTGTTCATAATATTAAAGAAGAATGAACAAAAGATATTTCATTTATTTGTTTGAAAGTTTAATTCAGATATGAAATAATTCTGGATACTTCTAATTGTACTTGAAGGCATCATTTGATGCTTGAAGATTGAGAAGTAGAAAAGAGGCTAACAGTATAAAGGAAAAAAAAATGAACAAAAAACATGCTATCTAAGTACTTATGAGACTTGAAAAAATCTAGGAAGACATTAATTGTACCCCAAAAAGATTAAATGCTTTGACTATTTGTTGGTTACAATGGTATATGATAGATATTTAGAGTTTATTCAAACTCATTTGTAGCCCTTACAGTTTTATTTCCTTGAGTAGATTGTCCAATTTAGCACTATTTAGCCTTTCATATTCCTGTGATTGACCAGGAAATTGAATGGGTGATCTATGGCAAACAAACAAACAAAAAAATCAATTGCATTTCTTGTTCAGAGATTTGTGAAAGTGCTATTTTTTCTTGAAGTTTTATTTATTTTTCTTCCATTAAAAGTCTAAATGTCTTTCCATATGTAAAAGTCCACACAACCAACTCAACATGGCAGTACTACAAGTGACTCCTCTGTTTTTGATAGAATTGATATATATATAAATCATGGTTCAAGCAACTTTTGGTTTGTTTAACTTATTAAAGTGGAAGATAAATGTGGAAGGATAGGGTCCAGTTTATTTGTTTTAAAGTGTACATTACAATACCAAATTGTCAGTCCTCTAATGGCTGTTCATAGTATGTGGTTATTCACTCCTTTTTCATTCAGACAACTTTCATTGAACACCTACTAGGTGTGGAGGATAAGAAAGGTTCAGCTAAGCATTTACAGTGGTTCTCAACCTTCCTAATGCCGCTACCCCTTAATACAGTTCCTCATGTTGTGGTGACCCCCAACCATAAAATTATTTTCGTTGCTACTCTATAACTGTAATTTTGCTACTGTTATGAAATCGTACTGTAAATATCTTTTTGTTTTCCGATGGTCTTAGGTGACCCCTGTGAAAGGGTCGTTCGACCCCTAAAGGGGTCGCGACCCACAGGGTGAGAACTGCTGATTTAGAAACTCCCACTGTGCAAGCTTTCTTAAAAGACTGAAATACTTCTGTGTGTATGTTGGGAAAGGGAGCTAGGCATATCTGGTGAAATATTTATGGCAGAATAATGCCTTAAGTAAATTTTGTCTGTAATAAGTTTCCCCAAGAAATGATTGTGCAATCAAATATGTAATAAGTGGCTATTTTGTTCAGCTTAAAATGATGCAGTTTACCACCATCCCCCTTAGCCCAAGAAATAAGCAAAAATCATAATTCCTGGTAAAATTCATGTGTGGGTTTGAGTTAAAAAAAATTAAACTGAAGCACTCTTGCATAAGGAAATATTAGAAATAGTTTCTTCTAAAATCAAGGGCAGAACCCCCACCGTTTCTCCTTATTTCTGTCTTGTTCATCTGGGTTTGGTTCTGATTGGGCCAGATAACTAATAGGCTGCTATCTGCCTGAGGCTACTCACCCTAAAGCAGAGCAGTTCTTGGTTTTCAGCTGGTAGAGTGACTTGAGATATATGTTAAGTAATATATACGTATATACACATTCATAATACATGTACACATTACATATTATTTTATATATTTTTATATATGCCTATATTAGAATATATAAACATATATCCTACCTACTTTCAAATTAAAATGCTAAGGCAATTTATAATAAAAGACATCTATTTAATAATCTTAATAAAAGAAACATTATAAACCATAACATAGTCAACATCTTACATGTTACAAAAGTTTTTAGCATTGGGCTATTTTTCATATCAACCCTTCCTAAAAGCTCAAGGTTTATTATTCATATGTAGTTTTTTGAAGACATCTCATTGGGGAAGCTAGAGTAATTCTGTGAGAGACAGAGTTCTCTGCTAGTCTGATTTCATACAGAGACAGAATGGAGACAACCTACATGTTTCTCCACATGTGGTCCGTCGACATCTGCATGTATAATTTCCGGTACTTATTAAAAAGTCAGATGGGGGCCGGCTGAGTGGCTCAGTTGGCTAAGAGCTCGCGCAAGAGTGGGAGTTCTGAGCAACAGCCGTTCGATGCCCAGCCCGAGCTGAGTTGCCGCTGAGCTGCCAACAGGTAGCAGGATGGCTCAGCTAAAAAAATAAAAATAAAATAAAAAGCCAGATGGCTGGATACTAGCCCAGAGCTACTGAATCCCTATTCCTGGACTGCAGCTTCCATGTCTGCGTTTTAGCCTATCCAGATAAGCCTTACAATGAAATCTGAGACGTGGAAGAGTGGATATTAGAAGTACCCACAGTTACCCCTCTGTCATATGGATAAATCCAAATCCTTTCCCAAGAGAAATCCACAGATGTGAGGGTAGAGTGCAAATGTTGTTAGTTGTCTAGAGAGGATCTGCTTGTTCTGCTACCACCAATCTTGCAGGCTTATTTGCACCAACCCCTCCAGCCACACATTCCCGCGATAGGCCCAGAGCCTTCCCAGGAGCCTATCATACATGACTGCCACTCTTGCAAAGTAGGGCACGTTTCCCCTTTCTGCTCCTCATCCACGCCCCTGCATTTTGATGATTACTATCATCAGGTTTGCATTTGCAACTCCCAGGTACCTAAATTATTATCCTATTTACTGTAGTGGGATCTTCACAACAATCCTAGAAATAAGTGTTCTCTTAATGCCCACTTTACATATGGGATAACCAAGGCTCACTCAGGTTATGCAGTCATGGCCAAAAAAGTGAGGCAGTAGCGGAAAAGAGACTCAAACCCAGGGCTTTCTATAGCCACTCTCTGGGCTGTTGCCATGCTAACATTTGCTGCCTAGCTTTCTGGACATTTGTGTGGAGAGCTTTGATTTCTAATATCTTAGCATAGCTAATATGAAGAAGAGACGGCCTAGTTCTTTATTTACTTATCCCCTACAAGCTTTTACATATGATTTTAATATCAAAGAGAGGATATTAAATTTCACTCACGTAAATTTCGATGAACAATAAATCACAGCTAAAAAGAATATTGCATAAATGGGTAGATAAGATATGCATTAAAAAGGTAAATGGTACAGGTATCAATGAGAGAGACAGCACACTGTTAGAGCATTAACTTGGATGTCTCCCCAACTCCCCCCTCAGAAAAACATCAGCAATGTCATAGCTCTCCTCTTTGTAATGAATTCATCCCTGAATCTTGATAATAAAGCTTTCTATGACTTTTATAACTCTGCTTCCTCATTTAGATTGTAATTTAAAGTGAACTCATAAGAAAATAAAACTTAAGAACTCAAAAATCATAAAGTCCTAAAGGTCTAAAAACTGAATTCAGAATTTTAATGTTAATTGTTTCTTACATCTGCCATTATCAAAAATCTAAATTGTATTCTCATTGCTTCTAGATTTAACAATTATTTGTACTTTTAAAGACTTCACACAAAAGGAGCTGAGGGCTGGCTGAGTGGTGTGTTGGTTAAGAGCTGGCTTGGGATGCCAGCTCTGAGCCAGAGGGCCCCGGCTCGGATCCCACATATGAGGGCCAGTGACACTGCCCTCTACAGTTAAGTTGCTGAACAACAGCTCAACCTGGGGCTGGGCTGCTGTGAGTCACCGGCGTCAGCCGGTGGGTTGCCATGGACTACTGTGTGTAGCCAGCAGCCAGCGTGAGCAGCCAGCAGCCGCAGTGAGCGGCCAGCAGCTGTCATGAGCAGCCGTCCAGAAGCCAGCGACTGATGTGCCTTGCCCAGGGAGAGCACAATGATGGTGCCAACTTAGGCTAGTGAAGCAACGTCCTCCACAATTAGACTGAAGAACAAAAAAGGACAGCAACTTGTCTGTTCCCTTCCCCCAATTCCCCAGCGCTGTTCCCATCCCCCAATTCCCCAATTTAAAAAAAAATCTAAAAAAAAAAAGAAGATTGAGTATAAAAAAAAAGAAGCTGAGGGTTTAATGTTACAGGTGGAAATATTTGCAAATTGATACACTTACTGAAAATTCTAAAATTTGTATGGAAACGTGGGCAGAGCTTTGTCACTTAGATTTCAAGCAACCAATATTCTGATCCTGGCTGTTGCATCAGTTCACTCTGATCTTGTCAGCTTCCTCATTTTTAAAACCAGGAGTTGAATCTCTATGTGATGATTTCTTGTACTTGGAAATATTTTGATTCTTGGAATAATGTAGTATTCATCGTGACATACAGTAGACTTGCAAATGCTTTACAAGGATACTGAGTACTCTGTGTTGCTGTAAATTGCCTGGGAATGTAGAAAGTTGAGCACATATGTCAAGATACAAGAGGAGAAAATAATAGTGAATGCCAACCTTTTGTAGTTCCTTTTTTGTCATATACTTAATTGGGTGTGAATCTGTACACTTCCTATAGAGCTATTTCTAGCACAGAAATAAATATTTTAATTTATTTCCTTCATTAGATATTTAAATAACATCATAGTTATATTTCTGAACTACACTAAGGTCTTATTTAACATCTGGAATGATGTACCATTTCCCCCAGAACCTGCAATATTTGGTATATGATCATCTCAAAATCTTGGTTCACAAATTATCATAAAAAGTATAATTATAGAAAAGTAGAATTTAACTCAATATACCAATATATATGTAGTCTAGAAACTCCTTTTGAATGATTAAATTGATGAAGATTTTGGCTTTTAGCAGCAATTAAAAAAACTTCATTTATTTCCTCAATAAATATTTCTTTGCTGGATATTAATTCCCTGTCCATATTGGGTTTATGGACTACTGGGGTGGGGAGAGATATTGAACAAGACAACTCAAGCATGGTGAATTTTACAAAAAGAGAAGTAAAGGGTGCTATGGTAACCTAAAAGAGGGTGAATTCATCTGGTCTAAGGAAATGGATCAGTAGAGACCAGCTGGGGAAAACTTCCCTGATGAATGGACACTTAGCAGAGATCTGAAGAACGAGCAGATAATAATCCCAGAAATGATTTGAGGAAAACTGTTTTTAAGCTTATTTGTAGTTCTTAAAGCAATAGAGAGTGTTCCTTTTGAGAAATTAAAAAGAAAACTACGACAGTTGTAGTACAAGTTGAAAAAGGAAAATGGAGTATGAGGTAGACAAGAACTTAAGTGTGTTTAAAAGTCAATGTCAAATAGGAAAAAGGATTAAAACACAGTTAAGATTAAGTTGATCTTTTAGCATAAGAAGAAGTCAAGCTGTACCCTGGAGCATAAGAATTACCCTGATCTAAACTATGTAAAAGAACTAGTTACTGATGAGATAACGGTCAACTATAAAAAGGGGCATGCTGTAAAATAAAGTGAGACACTTCTCTTCTTGAAAAAGCAAAAAAAAAAAAAAGTCAATGTCAAGATGTTGATCTTATTTAAGGGAAGTTATTAAAGAGTTTTAAGAAGGGGTGGGGCAGACTTCAGAGAATATAGTCAGAGTTGTATTTTTTTAATAACTTTTTATTTTGAAATAGTCAAAGACTCACAAGAATTTGTAAAAAATATTATGGAGAGTATTTATATATATTTACCCAGTTTCCCCCAATGATAATATGTTACATAACCATAGTATAGTGTAAAAACCCAGAAATTTATGTGTGTACAATGTTATTAACTCAAGTATAGACCTTATTTGGATTTCACAGTTTTCACATGCAGACTTTTGTATTTGTTTTTAAAATTCACTACAATGTGTAGAAAGGACTGGAAGGGATTAAGTATGGATGCAGGGGGCCAATTTGGATATTAAGAAGTCTCTAAATCAATTCTGAAGTAGAGATAATAAATGAAGATACCTTAAACTAGAAGCGGCATGGGATGACTAGAAGTGGATAGATTCAAGAAAAATGTAAGAGGTAGACATGATCAGTGGGGTCTTGGTGACCAGTTATGGAGTGTGAGGGAGAGGGTGAGGTAAGGATGACCTCATCTTGACCTGGGTGGATGGTGATGTTACTGGTTAAGGTTCAGAGTCTAGAGGACAAGTAGGTTTATTCAGAAGGAAGATGCATTCGGTGCGACCACGGTGAGTTTGAAGTACCTGTGTAGGCAAGAAGCCTTTCAGCTGGAGCTCTAGATATAAATTTAGGCATTGTCAGCATCTAGATAGTAGTTGTATCAAGATTACATATGGAGAATATGTGAAATTAAAAGTGGGGGGAGAAAGGCTTAGAATACAGGAATTCTATATGTTAAGTGGAATTGTATATGTTAAGTGGGTTGTATATGTTAAGTGGGTTGACAACAAGGAGGAGCTGGTAAGTAGCCAGAGAGGGAATTACAGAGTCCAGGTCTAAGAGGGAGAGGGAGACAGGGGGATGGGGAGGAAGATGGGGAGGAGGAGACAGGGAAGAGGTGTGGGAGGGAACAGGGAGGGGAAATAAAAAGGAGAGATAAGGAAAATTAGTAGATTGATATTATACATACAAGCAAAGGAAAGAGAGTGTTTCAGAGAGTAAATATCCTGGTAACCTCTGCCTGTTTGCTTTGATTCCATGCAGACTCATAATTGAGAAGTTTCTTGTGGTTCTCTGTGCGTGCAATTCTTTGATTTTTAAACTTTAGTATTTCCAATTTTGCAAACTCACCTTCAAGATAAAGGGTGATATTTTCTGTCCCATTGTTTATGTCTTCCAAAATGTTATTTTGGATTGACAGCACTGAATATGTCATATTTTATTAATTTTTCCTTAAAGTGAACAGGAACTTAAAAACTGGGGAGAAAAAAATTGGTAAACTATGCATAAAAGTTTAGGTTTAACAAAAATCCAAGGTATTTTTACATGTGAACAGGTAATTAAAATATATTTCACATGCTATGTCACTACATACCCCCAACATCTGGCTCAGGCCAACTGAAATTAAATTTGGGGGTTGGGTCCTGGGTATCTTTTAAAAAATCATCCCAATTGACTCAGATGACCCACTGTGAGTGGCGAATGATTGGAACTTGGAAATATTTTGATAATCTTAGGTGAGAAAGTTCTAAATAGTGACCTAGAGAAGGATATGACCTAAGAGAAACTTTACTGATGCCACTATAATAAGGAAGGGCATGCTGAATAAGTTTCTCTGAAAGAAAAGTAGCAGCAGATAAAGAAATAGAGGACAAGAAATTTGGACTTTACCCACTGAACTGGGAAGTAAGCCTCAAAAATCCCAAAGGGGATTCAAAGTTGAAATTAGTGAGGCAAAGTTTTGATTTACAGTAGACTTTTGCTATGACAAGATGGGGGATGAGTTCAGAATAACAAGGTGAAATAATGTCTCCTAAGACCATTTGCTATTAGATGGGGAGAAGAGGTTATACCGATTTAAGAAAGAGATAACTTAAGGCTAGCACTTGAGTTAAAGGAACGATGCAAGAAAATGTTGGTGATTAAATGTAGTAATAAGAAATGCATTTGGATTTTGCTAGACGTATGATGGGGGACCATAATAAACAGGCTAAGAAAACTATATGCCAAATTTAGTATAAATCAGCAATAGAGCATCTGGTTCCATGAATTTAAGCAGAATTCCAAGTGGGCGTGAACGAGTGAGTATATGGATAAACAGGTAGCTTTGAATGTTATCATTTTCCAAAACGTACATTAAAATTATAATTAAAAGTATGTACTTTTTACTTATGTATTTACTCCCTACCATGTTTTCAAGAGAATTTAAAGTAGCTAAGAAGCTGGGTTTAATGGCTAAAATTATCCATGAATGGAAAGAATAAGTAACAAACATGATCCTAACTTCAAGGGTCAAAAGTGAAATGAGGTATTCATTTTATTAATCATGAGCAAAGCTCTTTTTTTTTAAA
>NW_017731511.1:1468748-1471003 GCF_001890085.2 Hipposideros armiger | reverse complement strand
GTTCCTTTTTGAAATGCTTCCTTCTCATCACCTCCCTGATCTATACTTCCCTATTTCTGGCGTTTCTCAGTCTCTTTTGTGAGCGCCTCTCCCCGGACCCTCCCCTAGGTTGGCTTCCTCGCCTGTAACCTCTCCAAGTCTAAGCCATCTCAGTCTACCACTAGTGTCTATTCAGTTGCTTAAACTGGAAACCGATGACCACTCCTTTCCCCTCATGCCCACATTTAATCTACCAGTAAGTCTTAGAGCTTCTAGTTGCAAAATGCACTTTCAGTTTACTCACACATACCTACCGTCACTCCCCTAATCTAAGCCATCATTATGTCTTTCTTGAAAATAGTGTAATAGCATCTTTTCTGAACTGCCTTCCACCTGCAATTGCCCCAGTTCATTCACTGAAATCCTAGTGTTTTGTAAAAAAACATAAACCAGACCATGTCACTATTCTTGTTTCACCCTGTTAATAGCTTTCCATTTCGCTAACAATCCACGTCTTTCCTACAGTCTGCACGGCCCTGCCTCAGCGAGCCCCAAGCGCATGTCTTCAAATTCATTCCCAGCCACCCTGTCTCTTATCAGAAGGCTCTAGCTCTCAGGGGCTTCCTTCTCCAAACATGAATTGAAAAACATTCTGTTCCCTTTGCTTCAAGTGTCTCTCTTAAATCTCCTGTGAGGTGGCTCATCTTATCCTTAATTCTCAGCCTACATATTACACTTTCAGACAGGTCTTTACTTCAGGTCCCAAGTAGGTCTTCTAGTACACCTGGAACAGCGTGGCCTTGAAAAGGGGCTGTGAGGTGGAACTTGAATGTTACATCAACCATTTTCCTAACGAGCATGAACAATCAGTGATGATCCCTGATTGGGAGGATCAGGTTGAGAGAACATGTTACAAAAGCACCTCAATTAAAAATCCTCAAAAGACGTTCTCTGAGGCAGTTCTCCTGTACCTAGACTCTACCTACAAGGAATGGTAGAGTGTCCTCTTGGATTACCTCCCCCCTCTTTACATTCCTTCACCCTTTTCCTTACTCTCTTCATTTATTCCAGGGTGTGACAAAAGTGTAGAAACCGTGGAAGGGTTGTGTGTAGACTGCTTGTTCAACAATCCAGCCTCTGTAATAGGCACCTTCACATCTGTCAGTAGGTCATAACTCAACCACTCCATGAAAGAGTCCCCTGAAATTCTGGGAACCACTGCCCCAGGAATATTCTAGAATCACTATCTCCCGTCCTCCCTCTGCATCTTTTCATTCCACCTAGTTACCTTAGGTAGATGAGCCAATGTCTTGGGCTCACTTCTGCCTGAACTCCCTGTGGATTCATTCTTTAAGCTATTTATCTTGAGACTTCACTTTTACTCAGCACGCCACAACCTCAGCAACCAACTCACCTCCCTCCTTGTAGCCTGTCTCCGACTTTTGGAACCACGACCTGGCAAAGCCCTTATGTTCCCCGTTTGACTGGCTGGAGGCATTCAGACAGTGTTAGATTATGTACCTGCAAATGTGTTGTTTGCAATTCAACTATATGTCATGTTATAAGCACCATGTCTTCTGCATATATTTATTATACTCTTCTCCTTGGCTCCATGGCCTGCCTAAACTTCTTTATGGCTTCTCTGGGTTTTTTGTTTTTTTTTTGCCTTCTCCCACTGTTGGTTGTGATTTTATTTCACAAAGGATACATTTTTAGGAATGATTTTTCAGATTTGTAGGTACGGCTGACTTCATAAATACTGTATTTGTGTCAGCAGCAACTCTAGGTCACTTTTTAAATCACTTTGTGGATAATTATGGTTGTGTTATAAACCCATAAGTCACTATTGCTTACATTTATCTGCAGTGGCTGAATTTGAACCTAGAATTTTTGTGTTGGAAAAATGATAAATATTAACTCTTTGTCACTGACAGCATGATACAAGTACATAAATAGTGGATTCAAGTTATAAAATAATATTTATTTATCTTCCTCCTTCCCTTCCACCCTTTTTTCCTACCCTCTCAGTCTTTTTCAGTAAAAGTTTAAGGTAGCTGACTCATTAGATTATAGTGCATAAACCGATATACTAACATGTTTTGTTAAGTTTATAGATCCTACAGATTATATTTCTACTGTAATAAAATAGAAAGCATTTAGTGTTTAATATCTAATATTCAGAATTTTTGAAATATATATTAATAGGTCATTAATTACATTAATTACAAAATGGTGACATTTTGAAGTTTTTGTTGGAATATTATATTTTTATCCTA
>NW_017731511.1:1463209-1468276 GCF_001890085.2 Hipposideros armiger | reverse complement strand
TGAACAGTTTAGTAGAGTGTGGTTTAGAAGTTAAACGGATTTATCTTTTCGAATCCTGCCTCTACCTGTCATGTAGTGGTTGCATGCAACACTGGATAGGCTGTACTCGTGCAACTGCTCTGAGCCTCAGTTCTACCCTGGCAAACGTAGCAAGTCTTTGTGAGACTTAAATGAGTTACGGTTCTTCATTGGGGAATACTGAGTAACAACTTAACAAATATCAGTAGTAGTGGTAGTGCTACTGCTGCTGCTACAATTACTATGATGATGACTCACGTTGTCATGATTGGTTTATTTTTCACTTTGGTTAAGAAACCTGGCAACCAGAGAGCTTTTGCAACTAGGAGCATGATTGGTTGATTTTAATGTTTTAATTACTTAAAATTTTTCTCAATATATATGGCATCTCCCTTCAGGCAGACAGAAAGTGTCTAATGTGTTAAAACCTAATATAAACCAAGCTGTTTGGAGATGAAATGGAACCAAGATCATGAAAGTAAATGATCCACCCCCTAGGACCTGCATGTCACTATAACAAGGCTCTATTTTCCTTGGAAGCATCACCAGAGGGAATAATGGGTGATCCGAGTCATAATTTTCAGCCAAATGAAAGTGTACATTTTTTTTTTTAGGCAGTGGAGGTGGGGGAATTGGGAGAAACATGTTATTTTACTGATGCTGAATTCAAACAAATGTAAGGTAATTTAAAATGTAAAGTAATTTATCCTAGAATTAAATATCAGAAGCATCTGAACAACTGAATTTTTCTAAAATGATTCTTTGATGATCAAATTTAAAATCAAGCTATTGCAATCATTGAAATGACAATGCATAACACATGGTGATGAAACACACTGGTTTTCAAAGGACTACACAAAACATCATGGTACCCAGTCCATGCCTTGTAGGCAGGATCACCCTGGGTGGTGAGGAACTTAACGGATGCTCATAATGTGATCACGTTGACCTTGCTGGAAACAAGTGAATTCTAGGAGAGCTCAAATGTTTGTGTATTTCACAAGATAAAAAATTGCTTCAAAACATTGTATTGCAGTGTGCCAAATGTTTTGTCTCTGATCGTTTCTCTATTTTGCAGTTTAAATATCTAAAATTCAAAAATAGTATTAATTCATAATCAGTCAGGCCATGTGGTTTTTACGTTCTGTAATGTAATGTGTATGGTCTTATTTATTCTCATGGCAGACACTGTACAGCCCTTGTCTGAAACTCCACACTTGTACATCTGTGATATGAAAGAGGTGCTTATAGGATAAGAGTTTTATCTGGGCTCTATTGGAGACTGCCCTATTTTAAGTTAGGTTCACTTGTTGAAGTAGCTGTAAAAAGTATCTCTGGAACACAATGACTTGAGTAGTTGAAAGGGAAACTTCAGTACTGACTTTTTGGGTATTGATGAAGGCCTACAAAGAACATTAATTTTCTTTTCCTTTAGTTAATATAAGCCTGCTCCATCTGTTAACATCTAACCAGTGATTTTGAGTGCTACTTAGCGTTGTTCCTAGTCATTGAGAATAAGGTAATCGTATTAGCTCAAAAGGAGAAGCCTTAAGGGATATTTGAGTAAACAAATGTTTTATGGGTTAACATCTTTTATAATACTTGTCCCAATCATTATTTTTCATCAGAGTTATAATATCTAAATTTCATTCAGATACTCATTTATGTTAGAATTACATAAAAAAGTCAGAAAGGAAATGGCAATTGGAAATTATTTGATGCATGTAATAGACAAAAGATTGGTATCATTAGTCACCTAAGAATTATGTTGCTGTCATATATTTTGGCCTAGTGGTTCCTACGTTTTGTATCAAATGCTGATTATAAGCATGAATGCTGCAAATGGTTTTGATTTCTTTATGACTGTTTTTGCTATAAGATTTTATTAGCTATGGTAGTTGATTGATGTGAAAATACAGTCTGAAACTTGGTGAAAACTGATTTTCAGTTTTGAGGAAATATCTAAATTGGCCAATAGCTTTATGGGATTAAATTTTATCTTTGAAAAATGAAAAATGTGGGCTGATTGATATTTCTTAGCTCCGCCAGCTTATGCCTACCTACAGAGATCCTTCAGGAAAGCTGTTAGGCAAGAAATAACACCCACTGTTTGAGCAGAATCTTAACAGTTGGGGCAGTGAGAGGACTACTGCAAGAGTTTTTCTTGCTTATAGGTTATTTATCAAATATTTCCTAGTAGATAGGTAGAGTTAACCTGCTTTAATAACTCCTGGAATTAGAAACTCTTTTTTTCTTAATTATTTTTTTTTTCAATTACAGTTGACATTTAATATTATTTTATATTAGTTTCAGGTGTACCGGTGGTTAGACATTTATATAATTTATGGAGTAATCCCCCCAATTAGTCTAGTACTCACCTGATGCTATACATAGTTGTTGCAACATAGATGACTACCTTCTCCATGCTGTACTTTACATGGAGTGACTATTTCGTAACTACCCATTTGTATTTCCTGCAATGATTTTATCTGAGTTAAAGAGCTCTGAACTGTCAGTGGGGGTTTAGACTTCTGAGCTGCCAGCAGCAGAAACTATGCTGTAGATCAAGAGACCTTTAAGTTGTATTTACTGCTTTTCCTGACATTTGGACCTAAAACTAACCGTTGAGAGTTAAAGAGATTTAGTGAGTTTTTTTTCCCCCAAGCAGTTGATTATATGTTTTTTACTTGAGCTGATTTTCATTATTAGTAATAATTTAATAGCTTTGACTATTTTTTAAAGTGCCTGGAAGTCTTTGTCAAATGAAGGGATCGCGTATTAACTTTCACATTTCTGGGCATGGCCGTTTGGGACAGAGCTATTATTGCCTGGCATGTGTTCTGGGGAAACTAATCTAAAGAGAGGCTATGACTTGAGAGTGAGTACTTTCCAGCCTCTGGAGCTAGCTTGAAATTGGAGATGAGACCTCATTGTCTCCTAATATGTAAAAGTTGCCTGAGAGACCAGAGACCAAGTAAATGTAAGATTTATGAGACAGTTCTGAAGAGTTTCAATTATAAAAATTCCTGATTAACATGATGTTATGCTTTGAGTATGCATTAATTGTTGAAATGCATGACAGAAAACCTCCATGAATTCAATAACATTTAAATATACATTTGTATTATTTATTCTTTATGGCTGATATATTACCAGTAAATCATACCTCCTCTTAGAATCCTTCATTGTGTTCCTAACACTTTGGAATAAAATTAAACTCTATCACAGCCTTCAAGACCCTGTGAGACCTGACTCCTGCCTACCTTTGCAAACTCACCCTTCTATCCCTTTCCTTCTCGCTCACTCTATGCTTCAGCTACACAAGTCTAATTTCTGATTCTTGAGCAGATGAAGCTCATTCCAACGTCTGAACCTTCGTGTTTGTCTTTTCTTTTACCTAGAATGCTCTTCTCCATGATCTCTGCATGGCTGGATCCTACTGTCATAAGTCCTCAGCTCAGAGAAGTCACCTGACCACCCAATCTGAAACAGCCTTGCCTGCCCTTTGAAATACCACTAGTGCTAAGTAGACATTGCTAGCCAACTATATGATAACCACAACATAGAATATCCTTTTATTAACACTGAGAAAACCAACGAGGCTCTGTTTATTATTAGTGAATAATACTAGCTCGCTTGTTAGAGAAGTACATTCATACTTTCCTATACACACACTAGAATTGGCCATTCTTACGTAAGATTGTGTATAAGACAATTTCCATCAAATATTCTTTTTTTGTCTAGTCAGGAACTGTCTCTGAAATAAGCAAATGAAGAAGTGGACCTTCCAATTCATTTTCTTAAAACTAAAAGTTTTAATCTTTTAAAAAAATGTTGCTAATCCTGGCATTAAATTATCTGGGGGATATTATACCACCTAATGAAATTTTTGAGGAAGGCAAGAATCATCCTGTTGGTTACAACGTTTGTAAATTAAGGCACACTAAATTCTTAGGATGTTAGAAAAATAATCTATATCCAGTGATGTGCTGGAGCCAACTCATAGTGGCTCATTAGAACTGCTTGTTAGACTTTCAGGAATTTTGCAAGTAGGCTGACTTAGCATGAGTAGCCTGAAATTGACTGTGGTGGGAGTATTTATACCATGGAAATTGGCAAACACTGCAAACCAGGGATTTCCCCCTCCCCCCATCCCCCAGAGAGCCAATTTACCCCACACTATTTTATATATATAGCTAATATTTTGGAGACTGACGATTTGATGATGACAAATCAATAGGACTTGCGTGGAGTAACCAAGTTATTGTTATGGCTGTTTGGATTTAAAAGCCACAAATTTTTGGCATGGGGGATAAAAAAGGGTTTTTTAAAAAGTAGATTATTTGTTCACAGGAGCAAACAGGAACGATCAAAAAACAAGATCTTTGTGTTTTGCTTTTCATACCTTCTGATTCCGTGCAAAATGTTGTTAAAATATATACCGTCAGAAAGATAGCCACCTTCTGGAACTTGCGATAGCAGCTTTCCCCAGCTCCCATCATGATCACACAGCACAACTGGTCACACATGCAGTATCATACTCGTATCTTAGTTATAGTGAGTGTCTTAGACTGTTTCTCCAGAAAAAGGAAAAAGATTCAAAGGAGAGTTAGGTGAAGACTCTGATTGATTATAATGTAGAATATTGGAGCAAGTGGAGATTAATGGGACTTGACCTAAGGTTTTAAGCCCTCGATGGGAAAGGACTTAGTGGAAAATTACACAAAGAAGCAAGGCTTTAAGTATTACTCACTGACAAGAACATCTTTGAGTTATACTGCATGGAGGTGCAAGATTTCTGTCTTGCTGTCAAGGCCGAGATGGATTATTTGTGATATTTCAGAGGCAAACATTATTGGACAGTACCAGTATGCAGGGATAAACGATATAACATAGGTCCTATATTTTTCAGATTGTTTTCAAGTGACACAAAAGCCTATATGAAAGCCTTCAGTTTGTTTCTTCAGAGACATGGGATCAGATGGCTGCCATTTAACATGAAACATGAGAAGCAAGATCATCCTTAAATTCCCCTCTTCCTCCTCCCCA
>NW_017731511.1:1425782-1461384 GCF_001890085.2 Hipposideros armiger | reverse complement strand
CTTATCTGTCCTTCAATTCTAATTGACAGCTTGCTGGGTAGAGCAACCTTGGTTGTATGTCGTTGCTTTTGCATCACTTGGAATATTTTCTGCCACTCCCTTCTTGCCTGCAAAGTTTCTGTTGAGAAATCAGCTGACGGTCTTATGGGGGCTCCCTTATAGGTAACTAACTGCTTTTCTCTTGATGCTTTTAACATTCTCTCTTTGTCTTTAACCTTTGGCATTTTAATTATGATGTATCTTGGTGTGGGCCTCTTTGGGTTCATTTTGTTTGGGACTCTCTGTGCTACCTGGGCTTGTATGTCTATTTCCTCACCAGGTTAGGGAAGTTTTCTGTCATTACTTCTTCAATTAGGTTTTCAATTCCTTGCTCCCTCTCTTCTCCTTCTGGTACCCCTATAATGTGAATGTTGGTACGCTTGACATTGTCCTGAAGGCCCCTTAAACTCTCCTCAATTTTTTGAACTCTTTTTACTTTTAGCTTTTCTGGTTGGATGTTTTCTGCTACCTTCGACATCACTGTTCGGATCCTCTGCTTCATCTAATTTACTGTTGATTCCCTGTAATATATTCTCCATTTCCATTATTGTATCCTTTATTTCTGACTGATTCTTTTTTATGGTTTCCATCTCCATTTTTATGCTTCCTGTCTCTCGGTTGAAGTTCTCCCTGAGATCACTGAGCATTCTTATAACCAGTGTTTGGAACTCTGCATCTGATAGATTGCTTAGCTTCATTTTGCTTAGTTCTTTTTCTAGAGCTGTGTTCTGTTCTTTCATTGGGGACATGTTTCTTTGTCTCTCCATTTTGGCTGCCTCCCTGTGTTTGTTTCTATGTATTAGGTAGGGCTGCTGTGTCTTCCAGTCTTAGTAGAGTAGACTTATGTAGTAGCAGTCCTGTGGGGTTCAGTGGTGCAGTCTCTGGTCACCTGAGCCACGTGCTCCAGGTGTGTCCCTTGTGTGGGTTGTGTGTGCTCCCCTCTTGTAGTTGAGCCTTGGTTGATAATTGCACATCATTGGGAAGGATTGACCCTTGGGCTCATTGGTTGTGAGGACTGGACCTGACTACAGTGGAGGAGCTGTGGTGCAGGGGCTGCCCCTACGGAGCAGGATCTGCCTCAGCAGGACTCTGGAGCTGCCCATCCACCCTGTGGGTGTGTCGTACTTGGAGATAGCTGGGTGATGTTCCAGCTCATTTTGAAGCTGGCCACTGGGGGTGCCAGCCCCAGGACCACCTTGGAGGGGATCCGCTGTAGATCTACTTCAGCCACAGCCTGGGGTCTGTGCCCCACCTGGGGTCACCCAGCGGAAGCTAGAAAAAAATCCACAGATGTCTGCGACCTGTGTTGTGCTTGGAAGCGCTTTGAGAGGCCAAGCCTTGAACCAAGGCCAGCTGCTGCTAGTGCCGGCTTAGGGTTACTCAGCCAGTGGTACAGGACACGCTCAGGCCTGATGCTGCTTGTTTGGGTTCCGTGAGCTTTTGAGAGACCCTAGGAAAGTCTGCAGCTTGTGCCAAGGTGGGAGGTCTGCATGAAAAAAGCACTGAAAACAGCCTCGGTGTGCCCCAAAGTTGGGTGGGGCCACGTCTCTAATGACTAGGACATGGCAAATGGATGGCAGAGACTCAGATGTGGTGTCCGCCTGCCTCTGCACACAGGGAGGCGGGGCTCAACAAAGAAGCAATGGCCTCCGCCAGCTCCCCTGTCCAGGGGAAAGCTGCCTCACCAGCCCCGGTCTCAAGCCCGATAACTGAGTTCCTCACCATTCGTCCCTGCTGCCTTTCCAGTTGCTGCCCCAGCACTGGAGCTCAGAGCGAGTGTTTCCACGGTGGGTAAGTCGGCACACAGTCTCTTTAAGAGGAGCCCCTGGGAGTGCAGCCGCACTGTTTCCATCAGCCACAGTCTCTTCTGGGGTTTTTTTGTTTGTTTGTTTGTTTTAGCTGAGCCATCCTGCCACCTGTTGGCATCTTAGCAGCAGCTCAGCTCAAGCTGGGAATCGAACCGGCGACCCTGTTGCTCAGAGCTCGCACTCTTGAGTGAGCTCTTAATCAACTGAGTTACTCAGCTGACCTCTCTCCTCTGGTTTTCACAGCCAGAAATTATGGGGACTTCTCTCCCCGGAGAAGAAGACTGGAACCCTGGGCTAGAGTGAGGCCAGGATCTCTCACTCCTCTAGGGGATGGGGGGGACCCCTCACCGCCGATGTATCCCTCCCGATCTTTAATGGGCACACACAGGTATGGGACCAGCCTGTTCTGCATCTCTGACCTTCTTACCAGTCTGGAGGTGGCTTCTTCTGCACATCCTTAGTTCAGCTTGATTTTAGGTGATTCTCAATGATGGTTGTTTTGTAGTTTACTTATTTTGATGTGGTTGTGAGAGAATGTAAACATAGCGTTTACCCACTGTGCCATCTTGGTTGTCTCCAGTCACAGACGGACTTTAAATGGAGCCTATTCTGAAGTCCTTAGCCACTAGCATTCATCACCATCTCTTTATTAGGTGAAAATTCCTGCCATTAGTATTTAAACACAGGCTATATGAAAGAGAATCTATTTAAAAGAGTAATATTGAACATACCAATTACAGCCAACAAGTATTAAATGAGCAATAATTATTATGTTTCTTTATAGCACACTTTTCATAAACTACCTTTAAAATTAAAGATTTTCAATATAAAATAGCATTCCCATTGTAGAAAATTTTATAAATGGAGGAACGTAGAAAGAAAAATAATATAATTCTGTCACCAAAGACAACCGATGCCAACATCTTATTTCCCTCTGATACTGTTTTAAGTTTTAATGGTATATTCTATTTTTTCCTTTCTTATTACTGCTGCTGCAATTAATACTCCTACCACCTTTATTGCCCACCATTTACTGAAAGTAACATTATATTTTCACTGGTTCTCACATATAATTCTGTTAGGTTGGTCATTTTTAAAATGTCAATTTACACGTGATAAAATGGAAATTTAGAAAAGTAAGACAAGCTGCCCAAGGTTTACTAGGTGGCACGGCTTGGATTGGGTCCCAGATATACCTAATAATGTCAAAGACTATTTTCTTTATATTTCATCACACACATACTTTCTTAATCTACAAGTAATTCTGTATTCTGCTTGTTCACGTAAAAAATAGTGTGAGAATTTCTCCATACCATTAACACTCTTAATATAATTTTAATTGCATTTTAACTGTCCTTTCTAAGAATATTTTTCATATTGATAACTTTTCAATTGTTTTCATCTTTATGTAGAACTTTTCATTACTTGAATCCAAATCATTATAAAACATAATGTGTATACAATGCAGTATTACTCGGACAGAAAGAAGAATGATCTTACCATTTGCAACAATATGGATGGACCTAGAGAACATTATGCTAAGTGAAATAAGTCAGACAGAGAAAGATAAATACCATATGATCTCACTTATATGTGGGATCTAAAGAATAGAATAAATGAGCAAAGTAATCAGAAACAGCCTCAGAGATACAGAGAAAAAACTGATGGTTTGCTAGATAGGAGGAGGGTGAGGATAAGGGAGAAGGTGAGCACAAATTGGTAACCACAAGATTGCCACAGGGACATGAAAGACAGTTTGGGGAATATAATCAATAATGTAAAGATTTTGTAGGGTATGCGATGGACATACGTCTTATTAGGGAGACCACTTCATGGATGGTGTAGGTACCTGACCACTGCAGTGTACACCTGAAGCTGAAGCTGAATAATATTGCATATCAACTGTAATTTAATCTATCTATCTATATCTATATCTATATCCATCTGTATACACACACAGTAATACCTTGGTTTGCGAGCATAATTTGCTCTGGAAACAAACTACTCGTATTGCAAGACATCGTTCGTTTACCACGTTACATGTATTAGAAACGTTTGCTCATCTTGCGGAACCCTCGCAAACCATGTTACTCAAAATCCAAGGCTTTAATATATATATATATATATATGGTCACAGGATGTGGAGTACAGCATAGGGAATAGTAAATGGAATTGTAACAGCTATATATAATGTCAGAGGGGTAGTAGATTGGGGGAGGGGGGTTATAACTTTATGAGGGGTGTAGATTTCTGTTACATTGTTTTGTACACCTGAAACTAATACAAACAAAAAACAAACATAATGTGTGAAGGCTAATCCAGTTAGACCGAGGTCTAGATGAAAAGCCATTCAAAAATGGGAGAGCTAATGCTTTAGTCAGTATTTACAACTGCAATTCATTTCCCTGAAAGCCACTTGCTAAGCAAATATGGACAAAGACCAGCTTGTAGTCAAATGCTTTTAAAGTTAAGACTTTTGATATACAATCCCAAATGTGTTGCTTCCCCTCTATGTAGCTAAGTTCTTTGCTTTCATCTTATCCAGTTTCTGACTTCTGTGATCGTACAGCCTGATTGTGTTCCTCCAGACAAAATATATTTTGATTTCTGTTCACTTTGATTTTTGTATCCTAGGAAGTCATTTGGAGCTTATTAGCCCAGTGAATCAAATTATCACCACACCACCTTTTGAGTTCTGCAAAACTTTCCTGTTAACCACTGAATCCCAATTATAGAATTTGTAAATACCTTTCACACTGACTACATGTTTAATCCCATGTATAAATCATGTTGTGTTTGAAACTTCTCGTTCAGTAGAGATTTATCTTCCTCATTACCTCAATTTTAGTTGATGAAGAAATAAATATTCTCTACAGAAGGATGAGGTATGGATAAATAACTGTCAAATTTATACCAGTTGTTTCAAACAGCTAATTAGAAATCCAATTCTTACCATATTTTTAATCCAAAAAGTTTCCTAAACACTGATACTATAACCAGTATTGTGGTAGACACTGGGCAAACAGTAGAGAAAATTTAAAAATTACCCCTCCCTTCATAAAGCATAAAGTCTACAAGAGGCATCATACATCCTGATGTCCTTTTATAATTTATAAAAATAGTAATAATAGTGTTTGTTCTGTAACATTTTGTATTTTGTTTGGATTCATTTTTAAACTAAGTTACAAACTTCAATTTAAAGTATTTACCCGTTGGTTTTTCCATAATCTTTGTGGTTAAAAAACATTCTAAAACAAATATGGAATTCTGTGACTTTGCTTGTTTGTCACATATTCATTAAACGATACTTTACTTAAAGGAAAATTTCTCATTGCCTTTTCTGTGGCCATGGAATTACTTTGTTCTCAGGGCTTTCAGAAAATTATTGGATTACTAACAAGAAAATGCATTTTCAGTGTGCTGGGACACTGCTGGGCTCTGCTAAACCTCACACACTGTGAGAGCACTTGTCAGATGTGCCAGTAAATCTTCCCTCTGTTGCTCTAGGTCCAAGGATCTCATAAAGGAAGCCATCCTTGACAATGACTTTATGAAGAACTTGGAGCTGTCACAGATCCAGGAGATTGTGGATTGTATGTACCCAGTGGAGTATGGGAAAGACAGTTGCATCATCAAGGAAGGAGATGTCGGGTCACTGGTGTATGTCATGGAAGGTATGGCTTGTAATTCTGATCGTTTGACATTCAAATATTCCCTTTTATCTTAGCCTGCACACAGATGACATGAGACAATTCCATTTTTACTTTTTTTTTTGTTGAGAAACAGCTTGAAAAGAGGTGGAACACTACTTAGATACTAGTTGTATGAAGTGCTTGTGTTTAGAATATTAATATGAAAATCTCATATTTTTTCAGACATCAGGAATGTATGATAATGTGGAAAAAAGCTGTTTACTACTACACTGAATGAGACCGTGCACGTCAGACCATTGAGCAAGCTCACAAAGCTTTAGTGGGAGCTCAGGTCTATTGGAAGTATTTTTGGTCAGATAATCAAAGCGTCTTCAACTCTACTTTAACTTGTAGTATATGATTACATTTTCTGCTATGATGCTTCCATAAAAAGAGAATGTTTTCAGTGTTTTATATGTGTGTGATAGAGGCAAATTATAAAGGTCGGATGGCATATTAGCTGCCTAATTAATAAGTGAAAGCTTGTTTCAATAAATATTAGACAAACTGAGATAGAAACTGCTTTGAAAAAAACTGAGGCATGCATTGTGTATATATGTTTTATGCTTTGGTAAATTTTCATAATGTCTATTGCTAACTTGGAATTTATAATGGCATGTTTTCCTTTCATGAGAAGAAAGAAACCTGAAATAATGACTGTTGATTTGTGTTCAAGTCACTAAAATGACCGTAATCTTATAAATTGATGCTACTCTGACTTCAAGCTGTAATTCTATCCAGTTCAGTGTAAGTTGGCCCATCTTGTGCTAATATCCTTATATCAAAATAGTTAAAAAACAAAGCAAAACCCTGTCCTTTAAATATTTATAGGTGTTAATTGAGGAAATGTTTCATTTTTTAATTAGTTTTTTATCAACACATTCAATCTTCTTAAAATTTAGATAGCAATGTTCTTGATATAGATGGATTATTTTCCATCTGTGAACATTAATATTTATAAAGGGTAGCAACTAGAGCAACAATGGATAATAGGATAGAGAGGATCTTTCACACACTTGCTTATTATCAAGACATTCAGAAAAACACCCAGGAGTTTACATGGAAAATCAGTCCAATTTTTTCTGTCTCTCTTCAGTTAAATGAAGTTTTCTTCATAAAATACTTGTCTTGTATGTGCCTTAAGTGATTTTTTTTTTAAGCCTGGGAAGTGTCCCAAGTATTATTGCATACCTAAATGCCAAAGTTTCTCATCATTTTAACAAAAGAGAGTAGTCATATGGCAAGACTTTACTAATTAGGATGACTGGGGAAAATTGTCTGGAGGTAGTGTAAATGTATTATCATGTATTTTCAAGCAAAATAAGTTGTGTGACTCTCAGATACTTAACATTGCTGGCTTGTAGAAGTTTCAGTTTCAAGTTTTGATCACAGTTGTTTGGTATTAGCTTAAGGCAGCTGTGTAAGTAGATTAAGTTGCTAATGCTGTTCACATTTTAATTATGTTTTTAAATATATAAATGCCTCTTACAAATATAGTTTATTTTCTTAAACGAATAGACATTGGCCTTAATTATGATATAACATTTAATATTCTTACACTCTTGTCCTCCTCTCCTTTATTATGGTAAAGATAAACTTCATTCTACTGTCATCCAAAATAAAACAAATTCTGATTTACTGATTCAGAATTGGTGATGTGAGTAAAACATCTTTGGGAACCTTATCTGATATTTGCATATTGAAAAGTGTCTAATTTGTACCTATTAATGTGGTTATTTTGCTTAGGGATACTGGCTTTGAGCGTTTTCTATGATCATTGTGGAAGCAGATAGATTACATTGTATTTTCTAAAAATGACAAGTGTATGGTTAGTGCTCTTTCACCATTGGCTATTTTAAGTTAAACTTTTATATAAAAATCATGATTTTTTTTGAGGTGCTTGTTAATGATAATAGCTTTTATTTAGCACTTACATATGTCAGTTATTGTTTAATCACTTTATAGGGATTACAATTTTAATACTCATAACAACCTTAAGAGGTAGGTATTATATTAGCTACATGTTAATAAATGAAAAAGTGATGTGTGAATAAGTTAAATAACGTGGCCAAGATCATGCAAACAGTATGTCATTGTGAAAATCTTGCCCATCTGGCCCCAGTGTTCCCATGCCTAGTGCCTGGGCAGTGTTAACTTTGAAAGTATATGGATTGGAAATGCTTTCACTACATATATATTATCCTAGATTTTGGAAACTCATATAAGATGTGCATCATGAAACCATAGGATTGAAAAAATTTCTTGGTTATTTGCAAGAAAACAATAAAAATTGAATGGCAATAATTCAAAAAGAAAATAATCTGGACTTTTCCTATAAGTACCTGATTGGCTTTTCTGGACATTGAACCACTTACTGACCTTTCTATAGATTGTTTCACATCCATTCCTCTCCTCTTATTAGTTCCTTTTTCTTATTGAAAAATGTCTGTGATTTGGCTTAATCTTCGTCCACTGTTGTGTCCTTATTGTTCAGGACTATGCTGTGTACTTTCAAGGCCCTATTTTTTCTGTCTACAATCAATAGCATTGATTTTGTTTTTTCTCACAGGTTTAAAAAAATAAAGAAAGAAGGGAACATTTCTTTTAGCTCATCACACAGTGATTCTTTGAATAGGACTTTTGTAAGCTTATGTTAAGTGATCTGTGATTATTCACATCAACTCTCAGGGACTAGCCTCACGATTCTGTTAATTGCACTGAGATTTCACTTTTGTCTCCTGAAAACTGGTTGTCTGCTTCCTTTCCCAGTGAGTTGGTAGATACCAGGTCTACCTGTGATGCTGATGTCCGCCAGTATTTATTCTTCAACATGGACATGGATTATACTAGCCACCATTGATAGTAAACTTACACAAATTCATACTGCATTTCTATAACCCCTGACCCCTGAAATATTTTTCCTGTCTTTATATAATTAAATGATGTACTGAAAGCTGACATTCAAAGGAGGATTTTATATAAAATTGAACATTAATGATGAATGCCTCACCATGTCAGTTGGCATTCAAAACACTGCTTGAGAGTATGAAGAGATGGAGTTCATTTTCATATAAATTAGCCCTCTCAGTAAATTTAACATGAGAAACAGACCATTTTATTCTCCCACATCAGGTGTTGCCTTTTGGCTTTATGAGTTTTTCATGTTAATCTGAGAGCTGTCTTTAGAATAGTTGAATAACCAATGCACTTAAAAGTTATTTTTCCAGTTCCTTTACAGGACCAAGCCTAAAATGCTGTTAAAGAGCAAACTTATGTATTGCTCACGTAAAACCAGAATAAGACAAACATCTATTTATAAAAAAATTATCATAAAAATCTTCAAAAAAGACTCTCATATACTTGAGCAAGTCTAGGAAGCATAACATGTGTTTTTGAAAAATTGACGTTTTTCATGTACAGATGGAAAAGTGCAGAGGAAAGGATAACTGTTTTTAAGTGCTAAAACAGTGTCCCAGGAAAAGGGAATTATTATTCATGAATCTAGATGACCAAAGAAAAAGTGCAAGTAGGGAAGTAGACTGTAGAATTAATACTCCAAAAGTGAAGTGAGCAGCCTGATGGGATGGCCTAAGCCCCATCTCAGGAGGCATTCCAGCAGTGACTGCACAGCATCTACATGAAGAAACTTTGTGTGGGTGGAGGAGGAATTGATTCCCTGTAGCTGAATTGTAACACAGCCTCCCAACCCTTTCCCAAATTCCAAGAGTCCGTCTGTGAGTCGGTGAATGAATATCCTGAGTTAACTTAGGAGAAGCCAGTCTTCCAAAGGCTCCCACTTGAAAAACCACCCCTACGTGCAATGTGCATGTTTACTTTTGAAAGTTTTTCTAGTTTATATCATATAAATCTAATAATAGTGCATGCATTCTTCTGCTACTTAATTTTTGCTGTTCAATATTATCTTCTGTATATAACCCAATTTATTTATCCTTTTTACTATTGATTATATTTGGATTATTTTGCTCCTGATTATTAATGAGATTGAGTATCTTTTTATATGTTCACATGCTGTTTGTGTTTCTCCTGTAAAGTGTCTGTGGTAGTCGTCTCATTTTTCTGTTGGTTGGTTGGTTGGTTGACTTTACACATTTTGGAGCTTAATCCTTGTTAATTACATGTATAGCAAATATCTTCTCCTATCTTTACTTTGTATTTTGTCTTCTTTGTGATATCTTGTGATGAATAGAAATTATTAATTTTAATATAACCAACTATATCTATCTTGTTCTTGGTTTGTGCTTTTTGTGTCTTTGTAAGAAATTCTGGAAGGCAGTATTTCTCATGCTCATGTATGTATGTATGTGTATGTGTGTCCACAAAGGCATGAGAGTAAATTAGGTATGTAAGGTATTATGGATCAAGCAATATATCCACAGTTATGATCTAAAAGAGTTGTCATTTTCAAAGCAGAAAGCTGAGAAGGCAATATATTTTTGCTTTTATGTTTTTTTTTTCCAATGTATTTTAGGATTCTTTATACATTGTCCTCAGGGGACAGTAAATATGCTTGATGATAGCAATTTCTTTTTCCTGTGAGGGTAGATTTTATATTTGGAAATAATCACGTCATTTAATGACAGATTTGATGAATGGGATAAGCGATTAAGCTGAGTAATACTTTTTTTTTTGGCTAAAATAAATAAGGATGTACCATTATAAAGTAATGGCATTTGTTGTACAATTCAATAAAAATTAACAAGTTATATTGATCAAGAATATCATTATTGAAAAACTGACATGTTTTGAAGGGTAGTATTCTTCATATTCATCTGGCTATTTAAGTCTTTGTTTGATATTTAAAAATATAGTCTCATCACATATGGTTCTACTGATAAATAGTTCTTCATTTTCTTTCTAAATTATTAATGGTGGAATTAAATTTATTACATTGAAAATGTGAATAATGTGGATTTTCTTACTTTTGAAGACTTCTGAACGTTAAAATAATCACAACTTGCTGTGCTTGTTTTTTTGAGATGATAGTTGAAAAGTCATCAATTTAAAGAAAAGTTAATCTGAAATTGGTAAATCTGAAATTGGATTATATTAAAAAAGATACTAGTATTTATTTTTCTCTTATTATTAATTCATAACAGTTATGGATTTTATTTCTATGTTGATTCATTTTGCTGAAATATCAATTTCTCTTTTTCAATTTTGAGAGAATGCCAAATATGGAAGTTTAAAATACATTTTTGGTGAAAATTAAAAAAAAATGACATAGCTGACCTACAAAAAGAAAATGTGAATTAGTACCTTCTTGCAATAGCGTAAAACACGTTGATTTCTTGCTAATGAGGTAAAATTTACTTCAACTATTATTACATGAATCTATCGAGTAGTTTATGTGCTGAACATTAAACAGGATTCTAAAATTGTTGTGGGTTCGTTTTTAAAACACATAGATGTATTTCTTCAGGGGCTTTAACAAGATTTCCAATGATTTTGGGTGGGGCTGGATAGACTAACGCTTTTAATATCCATCCCGCTAATGAAAAATCCCTGAATGGTTAGTAATTGTTTTGGCACACTTTCAATGGGTAGGACAAATTGGAGCTACTTCCCTCCTAGCACAGTGAATCTGCACCTTGTTACTTCCATGGCCAAGGCCACCACACCCCCATCCAGAGAGCATCAGAGTAGGTCTCTGAAGTCCTTATTGGAATCCCCCCATCACTCCACATTTGAGAAACACAGCCTGTAATTGCACATATTTTATCTGAATTTAACTACTGGAACTGTGGGAGGCTGCATTCTGAGTCTGGTCTTTATATTCAGGCCCTTCTATAAACTCCTTTCTGATAAAAATGAAAATATTTCTGTACTAAAGTTCCTTAAGTAGTGCACAGAGATTTAGAATTATGATAGATGATTTGAAGTGGTCTTAAAAATCAATTCCTGAGAAATAACATTTCGTGCATATTAAAATGTCAAGGAATTATTATTGATGTATTTACATTAATGAATTATTTTAGACCATTTTTTTCCTGCCTAATTTGCCCAACTTTACTGACATAAATTGCTTTCTGTATATCACAAAACTACCTTATACTTATTCATAAGAATAATGGGAGCAAATAGTTTTAAAACCAGTTCATATAATTTCTGTTTGCTGTTTGCTGTCCTGTGTAACTTAAGAAGAACAGTTAAGTTACTCTGTACACATTTCAATATCAAAGCCAATTAAGTTACTCTGTTCATTTATGAATAGCAAAGTTGTATTAAAAGAAGCATCTACTGAAGGTAGCCAAACTCTTGTGAAAGGTGGTTTTGCATTTCACAAACATTTAATTGTGTTTCTACAGAGGAAAACTAAAACTTTGCACAAAATCACAATTAATAGTCAATGTGTTTAAAATTGTCCTTCAAAAATTGAGCATACTTCTTTAAAAGATCATTCATTCCCCACTGGTAAAAAGAAAGAAGTGTGCATTTGTTTCCAGTAGAGTTTAATTAGTAGCCTACTGAAAGCTATATACATACTCAAGAAATATATGTTTTTTTATGGCTAGAACATAATTCGGTGTTATATTTTATATTTAGCTCATGTGTAAAGAGCATCATTTTACACTACTCTTCTATGCCATAATTTTTTGGAATATTTAATACCGTCAGCAACAATCTTAATATACATTTATGCAGTTCTTGATGGTTTACTCAATGATGGTACATGCCCTCAACTTAAAGTCATTTTTTAAGGACCTGTACTAATTTGCTCCAATATTTCCAGTGCAAAGAATTTTACTGATACCCTGTTGGAAATATACATATACACATATTTGTACTTTGTGCCCATGTATGTATATATGAGTTTACATAAAATTATTCATTCTCAGAGTTCAGATTATATTTTAGGAGATGATGGTAATTATGAGATGATGAGGGTTGTGGTAATATCATATATTGGATTCTATCAATGATTAAATTTAAATTTACAAAATACATAGAAGATTAATAATAATCATAAACATTGATGATAAAACTCTCAAGGAAATTAAAAATTAGTCTTCAAAGAAAAAGACCTTAGCTTATAGATTTTTGAGCACCATTTTGTATGCCATTCTCTTAAAAGAAAATTAAGATGACTTGTATGGAAAGTCTTAAAATTTACTTTCATTTAATCCTATTAATTTAAATTTTTACTACATCAATTCTAAAGGTCAAAAGCATATGAAATAAGAAAAATGTTTCAGCAGATTTTTCTTTGTCTTGAGAATTAGGTTACATATACACATAATAGGCATTACTAACTACCATGTTTTTCTCCCCCCTCCATACAACCCCTTTTTGTACAAAAGTAGAGAGGGTGCTCCAGATAAAGGAGAGTGTGGATTTGACTGCCTGTAGTCCATGAACAGATGAAACTCTTTGTATTTCCTTTGACAACGGAAAATAGCAAAGGAAGTGTTTAATGAAGTTATTTTTGCACTATAGTGTCTTCTATGTTTTTCATTGCAAATATGTGTCATGACTTCTCCGACAATCCAATAGATTCAGATTTGGCTGTACGTGTAGGGAGAGGGCTCGACACAGGAAAGATGGCTCCTGCCTGCCGGCTGCGTGGAAGGAGGACCCCACTCAGGGAAAATGGGGACTGTCCTCCAGCCCTCGCCTGAAGTCACATACCTCAGTCTGTACCCATATGAGTCCCCGTCTCTCTGCCCTAGCCCAGGGTGAGTGCCTGTGTGCAAGTGAGTCTGTGTGCAGGGCATTTAAGAGGACATCTGGATTTCCTACAGCCTTCCGTCCCACCCAGACAGTCAGAATCCCCACTGTTATTCACTGCCAGACGTTGTGACTTCCTGGCACCAGTGCTCCCAGCTGAGAAGCCTGGTGTGGGGCTGGGGTTCCTTGCTCCTCTGGGGGGAACGTCCATGGTCAAGATAATCCTCCTGATTCTCAAAGGCTACACGAAGGTTTGAGGCCAGCCTGTTTTGCATCTTTGCCTCTCCTACTAATCTCGACATGGCTTCCTTATATCCTTAGTTATAAAACTTTTGTTCTGTCAGACTTCAGATGGCTCTGCAGGTTGATTGGTCTATAATTTAGTTGTAATTTTAATGTTGCTCATAGAAAGAAGCAGGGACAGTGTTTATCTACTCTGCCATCGTTTATCTTGCATCACAAACTAATAACCTTAAAGCAGCAATTCTCTAAGTGTCTAAGTGTCGTCTAGGGAACTTTTAGATGCTCCTTGAGGTCAAAACTATTTTCATAGTGGCACAAACAATGTTATTTGTCTTCTTCTGTCTCATTGTCTCCCAAGTGTACACTGGAGTTTGCTAGAAGCCCCACTATGTGTGATATAGTAGCAGATTGAATGCAGAAGGAGAGAATTCAGCTGTCTTGTATTGAGCCATCAATTAGATTTCCAAAAAGTATAAAATAATGGCATGGTTCTTATTAAATTTTTTGTTTTTAAAATGTAGTTAATTTTATAAAAATACATTTCAACATATAAAAAGTTTATTATTTTCAGGTGAATAAGTATTTTTAAAAAATTTCAGTCTTAAAGCCTGATGGAGTAAACATCAGCCCACATAAGCAAAAGTTTTTTAGGTTTTCAGTACTTCTGGTAGTGTAAAGAGGTTCTGAGGCTAAAAGTTTGAGAACTACTGCTGTAAACCACATGACATGAAAACAAAAATGTTTAACTGGATGTTTGCTTCAGAAAACAAAGTGGGATTAATTTAAAGTTCAAACCTCAGATATCAACTCCCCCTTCTGCAAACAGTACATAAATAGGACCATGTTACAAAACAAACTTTTTGTAAATAAAGTCTCAGTAAATTAGAAACAGAAAAATCCTGTAAAGCTTGCATTTAAATCTGGAGCAAATAGCTAGTACAGATCAACAAAGTAAGTTCCGTTGAGATGCTTGTTATTCTCTTAATTACATTCCATTTTGCAGTTTGACAGCTATTCTTGATGCATTTTGTGGGTTCTGTTTGCATACTTTCTAATATTCAAGATTTGGGAATTGAATTGGGTTCTTCAGAGATTATCATAAATTAGTGTAGTAGGGTGCTGATTTTTTTTGTTTTTTGTAATTAGACTTTAATTATAGTTCTAAAGGAATGGAAGGATCAAATATTCTTTGAATCCATTCTTCATTTTTGGAGAAGGAAATGATTTTATACTGTTCTAATTTCTCACTTAAAAAGTCCTAGAAGATGTAACATTTTGTATTTTGAAGGCTCAATATAGTAACTCATTTAGTACTTTAAATTCTTTCAAATTAAAAGAGAATACATTATTTTATACATGGTCCTAGTGTAGTATTCTCAGTGCATATGTAGACCTAAATTGTCAGCTGTTGATTGGATGTCTCTTTTTAACTTCACATTGCTAAGTAATAAGAAATTTGAAATCTCTGTAAATTTCTCTTGTGATGCATTTTGAAGAGCCTTTTTCATTTGCTAGTGCATTTGCTTGTTTTTGATATCTCAGCACCATGCTGTTAAGTATTTTCTTGGAACATGTTAACAAACAAACAAACAGACAAACAAAAAAGTCCTTGCTGCTTTCATTTATTGTTCTTGGAAAGACCACCCTCTTCTACTAAAGGCAGCTGCTATGAGATAAATAATATTGGTAGATAAAAGGCTTACTCCAACCGTGAATACATATAACATTATATTGTGATGAAAAATTAATTTTAAGAATTTTTTCATGCCAAGTTATAGCTCAGTGTTTTCTGCAACAGTATATTTGTTTCCTGTTCTCACAAATCTTAGACTTTTCTTAACATAATTGGACTACTAAACTAGGCAGGCATCTGCCTCTCATATCTATGTGCTGTATGTCATAAACTTTAGCCATTTGGTCTTAGTTGTCTTGTAGAGAAATGACCACTGGACTAAAAGCCATAAATCCTGGGAGTTTAATCCAGATCCAGCCATTAAGCGGTCGCGTGACCATGCTGAAATGATTGAAATCATCCTCTCTACACTTACCTGCTCTATTTCCCAGTTCCCTGGATGACACCTCCCTTTTTTCCTATCAGCAGCCCACACTGGAAACCTAGGAGTTATTTCAGACTCCACATCTGTTGATCCACAAATACTAGTCAGTCTATTAGCTTATCACTATCATGTGTACTTGTCTGCTACTGCTTTCGTTCTGGCTTTCCCAACTTCTTTTGAATTTTTTCAACAGTCCTCTAGGTCTTCCTGTTTCTAGGTTTATTCTACTTGGATGCATTCTCTATTCTATGAGCATGACATTTCTAAAACAGAAATGTGTTCATGTCATCTCCTTGCTTAACATTTTCCAGTGCCTTCCCATGGTAAAAATCTAAACTCCTTAGGACAGAAGATTCTACATTGGAATGAAGAGAGCTGGGTTTGGAACTTAGCAGATACAAACTAGAATCTTGATTTTGTTGTTTAGATTTTGCTATCTTAGCTATGTATAATTAGCAAAGTAACCTTGGAGAAATGTTCTAACATTTTTTAGTTATTGCTTCCTCATTTGTCAAATAATATAAGTCAAGCATCAAGTCCCGTGTCAGGCCCCTGAGGGTAGCCATCACTCATTCTCTGCCCCTGATTCCAGGTTAGAATCTGTCCTCACCACTCCGTGGCTCTGACTCAAATTCCTTGAGTATGCAGCTGTGTCTCTGTGGGTCTGGATGTGTTTTCCTCTGCGTGGAGAACACTCAACTAAAACATTACTGCTCTTCAGCGTCAATGTTGGAGTTAACTCGGCTAAGATGCTTTCTCTGACACCTCCCGGCTGGGCTCGATTCTCTTGTCTGAAGTTCCTATAACATCCTCTTTCTCTCTCTCTATAAGCATATTGGTTAGACTGTGTTTTGTTCATCCAATTTATTCATTCAGGAAATACTTATTTCGCATATACCGTGTGCTGTGCCAAGCGTTGTTCTAAGTGTTTCGGTTATGATAGAGATCAAAGAATATAAAACTTCCATTAATGTAGTACTTTTATCCTAATGGGGGGATATACAACAAACAAATAAATATTTGTTATGTATGTAGTGTATGACTGTGTGTGTGTGTGTGTGTATGTTGTGTGTGTGTGTGTGTGTGTGTGTGTGTGTGTGTATCTGTAAAGGGTGGTGGTAAGTGCTGTGAAATCCAAAGCATGGTAAGGAGATAGAGAGTNTAAAGGGTGGTGGTAAGTGCTGTGAAATCCAAAGCATGGTAAGGAGATAGAGAGTGACATGCACGATGGGGAAGGGGTTGCTATGTTGCAATCAGTGAATGCCTGTGTGTGTGTGTGTGTGTATGTTGTGTGTGTGTGTGTGTGTGTGTGTGTGTGTGTGTATCTGTAAAGGGTGGTGGTAAGTGCTGTGAAATCCAAAGCATGGTAAGGAGATAGAGAGTGACATGCACGATGGGGAAGGGGTTGCTATGTTGCAATCAGGGAATGCCTCTATAAATTGCATGTCCCTCAGAACGGGGACATGAATGAGGTGATAGTACTCCAAGCTATTATCTGGGGGGAGAGCATTTAGGCAGAGACAATAAAAATGTGCAAAGCCCTGAGACAGGGTTTTGGTTGATATGTCCAAAAAGCAGTATAGAAGTCAGTGTGGCTGAAGAATGAGTGATTTATGGGGATAGAGGTAAGGGAAGTAGGTAAAGAAATCAGTAATATAACAGAACTCCAGTGGCTCCATAGGCCATGTTAAGAACTTTTAATTAAAAAAAAATCAAAATGGAAATCCCTAGGAGGGTTTGAGCAGAAGAGCAATATGCTCTGACTTAGGTCTTTTGTTTGTTTGTTTGTTTTGTTTTTTCGTTTTTTTAGCTGAGCCATCCTGCTCTACCTATTGGCAGCTTAGTGGCAGCTCAGGTTAGGCCAGGCATCGAACCGCTGTTACTCAGAGCTCAAACTCCTGAGCGAGCTCTTAACCAACTGAGCCACTCGGTCAGCCCTTTAGGGCTTTTTTTGGAGTTACGGCAAATAAACTCTGGTAGCAAAGAAAGAAGCAGGGATATTGGTTAGGAAGCTATTGAAGTAGCCAAGAAGGGAGATAAGGATGACTTGAACTAAGGTGGTAAAAAGGGAGATGGTAAGAAATGGTCAAATCTGAGAACTATTTTGAAAGTTCAGTCAATATAATAATGGATTGGATTGAAAATAGTATGTGCGATAAAGAGAGGAGTAAAGGATTCCAAGCTTTTGTCCTGAACAATTGGAATAATGGAGTTGCCTTTCATAGAAATTGGCAAGACTATTTGAGGAGCAAGACTATCAGCAAATATCTGTTGGTTGTTGGTTGTTTGCTTATTTACTATATTTGGATTCGTTAAATTGGAGTAATAGCCCTCAAAATCCAGTGGGTAAACGTAAGATATAAGTTTATTTCTCTTCCACGTGATATCCGTGAGATGTGTGGAACAGGCTGTACTCCATGTGGCTGTTCAGGCACCTGGGTTTCTTCCATCTTATTTCTCTCGTGTCACCCAGGAGTGATCATTGTATTCAGTGTTGGAAGCTGGCTGATTACCATATGTTACCAAGTGAGCCAACCTAAGAGAGGGAGAGGAGAGGGAAGACAGGGCAAGGCGCTTCATTCTCAAAGTGAACTCATACCCTGCACCTGCTCTCATCCTCCTGTCTGGTAAAAGTAATTACTACAAAGATAGCCCTCTGTTCAGTAAAAAAGTAATAATAATAAAATAATAATAATAATAATAATAATAATAATAATAATTGGCATGGGAACTTTCTTACTAAAATAAAGGAGAGAATGAATTTTAGGGCACATTATGCCATATTTGTTTCTCATAAACAACTTAAGGTCCAGAACGAATGTTCCCTATAACCCCTGTCCTTACCATAGTGCCTGCCCATGGTACCTGTTCACTACACGCTGATTTCCTTAATACTAAATCAATTATATGGAACAGATATTATTTTATACTGGATATTGTTTCCTCCTATGAGCTTTTGAATTAATTTTTTGTAACTCATTTTCTCATTTCAAACTATATTTTTAATGTATCTTTGTCACTAATGGAGAACACTGTAGTATTTCAATTATCTTTAAGTCAGTGTCTTGCGTTTATTTATTATCTAGGATGAACAAATCATGATGAGCTATTAGTTATGTTTTTCAAGAGTATCGACCTCACACACTTGCTTCCAGGTAACAATTTCAGATATCACATGCAGTGGTGAAAGAATGATCCACTCTCATGTAATAAAATTGAATCACCTATTGCAAGCTGCTTAGTTCTGTAAAAACTCACCTAACCCTCCACTGAAAATAAATGCTGCTGTTTCTTTATACTACTATTCAGCTTCAAAGAGTCATAAACTACATACCATTTAAAAATATTTTGAACTAAGGAATGTAATCTGAAGATAAAATTTAATAAAAATTGGAAAGACAAAGTAGTTTATAATCAAGCAGCTGAGAGCTGACACATGGGACAGGACATATTTTGTCTCATTTGGAAAGCCATTTGGAAAGCTTGAAGTTGGGCTATCAATTTGAAAGAAAAATAATTTCTATTTCTTTATGATATGCTGTTTTGAAAATTGATCCAGTCTTTTCTCCAAGATCTGTATGTGTGTATATTTTTTTAATCCTATTTTTTGAACACCACACACTATTTTCCAAACACCTGCAATAGGAATGATTGAATTCTTGTGTATTTATTTGCACATCATCAAGCCTAGATCTATGTATCAAACATGTTTTTTTTTAATTTATTAGTAGAATTTTCGTTCAAAAGATTAAATGAAAACATGGATTTTGCAGAACCTCTTTAGTTTACCACACTGTAAGTTCCATGTGGGCAGAAACCTTATGGGTGTTTCTCATCATCTAGCCCTGGGCCAGCACATAGTAAGCATTTCATCCATTTAACAAAGAATTATTAACCTATCTTGCTGGAATGCTAACTATACACACCAAAACTTCACAGTTTATTTTAGGGACTCTAGATACACACTCACACACATGCAATAACATATAATACACACCCCTATATTAAATTCCCTTCAAATCTAGAATTATCTTCTTATAGATTATGAAAGTTTATAATAAACCATTTTAGCTTCTAAAAAAATGCAAGATAGTTATTAAGCATCTAGTTAATTCTGAAAATTATCTGCCTGTTTTCCCTCTAGATGAAATTTTTATTTCTTTAATTTTTCAAATCTCCCACTTTTAGTCTTTTAAGCTCTAAATCATCTGTTAAAACTGAATAAGCTAAAGCTTTAAAAAATTCTTTGTTTGATCTAACACAGTATTATTTGGACTGTTCAGACTTTCGATTAGTGTCCTTAGAATTGGGCAGTGTGAGTGTGTGTGTGTGTATGTGTGTATAAATATATAAATGCTCAGCTTTTTAAAGATAAAATTCTGATGGTATCCCATATTGTGATCATGCCATGGGACATTTGGTATATACAGAGGGTGCCAAAAATATATATACACATTTTAAGAAAGGAAAAAACTGTATTAATTCTAATACTCAATATATACCAGTGACAAAAGATGAATACAAGTCATGTTTGACTTCTGCAGTTATGAGGTGCTCAAAGTGGTTACCATCAGCATCCAGACACTTCTGATTATGGTGAACTACTGCTTGAGCATAGATAACATCTCTTAAAATGTGTATATTAATACATTTTTTGGCACCCCAGGTATATAAAGTTCCAGTAATATTACTTCATGGTAGTAGTAGAGAGATTCACAAAACTATACATAAGTCATCCATCAGTGTGGAGGCACATCCCATCACGCTTAGGAGATAATTTGTTGAACTAAACTTTGCTCTAAGGAAAGCAAACAAAGTTAGAAAAAAAATGAGTAAAAATGTTTGACTTTTTATATTTTATAATACTTTGCCCATAACTAAAATGAAACTGAGTTTAATAAACTTTTACCATGCATAATGAATGTATTTCTTCACTTCATCATATCAAATATATTCCTTTCTAAAACCACCCAGACATATCACAGAATTGCTAGATTTAAAGAAACCTCAAAAATAATCAAATCTTTCCTGAGGCTTGATTAGATGAACTATGAAAGGTCAAGCTGCATGTCCTAAAAAAATTGAGAGAATTGAATTTCGTAAAGTCTGTTACTATTTAGAATGTTTTCCCTAATGCAACCTGAAACTCCCTTTTAAAATTAAATCTTTTTTTTTTGTACAAAATGGCGAATGGGTTATCAACTTCAATTCAGATATCCTTGTTTCCAAGATGAGTGAGAAGAATCCCTCAACTATGTTTTTGGTTAGGGAGACAGTAATGTAAGCCTCAGGCAAGTTATTTAACCTTGATGAACCTGTGTTTCATTCTTTGTAAAACATGAATAATAATACTTTCCTCGAAGGGTACTTGGAAGGAGGAACTAATATAATCATGAACGTGAAACACTTAGCACTCATTTACTAATTGTAAATGTAAATACATTTTTTTAAATGTATGCTAATTGTTCTTCATGGTATAGAAAATTAGCAAAGGAAATTCAAATATTTAACTTTCTTTTTCTCTCCTAAAGATGTACACATAATTGAAAGTTTTATTGCATTAGTATAAAAAAATGGGAACTCAAAACTGAAAATGGTAAATGTTTAACTATCAGCTCTGAAAAAAAAAAAAAAGAAAAGAAAAAAGGAAAAATGCCCTTGTTTGTAGCCTTGCAGATTTCCTTCATATGAATACTCCCATCATGGCCAGTTTTAGACTACCAACGTGATGCCTGAATGCAGAGCTGTTCATTCTTTTGAGTCAGCTCTGGCTCACCACTGAGTATGCAAGTTCATTTATGACCTGCTTAACCAATCATATCTATAATTGCAGAGTTGGAACATGAATTTGACACATTATCTTTTTATTATTCATGGACCATATTTCCCACCAGTGTAGTTCATTGCTTATACCTTCAATGTCAATTCCTTTCAGCTCTGAAATTTCAGATTTCCTTTCAAATTTCACCTGTGAAGTTTCAACTGACTCAGAGCCTACATTTGCCCTACTTGAGTGTAGCACATTGGGTGCATTACACTTCAGCCATTCCTCACAGTGGCATGCCAAGTTACACATGTGCAATGTTTTTATTTATACATTGTAATTTTTCTTTCAGTGAAAAATGGTGTACAGGGGCTGTGAATTCCCACTGAGTTCTAGTCTGTAACCAGCTAGTTCTTTATCACCTTACCAATTATGCTGCAGAGAAACATATATTTTATAGAACAGGTCATGTCTGAAATAAAAAAACACCAACAGTTTAATAGCTGAGATAGTTAGACTCGGTATGTGTTCCTTAGGCCAGACTCAATATGATACCATAATGTAGATGGTCTCATTTAATTCTTTTCTTTCATGCACATATTAGTTATAGATTCAAAATGTCTTTAATTGATTTTTTCTCACACTCGTATATATTAGTTCCTACCAATGAAACTATAGCATGGGTTCTTTGGATATAATAGTTATTTCCATTATTTCCATTTATTTCAATTAAACATAATTTCATACTTTTTGTTTTCAATCATAATTTATCTTCTGTATCAGCTGTTATCAAAATATCTGATGTTATACTCATTCAAATATGATTATTTCCTAAAAGGTCAAAAACATGAAACTCCTTTCAAATTCTTCCACATCTTTTAAGGGCCAGAGCTAATTCATTTCCTTTATCAAACTCCTGTTTCTGTTTTGAATTTCTTCCTCCTCAAATTTTCTACCTCTCCTTGGGAAAATATCACTATACTCTATCCAGTTCAATGGTTCACCAAGTGTAATCCCTGAACCAGCAGTATTAGCATTAGCTGAGAACTTCTTAGACATGAAAACTCCCAGGGCCGGCCCCGATGTACTGCATCAGAAAGTCTAGGGATCATGCCCAGCCGACTGTGCTTTAACAAGTCCTCTGAGTGACCCTGATTCTGAGTGATTGATTGCATAATTTGGCTTTCTGTTTAGTTGTGTGCTTCATGAAGACCAAGATTTATATGTAATTATATCTTTCAAATAGTAGGTAGCCAATAAATATTTGTTAAATGAATTGATAAGTCAGTGGGTATAAGGACAATTTAAGAAACACGGGCCAATGAACTGAAAGAATAAAGGGCAATATATTTTATTTGAAAGGCTATCATTGGAGGAGAAATGAAATGTGTTCTTTAAACTTCCATGGGCTGGAATTAGGGTAAATATAAATTATGAGTGCTTATTAAGGTTAGTTTATTTTGATTATAATAGTTCATTAACTTCTAACAACAAGTCAATGAAGTAGATATACTCATTTCACTGATGAAAAATTGAGGCTTAAAGGGCATATATGTCTCTCTATATATACATCAGGGTCATAGAGTCGGGCAGGTTTCAAACTTAGTTCTCTCTGACTCACTTTCCCCATCGTGTTCGGAGAGTCAAATTTCAATTCTAGCAAATGACTGGTTCAATCAGTTTATCCAACCATTGTTTATTATCTATAAATATGAGTGAGGCACCATGCTGTCAACAGCTAGTGCCCTCATCTGTAAAATGTGGAAAATAAAAGTTCCTATACTTCTTAGGGCTATTGTGATGATTAAATATGATGGACATCAAAGTCATAATTAAACAAGACATAAGCACAATTTGTAAAAAGTGTTTAGATGGAAAGAAAGGCTTACAATGAAAAGCTATAATAGAGATACCAGATTTAGATTGTCAGGGGAAATTTCTCTAAAGTAGTGACATTAATGCTGATTTAGAATGACAAGTGTAGTAATTTGGCTAGGTGACAAACTAAGGGAAGAGCATTTCAGGTTTGGAAACCACATGTGGAAAACCCTACAGTGTAAGTAGCTTGCCCACGCTATGGAATGGAGTGGGATCCCTGCCACTGGAAGTTGCCAAGTGTGTCACCCTGATGCTAATGTTTGGAGTATGATGGAAACGGAACGTCGGCAGCAGAGCAGTATCATACTACATGTACTATCAGTTTTCATCCAATACTAAGTATTTGTGTCCCCCACATAAATCTGGAAAATGCCATTGATATAATAAAGCAAAGTATGTATAAATGTCCAAAATAGGAGCAAAAGTTTGTGCTAAATATGACAGTATTTTGAGTAAACTTGAATTCAGTACAGTATACCCTAATTTTTCTCCCTAGCACTCTCTAAGAATAACTGAGGATGCCAGATGGCTTGGGGGCACTTTTGTTCATAATTAATGTGTTGAATTCTTCCCTAACTGGATTACAGTGGCATTTCATCTATTGTAGAAATTCTCAATTAGATTCTTTTCTAATCATACTTATCATTTTGATGTTCAGTCTGCAATGCAGATAGGATGGAACTAAGGTGGTTTGAATCATTAGTAAAATGGATAAATTTAAAATGAAATTTAATTGTGATAAAAATCTTATGTTATTTTCTCAGTAGCTCTTTGGAAGACATTATTAAGTAAAAATGTAAATATTTCAATTTAATTGTTTTTTCCTGTTAACAAACTCTACTTATTTCTTATTTTACTGTAAGACTGGTAAATGGAGTCTGCTAGTTGCTGTACCATAAAATGTTAAAAGCCTCTTTATAACCACATCATATCTGCTTTTGTATTTCTTGGAACTAGCACAAAGCCTTACAATAATAAGCACCAGTAATGTTTGTTAAATGAATGATTGAATGAAGTACAGATTAACAAATCCATCTAAATAATTATAAGTGGAAATAAAATATCATGTAGAATATATTTAACTTTTATTGTAGAAATCTTAAGACTGATATTAATTCCTGAATATATATATATATATATATATATATATATATATATTATTTCTGTTTGTAGCATCACTGAGGTGTCGTATAGTTTGGATTCACATAAAATCAAACAGCCAATGAAGACAGTTGCTGTGAGAAAACAACCTTCAAATGTCTTTGTCGCATGTTCGCAGTTCACAGAAGGGAGAAATGTTTTTTTGCAGATATAAGTTGGGGTGGCTTTTTTAAAAGAATAGGCTCACATATTTAAAATTGCATATTAACCTTTAACCTGTAATTATAAATTATAGTACATATGAAATATAAATCTTAGGAGTAACCTCTAAGAAACATTTGTAATTAAATAATGAACAATGCGCTTGACAGACTGCAAATCCATAACCTCCCTCACATAATGCATATATTAAAAAGAACACACACTTGGATTAAATGTCAATACTCCTAATCCTTACTTGCTACGTTTTCAGTGTGATTATGCTGTGGAGGAACCTGTGTCTTCATGCACATCTGTGTATCACAATTCTTTGCAAAACACAAATTTGCTAGAGTAAGGGAATTAATTTAGAAAACAATGAGAATATAAAATAGTTATGGTATTATCCTATTAGGTAGACAGTTTATAATGTGATTGCTTATGATTTAATTATATATTTAAAAAAAACACCTTACACGCATCTTCCAAATGCTGACTTTCTACTAAGCAATGTAGTGTTTTGATTCATGGTGTTAAGTACACTAAACTAAGAGAGAATAATGCAGTCAAATGAAAAACAGTAGTGCTTTACATTTTTATATTACATTGTTGAAATTTTTTATTATGAGCAAATATATTTTGATATTTCCATAAAACACCCAGAGAAGCTTTCACTATAGCTTCATGGTATACCAGTAACTTGCACTTATTGGGGTCAAATTTCAGTCAACCAAGGGTTATGAATTTGCAAACTAGTACTCAGGACTTCATTAGAAATTCTAAGACAGAGGTTATTATTTTTAAGAAATATGTCAAAAAGTGAATTCTTTGGACTCTGCAGAATATGTACTAGTTTCATGCAGCACCTATTTGAAGACTAGTCAGGAAGACATCGCCTATGTCTACAATTTTGCTTTCTTAAAAAGAAGTTTTTTGAATGGAGAATATATAAGATCAGCAGACAAAAATTAAGTGAAATAAAAGTTATCATTTAGATAAGTTTATGGAATGATATGGTTACTATATGATAGTTAAGTCTCACCTCTATCCATTCATATATAATAGAATGTAACTGTTGGGAGCATCAATAGCCTGAAGACTCGCAGAACCAGTGGAAGGTTGAAAGACTCACTTTTGATTTTACTCACCATGCTAATTGTGAGATACCAGATTGGTCTTTCTTCTTGAATCCTCTTTCTTAATTAGGAGTTACAAATTATACTGAACTGATTCCCTTGTCTTTCCGTGTTCCCTTTGGACTTTACTCTTCGGACATATTTTTCTACACTAAGATTTTCTTGGATCCTGTCCTCAAATCTAAATGGACTTATCCAAATACTAGGATTGTAGCGGAAAACTCATTCTCTTGGTTCAGATACCCCCAAGTCCAAATCCTTGCTCTGCCCCTTCCTAGCTATGTAATCTTGAGTAGATAACTTCTCTGAGCATGTTTCCTTTTCTGAAATGAAAACAATAATAGTCCCCCACTTAATGCTATCTTTCCCTACTATGAAATAACCTTAAGATTTTACATTTTAAAGCACATGGCCTAGCACATAGACAGCCTTCCATAAATATTGTTGTTATTCCTTTATTATTTTGCCTCATCCTTCCGACTTCTGTGAGCTGGCCGAATACCTATTCTTTTGATCTAATTCAAATGAAGATCATCATAATTGACTAGGTCTTAATGTGTTATAATCCCCCCTCTGCCCAAAGGCATTTGAGTGGGGACCTGTAAAGACTTAACACACAGGAACAGACACTGAAGGGAATTTTCAATGCCACTCACAGACTCTCTCTGTGACATTTATCAGCGGGGTGGAATCTGTCAGAATTATTCAGATCACCTTGTGGAGGCTTATTTTCCAGACTTATCAGGGCAGCTTGGTTGATTACATCATCTGTGCCCATTTTTTGATTCCCTTTTACTTCTGACCTCAGGGCTGGCCTAAAGGCAAAAATACTAAGTAGACTTTGTCTGTCTTTGCTATCTACCTCCCTCCCTTTTTACTTACTTTTCCCACATACCAGTACCCCACAGATCCCCATTTTCAAACTAAAGACAGCTGATACAGAAGGTATAAATCATATTTAGTAAAGAAACACAGTTAACATATATGAAAGTTCAAGTATGATATTCTATCATGTAATTTCAATCTAATTAAACCTGATGATTGGGTGTGCTTCTTTAGTAAACAGTAAACCAAGTAACATGTCTGCATTTTCCCCTATCTGCTCATAATACTTAGACCCCTATAAGATGAGTTTGCCTGATTTCAGAATAAGTAGATCTGAACATAGACACAGCTGCCACAGCAAAATATGGCATTTCTCATTAGGTTCTTTCTCTGGCAGCAGCAGTGCTCCTAGACAAACTTGACTCCTAGTCTTGCTGTGAATAGCTCTTTCCCATATTTAAACAGAGATTAATAGGAGTTACTTCACTTTGCCTACTTCTTAGAATTTAAGGTGGATGGTTTTATGGGTTCTTATTTTAAGGCAGATTATTTTATGGAAGTACTCGAAATAGGTAAAAATGAACTCTCTAGGGCCCTGGTCTCTTTGATACCCCTACTTTATGATTTTGTGTATAAAGTTTCATTTTAATGTTTATAACATTTTGATCTTATTTAGAATACAGTTCTTATTAATGATGGCATTTATTACCATTACCCTTTGGCTCAGGGAACGCCATACAGACTACACCAAGGAGAAGATAGAGATGCTGACAGAAATAAGGTCTCATCCCAACTCATGGCAAAATCAACAAAACTTCTTGTTCTGTTTCTTGAAAGAACACTTTGCAGATAAAACTGAGTATGATTATTGTACAGAACACTTTGAAAGAAAATTTTGTAATAATAGCTTGCATGAAGTTTTTAGATTTTAAATGAAGAACCTAAAAATAGTCAGGGCCACACTTACTAATGCTTACCTTGAACCAGTCATTCTGTTCTTAGTATGACTCAAGTATTGTCTTTTTTTAAAAAAATTATGTTTTATTATTATTATTAGTTTCAGGTATATGAAACAATGCAATAGTTATCCTTTTCACCCCTCACAAAGTGACAACCCCCCTCCCCCATCCACTGCCTCCCACCCCCAATATCATGCTTATCTATTATAATTCCATTGACTCCATTCCCAATCTCTACTCCACATCCCATGACTATAGATGTATTAAATTATAGTTGACATATAATATTATTCAATGGCAGCTTCAGATGTACAGTGCACTGGTCAGGCCTCTAATTAACCCTTACAGCAGCCCTGAAAGAGGTAGGTTATATTTTACCCATTTTACAAGTCAAGAATTTGAGGCTTAGGCTACCTGCCCACCACTATATATCTGCTAAAGGGGCAGAACGGGAATTCAACAGAGGTATACCTGACTGTGGAGTCCATGTACTTAACGTCTACATGATGTTATTTCTTGGAGGTATTGTGCATACCGATAAAGGTTGGGTAGCGACAGTTTTGGTAGTCTACTAAATAATCAAATTCATATTTTCACAGAAAAACTGTTATTTTATTGGTTTCAGGTCTACAAAACAATGCAATAGTTAAGACATTTCACCCCTCACCAAGTGATAACCCCCCTCCCCCAATCTATTACCCTTCTGACATTGTATATAGCTGTTAGAATTTCACTGACACTATTCCCTATGCTGTACTTCATATCTCGTGACTAACTATGTATATAAAATTATAGTTGACATACAATAGTATTCAGCTTCAGCTTCAGGTGCCCAATGCAGTGGTCAGGCATCTATACCATCCATGAAGTGGTCTCCCTAATAAGACATGGAAATCTATTATGATGGGGCAAAATACAGAGTTGGAACAATCCTTTTTGTGAAGTCTTTGCAATTCCGATCCAGCTCTGTTATGCAACTCCTTATTCCCATGACTGCACAGTCATCTTTTTTTTTTCCCAGAAGCATTTTTGTTTTTATTATGTAGTTGCTAACAGAATATAGCATTTCTCTTGTATAGAACCCAGATCCTTTGAGCTAGCTACAAAAAAAGTGTTTCTCTTGCAAAGTGATGGTGTTCGAAGTTCTGCTTTTTTGGTATTGAAGACTCTGGGATAAAGAATGAGAATTCCAGTATGCACTTGTTTCTTCCTAAAATCACAGTTCTCTCTTGATGGTTCATACTTATTTTAGCTGTGTAAAGACAAGTAAAATATGCCTGAGAATAAATTCAGTAGGTTATAAAGTTCGCATTTCAAATGGCTAACAAGTTTCTGTGTCTCAGAACAGCTATTAATATAATGTCCATTTCTCTCCATGCAGATTCCTTTTAGTAATGGCTCTTTGCACCACATTTTGGCCAGGTCTGTTTGTGGCCCATAAGACAGATGCAAACCATAGCCTGGGCTTATTGTTGCCAATATTTATAACTGATAGTGAGTCACAGAGGACAGTGAGTAACGGGACCCAGCTTGGCTAGAAAGTATGTGTCTTCAGCTACCCATTAGGTTCTAGCAGATAACATAGAACTAGGCAGGCAATGAGTCTTAATCAGGAATTCAGCAAAAACATCACGGAGCAGATTTACGTCTGCTATCCATCAGAACCACCAGATCTAACTCTGTGAGGTTTGATGTCAGCATGTGCAGCAGCTGTAAAATCCAAGGGACATCACTCTTCTTGAATTCCAGTAACCCTCACAAGGCACTGAATTCTTTCTCAGCCAGAAGCCCCTTACTTGGATTTATTTTATCCTTATTCCTGGGAATGGGCAGCCCTGGAATGAGAGGATGGGACATAGGCCAAATGCCTGTAGAACTATAAAAAAGTAGAATTGTAATATCTTACTGATTGTAGTGTACAATCTTACTGATTGTCGATGTATTTTGTATTGATCAAAAAGAGTGACAGCTGTAAACTATTTTACAAGACATTCTGGTACGGAGAAAAGCTTAATAACATTTTCTCTGGTCTTTTTTTCCCCCCTTGAATTGTTGCTAGATGGATAGTGAACTTTGCAGTAGAAGTGTTAAAACTACTATCAAATGATAAACTAATAACACAGCCATAGTAATAATTACCCTGTTTGTGTGATGATGCCGCACAAACCTGCAAGCTCTAGTATAGTGTGCAGCTGATACTGGATTGTGAGAAAGCACATACTATGCATAAATGAATTTGTTATTGAGTGAAATGAATCATTTTGCTTTTCCCCGACATGAGCTGTTCTATATTAAACTTCATAGTTCTAAGGCTTACTAATTAGCTAGTACTCTGGATTTCACCCCTTAGGTTCCCATGGAGCTCACCCTCAGCATGCTTCTTGCTGTTAAGCAGGAGTTCTGAGCATGTAATGCTCAGATTTGGCATCATAATAGCTGCCATTTATTGCACATGATCTCATTTATTCCAATGAGAACCCTGTGAGATAGATATTCTTATTATTTGTAATTCGTAAATGAGTAAACTTCAATCAAGAGAAGTGAAGCTGATATCACCTAAGGTCTTGAAGCTTGGACATATCAAGATAAGCCTGGGACACCAACATTCATTCCATTGCCTTTACCCTCATTTGCCCATATATGTATATCAAGCTGAACAAAATGCCTTTTTCATAAGTGTAAATACACACACACACACACACACACACGTGTTCTTAATCTGAAAAACATGTTTTGGGCTGCCTTTTCTCTTCTGATACTAATCCTAGCTATGATTTTTTTCCTTGTCTGCCTAATTTAATAATCTAGGGATGGCAAATTTATAGCATGGATGCGTTTATCCATTGCCCTTGGCAGACATAGCCAATCAATCATAGCAATCCTCACTGAGCCAGTTTCAGCCTCATTATCTCTTCAGCCCATTACTCTAGGCAGGCACGACCAATGGATTAATATTGGCTCCTAAGTCAAATTGCTTTGCCGTTCCTGTAACACCATTTATTTTTGTCTCAGTCACATCCGCTAGCACAAGCACACACAGCATTTACCTTGGTATTTCTTCAGATATCCATCTCTTATGACACCTTTACTTCCAAAGATGGATGATATTTGTGATCAAGCATTTCCATGGTGTTTTGAAGTCTTTCCATCTAGATTCCATTTTTATTTAATATTCATAAGATAAAAGCCTCTCCAAGACCTTTTTTGATGGACTGTTGCTTAAAGACAAGGTTATATCTTAACTGCTATTATTGAAAAATTTGGTCTCACCAGATTTGAGGAATTTCATCTTAATATTTGGCTTTTTGATTCATTTGAATACAATATTTACTAAATTCATACACCAGTAAGAATCACCGTATTTTCTTTTCAAACATTGCTAAAGTTTATGTATCTTTATCCTGCTGTCACTATGGTAATTTAGAAGAAATGAGCAAGTGGGAAGTTAACTTATATAACTTAAAGTTGCCTTATAATGTCGCTTAGTAATGGCTGGGGTGAAACTAATGAGGAGTTTCCTGTTTTTATTTTAAGGTGATTAGCTAGATCAGAAAAAAAAAAAGAAGATTGCACCAGCAGGTTGTGTTTTTATTTTTAGTCTTTTAAATCAAATCTAATTGGCAATATCACTTAGCTAATGCCACAGAGCTCTTAATTTCAATTTGTGCAACTCTTTGGCCTGTCCTTTTTTGAAAGTTCACAGAAAAGGAGTGTTGCTTGCTGCTCACCTTACCTGCTTACCCAGGTCAAGAGACTGATGTTATAAGCTTTGCCACATTTCAGATACAGGACTGCAGCTCTCTCTGGCAGTTACGTCCCCTGGGAACAGCCTACTGCTGGGAGGTGCAGGAGACAGATCAATTGATCCTTCAGTGTCCAGAGGCTGTCAACCCCTTTCCTTCAGCATTCATATTACTGACTTTACATGGCATCTACAACCTCCTGAAATTGATTCTGATAATGAGGACACCTCATATTATCAAGGGGGATTTGACAAATATTCAGCTTATTTTATCAGTATGGGCAGCATACAGAACAGCTAAACCTGCAAACATTTCATAGGCCTGAGTCCTGGTTCTGCTGCTTTGCAAACAATGGGGTCTGAAAAAAGTTATTTAACCATGCTAGGACTCACTTTTATCTTCTATAAAATGGAACAATAACAATATCAACGTCAATGGGGTATTGTGAAAATTAAAGAAGATAATATAAAGGAAGCATTTGTAAGAGTGACTGGTGAATATTAAGTTCTGCAATAAGTTATAATTAGTCTCAATTTCAGGCCAATGTTTTCATTTTGTACTTTGGTTTTTCTTATGTTATGCCATTCTATTCATAAAATAGCACCGAGATGAAATAGATTTCACATTTCTGTATTCAAACAGACATGGATTGAGGTTTATTTTACTTTGATGTTTGATTCTTTGATTCAAAATTTTTTTCAATTATAAAAGAAATATATGTTTACTTTAGAATATATGTTAGTAAAAGAATAAAAATTAAAATCTTTCTTAATTCCATGATCCAAAGAAAGTCAAAATTACTTTTGGTCTGTAACCATGAGTCTCATCCTGTATGTGTATGAGTATATACGTATACACTTTTTAAAAATGGAATTATTTTTTACTATTATTTTTACTATTAAAAGGTAAACTGAGGCTCATTAAAATTTACAAAAGTTTGAGAAAACCTCAGCTTGAATTGGGCAGCACCAAACCGAACATGGTTGGGAGCAGTCCACCAAGAGGAGCTAGGAGAAAGGTTTTTATAGAGAAGACAGAAATGGGGAGCAAGGAAATTATCTGGTGGGCTTTAGCTTAAGTGCTTGCCTTACTTGGGAAAGCCTCTGGCTGTGTGTGATTGGTCGTTCTTCAGTTTTATTTTCTAAGAATTGAGTGTATTGACTTTAGCTTAGGTTTTGGTTTGCTTAGGCAGGATGCCAAGGCGTTAGAGCCATGCCGGTTCATCAGCCTCCTTGTTTAATTACTTTAACGAAACCATAAATATATTGTGAACATCTTTCCCAGACTTTAAATATTACTTTACAACACAATTTTTAATGATTGCATGGTATTCTATAGTATAAATATGATGAAATTTTTTTAAGTAATCTTATACTGTTGGGCATTTGGCATTTGAATTATTTCTCTTTTGATCTTTCTCTTTTACACTCACAATTTCAAAGTACTCTGCAAAGAGTACTGCTAATATCATTGTGCACTTTTCCAATCATTTCTTTAGGCTAAACTCCTACATACAGAATTATTTGATCAAAGGGTAGATGCATTCTAATGTCTTAATTAAGAGTGATTTAAAAAAATAGGCAATGGATTCATGGAGTACCAAAATTAGAAAAAAAATGAAACTACAAAAAGGTATATATGCAGGTAAAATTCTTCCTGTTACCACTGTCATCCATCCACTCATTTCTGTCATTTACCTAGTTCTCTACCTGCTTCCTCTCCAATAATTCTTTTGTAATTTTATGGAGAATGTTTTATAGTATATTGAAGCAAATATAAACCTATACTGTCTTGCTGACTCTTTCCCACAAATGGAAGTGTATAAGTTGTATGTACAACTTTCTTCCTTCTCCCCAAAGTACATTTCTTCTTATTTATGTTTGTATGCAATCCCGCTGATAGACCTGAAGGTTGGTTCCTTCTTTCGCTATGACAAGCAGTGCTGTAATAATCACTTGCATACATTATTTGCACTATTTGAGCGTATCTGTTGAATCAATTCCTAGAAGTGAAATTGCTGATCAAGGAATAGATGCATTTATAATTTTGTTAAATATTGCAAATCGCCCGCCCACCTTAGGAATTTTACCGGTTTACCTTGCCACCAGCAGTAAAAAGATGTTCCTTCTTCCCTTCAGCCTTTCCGAAAGCAGATGCTATCGAATGACCAGATTTTTGTGTAGTAGGTGAAAAACGATATCTCAAAGTAGATGCGATTTGTATTTCTCTTAGCACAAGTGAGATTGAGCACTTTATTTAGAGGAGCCATTTGCATTAGTCTTTTCACTTTGCTTGAGGTATCAGTTTTGTTTCTGCCATGAAGACTAAGAAATACTTTAGATATTTTGGTAGTTGAATTTATCAATCTCTTCACTTACACATTTTGAACTTTTTGGGTATTATTATAAAGGCCTTTCTCGCTCTGAGATTCTATATGAATTTTCCAGGTGCCTCTTCCCCCCGGGACTCTTGATAACAGTAGCTCCTCTTCCTCTTCTTTCTTATTGCTTTGACATCTTTGATCTATTTGGATGTTATCCTGATGTAAAATGTGAGTAGTGGATCCAGCTTCATTATGTTTTTCTAAATTCCCTTGCTGTGCCAGCATCAGGTTCTCTCTTGTTCTGAAATGCTACTAGATTCTAATTTTTTGGGCTCTATTTCTGGATTTCTTTTCTGTCCCATTTTTCTGTGTGCCAGTGTCACATTGATTTTATTATTAAAGATTTAATAAATTTTAATATCTGGTGGGCAAGTACCTGCTCATTTCTTTTCTATTTTAGAATTTTCCTGGAGAGTGTTCTTTGGTTTTTGTTCATATAAACTTTAGAACTAAGCTCTTCTAGTTCCAAACCTTGTTTTAAAAAACAGAAACAAAAGCTGTTAGACTTTTTTCTTTTTACTGGAATCACATTGCATTTATAGATTAGCATGTGGAGAACTGACAACTTTATAGTAGGGTAAGCATTTTTTGGCATCATTTGGTATTGTTACAGTGTTTTCTCTGTATAGTCTTCAACATTGCTTATTAAGTTTATTGCTGTTTTTTACATCTTTTCTGTTGCTTTTTGTAAATTTTTTTCCACTTATTACATAATTTATTGCTCTAACTTTTTAAAAAGTATATATGGAAGCTATTGATTTTAGTATTCATTTGTTAATGAATTCTGTAATAGTTTACAGTAATTTTTTCAGCTTGATTCTCTTGGTTTTTCTGAGTACTAATAAAAACATTTACAAATATGAGTCGTTTTAACCTCCTCCTTTCTAATCTTCATGATGGAAATTATGTTCTTTTGCATAAATGTATTATTCCCTTTGTGTTGTGCTTGACTTTATCAAAAATGTTCTTATTGAGCATACTCGTAAAGAAACAAAATTTGTCAGGGCAATATCTATCTTTTCCTATTTTATTGAGTGTTTTGTGTTTGTTTTTATCAAGGAAGACTTGAATTTTATCATCTGTCTTTCAGGAGCTGTATGAGATGATCAGATGATTTTCCTTTCTTGATTAATTATATTATTAGATTTCTTATATTGAATAGACTGGGATATTTTATATTTCAATGCTGCTGAATCCTGTTTCATAATATATACTTTTTTAAATTTTTGTTTAGGTTGTGTTAAGTGAGATTGTTCTCTAGCTCTGTGTGTGTATGTATGATAGACATTCACTGTGTTTTAGAGACAATGTGCACCTAAACAAAAATAACTTGGAAGACTTCTTTCTTTCTCTGTTCTCCGAAACACTGAATAGCTTTCAATTTGTATATCCTTTAAAGATTTATTAGAAAGACAAACAAATAAAGAAACAAAACCTCAAACACAGATAATAGTTTAGTGCTTACCAGAAGGTAAGGGAAGAGGGGAGGTGGTAGATGAGGGTAAACGGGATCAAATACATGGTGATGGAAGGAGAACTGACTCCGGGTGGTGAACACACAATGTGATATATAGATGATGTATTACAGAATTGTACACCTGAAACCCATGTAACTTTACTAACCATTGTCACCCTAATACATTTTGATAAAAATAAAAGAAACCTATGAAAGCCTTTTGGACTAGTGCTCTTTTCTGGTAGTAACAGTTAGGTAACTTGCCCTCCATCTTTTATGGAACATGCTCTGTTTTCATTTTCTATTTCTTTGTACTTATTTTGCTAAATTTCATATGAATATTTTGCTTGATTGCCTGACAGATTCTTTTTGTATCTTTAATTTTAAATAACATCATAAGAATTTGTCTTAGTGATGACTGTTTTGCATGCAGTACAAAACTTTTCTGATTTCTACATTTTTTCCCCCTTAAATTCTATTTTTTACCTACTTGTATTTTTCTGGTTTTCTTTCAGAAAAAAAAAGAAATTATACATACCTAAGATCTTCTTTGCCTATCTTTTATACCTATTATTTTTTCTTTTATCCTTCCCAATTAGTTTTTTGTTTCATTTTCTTTATTCCCACCCCCAAT
>NW_017731511.1:1373794-1425777 GCF_001890085.2 Hipposideros armiger | reverse complement strand
TTTAGCCCTCTATTCCCTTTAATATGTTTTACGCAAGTTCTGTTTTCTCTTTGGCTCCTTCTAATTTTTTCTTCATGTCTTGTCAGGCTTGTTTTATTCTTATAACTTTCATGAATTTTGCATGTCACATTTCATCTTCTCTTTTGGTCTTACCACTTTATTTCTGAGATCTTGCATTTCTGCTCTGGGCAAGTCATGTCTCAGGATTGGGCAGGAGTTGGCAGGGGAGGTTTGGGAGAGTGGACTGGGGAAGAGATCAGGATGTTTTTCCAATCTTCCTAATTTTATAACACAGAGTTTCTCTTATATTATGTTGCCATGGAGATTGTTTTCTACAAATGTACCTCCTTTGTCTGATTTTGTGTGTGTATGTATCCTCACCTCTTCAACTTTTATGAATAAGTATTTTCATTAATTATGTCCATTAATCAGCTTTATTTTTACATCTCAAGCTGTGTTTCTCACCTTCAGAAAGCACTGTCATGTTCTGAGATCTCTGGGTGCCAGGCCCACCTGCCATTGCAGTCTCTCTCTCCACTTTTTTTCATTTCCTCTCATACCACCCTGTTCTGATCTCAGTCTTCACACATACTTTAATGTTTGTAGATTACACCTGTTTCCAACCTTTGCTAAAAATGAATCTGTCAAGGTCTTATTATTTTCATTGTCTTTATTGCTTTTAGGTGCTTTCTGGAAGAACAAAGGGACAATTCTGATTTACACAGTCATGTTTATGCTTGCAGTCCAAATTGACATTTTTAAAATTATTTAATCAGCATTGCCTTGAAAAATAGTATTATGAATCTCTGTAAAATGAGTGTAGTGTGAATCATAAGCTCACATGAAGAGTCAATATATTTGAAGTTAATTGCAAAAGCTCTAGCAAGGGAAGCCTACACCCTCCTCCTCTTTACTGGAAATGTGTAAAAGGACCTTTCATAATAGGATACATATCTAGTTGACAGCAAGGGAGTAAGTCCCATTTAATTTTAAAATCTTGGCTATTGTTTCCTTGAGAACAGGGTAACTGGAAGAAAGTATAATTTTAGTAACAAATGATAACGTTAAAATTTTAAGAATTCATAAAAATAGACCAGAATTATTTAAAAGTTGACATTCCCTGCTTGTATTGGTTTCCCTCAGACATTGAAATTTTATAATATATTTACTCAATAACTTTAGTGTAGTCTGAAGTTTGTCCTACTACCCAAAAACCTGAATATATTTCATTGTGTTTGGCTGCTAAGTGAATAGCTTGGGCAAATTTAAATTATTGAGATAGAAATTAGAATACTGTATTTTCATATCTCAAAGAGGGGGTCTAAAATTTGGCACAACTTTCTCCAAATAAATTATTCATATTGCAAATTCCTTATTACACTTATAAAGACTTTTACTGCTTCTCAGATAATAAGACTATGTCTAATTATACAGTATCTAAATATTAGAGTTGTATATAGAATGAACAGTGGGAATTTTCTCTCTTCTTTGACATTATTATTTCTTTTAAAGTGTTTGAGAACCACCAGGATGGAGAAAACTACCCAAGTTTGCTAGATCTTGCTTTGGTTTCTTGAATCCATTTGACCTAGGAAACAAAAGTGATTCTGCGGATAGAAAAGGAAATGATGTAATTAAGCTTTCATTTGTTTCATGATCCTCGTTGATGCAACGCTCTTCATGCTTCTCTATTCGATTGCTCCCAAGTTCAGTACAATGTGAATGGAAAATTAGGAGTATAGAATTTTCCTTGTTGATTTAGTCTGAGGCTCTAAACATGTAATGCCATTTTCTTCCACTTTATGGTAAACATGGAAGAGGAAATGCAGGGCTAGCTGAGCCAGCTGTGTTTATCCACTACCGGCTGCCCTTGGTCTTGTCTTTCTGAAGGGTTTTTTAATTATAACTAACCTCCCCTAGCCATGGGCTATTTTTTGATGACACAGATGCTAAGAAGAAAAACACACATAAGTAACTTTAAAAGATGATAAAGGATTCAATGGAATTGTAATAGATAAGCATGATATCGGGGGTGGGAGGGCAATAGATGGGGGGAGGGGGGTTGTTACTTTGTGCGGGTGAAAATGGTAACTATTGCATTGTTCTGTACACCTGAAACTAACAATAAAAAAAAAGATCATAAAGCTTTTCATGTGCTTTTTCATCTTGACACACAACTCTATACCCCCATTACAGAATATTTCATTTCATAGTTTCTTTTACATTAATGAAAGCAGCCAAAATCATTCTCTCAACTCTATCTTATATGATTGTTTAGATCAAATAGATATTCAAATATATTTTCCTGTATGTTTACCCTTTGTATTCTCAAGACACAATTGGGCCAGGGCCGTCCGAGTGGCTCAGTTGGTTAAGAACTTGCCCAAGAATGAGAGCTCTGAGCAATAGGGTCGCTAGTTCGATTCCTACATGGGCCAGTGATGCTGTGCCCTGAGCCTAGCTGCTGCTGAGCCACTCACAGGTGTCAGGATGTCTCAGCTGGTAAGAGCACGTGCTCCTAACAATAAGGCTGCCGGGTTTGAATGGTGGGCTATGCCCACCCGCAACTAAAAGACTGAACTTGGCTCCTTAAGCTGAGCTGCTGCCTGGATGGCTCAGTGGATAGAACATGCGCTCTTAACAACAAGGCTGACGACTAGACTCCTGCCTGGGATGATGGCTACGCCCACCCGCAACTAATTGAACACAGCACCTTGAGCTGAGTGGCGTGACTGGATTTGGAGCTGAGCTTGCTACGCCCTCCACAACTAAGATTGAAGGACAACAACTTGGCTGTTCCCCTTCCCCAATTCCCCAACACTGTTCCCCTCCCCCAATTCCCCAATAAAATCTTAAAAAAAAAAAAAGGACACAATTGGACCATAGTGAAGAATAAAATTAAGGCAAGATGACCCTTTAGAAAATAACTTGAAATACAGTCACATTTTTGAATGACGATTTATTTAATACCTGAAACTTGTGAGAGACTGGGTGCTGGCATCCTAAAAGGCGAACTGCGGTCAATATCCTAGGCTCAAGGATACAGAAATGAAAAGACCCCAGAGTATAAATCTATGTCCAATCCCAAAGAAAACCCAAGGCCATGAAAATGTAGTCACCACATTCCAAGGGTAAGACCCAGGGGTCTTTAATTCAGGGGAATTAAAGTCTAAGAATTTCCAAAAGAACTGAGATGGAAAGAGCAAAGAGAAAACTGAGTAGGACTCTGGATCATGTATGACTGAGGCAGGGATGCCTGCTGTTTAGCTTTATTGCTTTTAGGCACCTTTTGTGTGATTAGACTGGACTACGTTAGTATACTACTGGGAAGTGTCACCCTCTGGACCCTTCCCATAAGCAGTCATAGCTGCTTGAGGGTCTTGGCATAATCCAGAAATAAAACAAAGATGGAGTTGGTCCTCAGAAACATGGAAAGTGCTCTCATGAAGTGAAGAGCCCATTTGGCATCTCAAGCTGTTCAGTGAGGAGTATGCTGTGACCCTGGTTTGCAGAGATTCAGGAAAAACTCTCTTCCTGGGAGAGGAGGCCTCACATGTCCATCTTTTATTTTTTCCAGAGTCCTATGTTCTTGATGATACTCAGAGCAAACTGAACTTCTAGTTTCTTTTTTTTTTTCCTTTCTTTCTTTTTTTTTTTTTTAAGATGGTATATGTCTTTTATGACACAAAAGCCATTAAGAAGATCACTGTGGGTGGCGGTGCAGTAAATTGCATTTCATTGAACACCGGAAGCTGCTTCTGACTGGCAGCTCTCATTCTCGTAGTTCTCATTTTGCATGCACACCTCTGCTCACCATGTCTGCCGTAGCAGTGCGGGTTCCCATCTTTCTTCTGTTCATGTGAATTGTGCTCAGATGGCTACGGAACTGAAATGGGCCTCAGTGATCATGGATCAGCCTTTTAAAGATGTCAGAACTGAAACTGGAGCGGGACCACCTGATCAAAGTCATGTGGCGCTGTGTGACAGAGGGAGGGGACCGTCTCTTGATTGTACCCTGCTGCTTCATGGGACTAAAAACAAATATGGGAAATCTTAGCTTTTCACTCCAGACTAAGCTGCAGTGAGCGTCTTCGATAGAGCCATTTTTTATTCTGTAGCTCTTATTAATAGAACACCAGTCTGAGTCCAGTCTACACTGCCCACTTGCTCTGTGATGACGAGCAAGTCCTTTGTCTCCATTGTCTCATCGTCCTAAGAGGTAAAATGGAAAAAACACAAAACCAAAACACAAAAACAGCTCCTAGGAGAGCCTCAAATAAACTAATAGTCATAGAGCACTTAGAATAGTTCCAGGCCACAGTAAGTGCTCAATAAAGATAAGTTGTCATTATCATCACTGTCCATATTAATCACTCTTTCCCATTTTGTATTTTTCATGAATACCACCCAGTTAGCGCTTACTTATTTTCTAGCTGTTTTATTTAGAATGTTAGTTTATTTCAGTTTTCTTGTCATCTTATTTTGTCCAGTTAAATCATTTCAGAATAGGAACTATGTCCTGTATTTCTTCTTATGTACCTCAATGGGGCATTGATACAATGTTTGATGCAAAATAGGAATTGTGTAAAATACTGTGTTTTTTTTTTCAGATTTTTATTGGGGAATTGGGGGATGGGAACAGCGCTGGGAAGTCGGGGGGAAGGGGAACAGACAAGTTGCTGTCTTTTTTTTTGTTCTTCAGTCTAGTTGTGGAGGATGTTGCCTCACTGTCTCAAGTTAGCACTATCATTGCGCTCTTCCCGGGAGAGGCACATCAGTCGCCGGCTTCTGGACAGCCGCTCACGGTGGCTGCTGGCCTCTCATGCAGGCTGCTGGCTATACACGGTAGCCCATGGCAACCCACTGCAGCAGGGGCTGCAGCCTATGCTGTCGCCGGTGACTCACGGCAGCCCATCTCCAGGTTGAGCTGTTGTTCAGCATCTTGGCTGTAGAGGGCAGTGTCACTGGCCCTCATGTGGGATCCGAACCGGGGCCCTCTGGCATCCCAAACCAGCTCTTAACCAATGTGCCACTTGGCCGGCCCTAAAATACTGTTTTTTTTTCATAGTGGTTTATACTAAGAAATTTTTAATAGTTGCAACTCTGGCCAACTTTAATATGTTTTCAAAAAACAATGTCAGTTAAATTATGGAAGCAGTATAATAAGCCAGTGCCCTGTGTTAAAAAAGCAAAGAACTTGGGCCGGCCGAGTGGCTGAGTTAGTTAAGAGTTGGCTTAAGAGCATGAGCCCTGAGCAACAGGGCCACTGGTTTAAGTCCCACATGGGCCAGTGACTCTGCGCCCGAGCTGAGTTGTCACTGAGCTGTCAACAGATGGTAGGATGGCTCAGCTGATGTAACAAGATTGCCTGTTCAATGGAGGGCTACGCCCACCTGCAACTAAGACTGAATTCGGCACCTTGAGCTGGGCTGCCACCCGGATGGCTCAGTAAATAGGGTATGCGCTCTTAACAACAAGGGTGCTGGTTCGATTCCCACATGGGATGGTTGCTATGCCCACCTGCAGCTAAGATTGAACATAGCACCTTGAGCTTAGAGGCCACGAGCTGCCACCGGGCAGCCAGATGGCGACTGGCACCCTCCACAACGAAGATTGAAGAACAACTTGGCAGGTCCCCTTTCCCAATTCCCCAACACTGTTCCCCTCCCCCAATTAAAAAAAAAGTCAATCACCACTGCACACTCATAACGATTATAGGTGCATGAAAATGTCCTTAAAATACACGTTTGGGATGGTTTTGGTAGTGGTAGGTTGGAAGATAGGATATTTTTCATTACTACCAGGGCTATTCTGTGAGACACTGCTGGATACTTTCAAACTGTATATTGGTACCATGTGATATGAATACTATTACACATAGCCCTGAATTTTGAACATTTAGTAAAACACATTTTTTTCAAATTATATTTTTCTAGTTTTATTGAGATATAATTGACATATACATTATGTAAGTTTAAGTTAATGTCCAATATGTTGCTTTTTAAAAACACTTAAAATTTTTTTCAATTACATTTAAAACACGGTGTTATATTAGTTTCAGGTGTACAAGATAGTGATAAGACATTTACATAACTTGTGAAGTGATAACCCTGATAAGTCTAGTACCCATCTGATACCTACATAGTTATATTACAATATTATTGAGTATTTTCCCTATGCTGTACTTTACATCCTCATGACTATTTTTATAACTGGCAATTTGTACTTCTTAATTCCTTTTCTTTTTTCACTCCCCCCACCCTCCTCCCATCTGACAACCATCAAAATGTTCTCTGTATCAATGAGTTTGTTTCTGTATTGTGGTTTTTTTGCTTATTTTATTTTTTCACATGTAAGTGAAATCATATGGTATTTGTCTTTCTCTGTCTAACTTATTTTACTGAGCATAATACCCTCTAGGTCCATCCATGTTGTTGCAAATGGCAAAATTTCATTCTTTTTTATGGTTGAGTAATATTCCATGCATATATGTACCACCTCTTCTTTATCCAATCATCTATCAGTGGCCACGTAGGTTGCTTTCTATCTTGGCTTTGTAAATAATGCCGCAATAAACATTGGAATACATATATATGTCTTTTCAAATCAGTGTTTTGGTTTTTTTTGGATAAATAGCCAGAAGTGGAATTGCTGGGTCCTTCTTTATGTGGTACACTTGATATTTTCCCTCAGGCCCCTTAAACTATCTTCATTTTTTTTTGAAGATTCTTTTTTGTGTGTGTGCCATTCTGATTGGGTGTTTTCTGCTACCCTGTCTTCCAAATCACTGATTCAATCCTCTGCTTTATCTAATCAACTGTGATTTCTTCTAATGTATTCATTTCAATTGTTGACTTCTTCATTTCTGCCTGGTTCTTTTTTAGGTTTCTATCTCCATTTTTATGTTTCCTATCTCTTTGTTGGGGTGAAGAATGTAATTTGTTCCATGTTGCCCATGGAGTTCATCCCTATTTTGTTTTAATATTAGGGCTCTAAAACCTATATTTATAAACAGTAAATGCAAAGGTTGCAAAATAAACTCTTGGGTCACAGTTGTTTGTTTATTCATACAACAAACATTTATTAAATGCCTATTATATATAAGATCTCATTTGAGAACATAGCCTCAACTAGGTAGCTTTTCTACATAGTCACCAGCACATCTGGAATTAAATTAAAGTATTATGAATGTAGAATTGGAATTAAAAGGAGAATGAGACTAGCCTATTAACAATAATTGGATATATATTGAGAGCCCATGTGTTGGACACTATGTTATGTGGTTCATTTTTATTTATTAGGTCACATCATTCACACAACTTGTTAAGGTTGGCTTGTTGTGCCCATTATACACATGAGTAAACTGAAGATCAAAGTTGTGTCATGCCTTCCCTAAGGCTACGCAAACAGTAGTGGGCAGAATTAGGATTCTAGCCCAGATCTGATTCTTTGATTCCTTGTCCAGTGACCTACCACACACAGATCTTTCTTCCGTTGTTGTTTTGTAAATGTGAGAGGAAGAAATGAAACTAAAGATGGAATGTGTCTATTGTGATGCCAGATATAATAAGTGGTTGTTATAATTATTATGCTCAAATTGTTAAGCTAATTTTCTGCCCCTTTCAGTCTTCACCTAGACTCCGTGTGAAAATGCTTTGACTAATAGCAGTCGAACAGGAATAAGAAAATAATAGGCTAAACTGTTGTACTTTGATATACGTACTTCTCTTAAGATTTGTTTTATCAGTTTGGGCTCATTGAGTCTCTGACTATGCAAATTATTAAAGGAAAATATTAGTAATCCTCAAGCTAAATGTAACTCTGAGAAATTACATTGGGCGAACCATGTCGAATATTGCTTTCTGAGAAATAGTTTAACATTGTGGTGCTAAGATTGCTCTTATATGAATCACACCTTTTCTACTCACTACCTGTGTGATCCTGGGTAAGTTATATAACTTCTTTGAGCCTCAGTTTTCTCATCTGTAAGATAAGTGAAATAGTACCCACCTGTCATAGTCCTTTGTGCTGCAGTAACAAAATACCACAGATAGGGTGGCTTATAAACAGCAGAAATGGGTATTTCATAGTTCTGGAGGCTGGGAAGTCCAAGATCAAGGCACCAGCGTGGTTGCCTTCTCTGACAAGGGCCTTCTTCCCGATGCCTCGCCAGCACCCTCTCACTATGTCCTCACATGGTAGATGGAACTACGAATCTCTGTGGGGTCGATTTTATAAAGCACTGTTCCCAAAGGCCCCACCTCCTAATACCATCAACTTTAGGGGACAGTATTTCAACATACGAATTTTGGGGGATACAAACATTCAGACCATAGTACATAGGTTTGTTGTGAAGAATAAATTCATGGAAATCACCGTAGCTGTGTCTGGCTAGTAGTAAGTTATTCAGAACATCATTAGGCAAAGTTAGGGTTAATTATATTCCTTGTTTGTGTTTGTCTTGTTTCTAACTGTGAGCTTGATAATAGTGATGATGATGATGATGAAGATAATGATAATGATAATTTTGTTGAGATTTACTAATGGCTATATACTATGCCAAATGCTTTTAAATCATTTGATCCTCATAGCAAACCTGCATGCTGGGTACTGTTATTATCCCCATTTTATAGTCAATAAAACATGGAGGGATAAAATAATTTGACGGAGGCAGACAAGTAGTAGAGCCACTATTAGAACCCAAGGAGTAAGAATATAGTGCCTCAACTTGATCTCATGAGGAAGTTTATTGATTTGGCGGGCTAGGAAAGGATCATTGTATTTTACAAGCACAGAGCGTCACTCCAGCCTTCTTACTGAAATCTTGGATCCCCTTTAGTCTCATAGAGTGAATGGTGAGTAAAATATCAATCTGTGCCTCATATTGAAGATTCAGTAGTTTGTTTGTTTTTTAAATTTATTGTGGGTGACATTTGTTAATGGGTGACATAGGTTAATAAAATTATATAGATTTCAAGTGTACAATTCTATAATATATCATCATTATATTGCATTGTGTGTTCACCACCCAAAGTCTAGTCTTCTTTCATCTTCGTGTATTTGATCCCCTTTACCAAACCCCTTCCCACTTACCCTCTGGTAACCACTAAACTCATCTGTGTCTATGAGTTTTTTGTTTGTTTATCTTGTTCATTTGTTGCTTTCAGTATTAAATCCCACGTATTTGTGAAATCATATGGTTCTCAACTTATTTTGTCTAACTTATTTCATTTAGCATGATAATCTTAAGATTCATCCATTTTGTCTCAAATGTCAGTGTTTCATCTTTTCTTATGGCTGAGTAGTATTCCATTGTTTATAGATTCAGTAGTTTTTGATGATATTAAAGTTCTACTGAATCTGTAGTTTCAAATGTTAATTTTCAGAATTTCTCCACCTGACTGATGATTAATCCTATGGACTACAGCCATGCACATGCCCTGAAAACCTTTTTATTTTCTTCTAATTTTTTCTAAAATACTATCGAGCCATTGTCCTTCATTTTAAAAACCACTCAGTACACAAATGTCCAATATTTCCATATGGGTAATATAGGACAGAATTTTTTTCTTCCAGAAGTAAATTATGCATTTCCAGATCATCAGTTTTGTCATTTTGAAATAGAGTCTAAACTATTTAAAGAAAGAGGGATGACTGCATGACCTTTGGAAACATACTTAATCTCTCTGCACTTCATTTTCTGTAAAATAAAATAGGTTGAGAGAGGTTTCTAGGAACTTTGAAATTCTAGGACTCAATGCAAAAAGTTTTTGATTCATACATATGAATATTTTGGAATTAGAAATCTCAACAAAAAATAATATAGTCTAGACTTTTATTTAAAAATATATTCTAAAATATCTCAAGACTTAATAACTTAGTAAAAAAAAAATTAGAAATGTTACAGGGGAGTTAGGAAAGCGAGCCTGGGGGGAAAGCCATCTGATTAGAACATTCTATATTGCAGTAAAAAGCCTGTTAAATATTTTACCTTGTAGAGAGATTTTTATCTTAAAAGAAAAATGTTTACTAACCCAAATTACTTTTCATTTAATGGATTATTAGTCAATATGATAAAGAGAAGTAAAAATTTCAATACCCTGTGAAGGGGATTGCTTAGGAGCAGGAGCATTGGGGGCGGGGATGAAACCTAATTAGCATCACTTAGACAAGCCATTCATATCTGGAAGTCCAGTTTGGAAGCCAGTTCATTATTTCACTCACTAGGTCTCATTTATTTATTGATTGTTTGTTGGAAACACCTCCTTTGTAACAACAGGTGCATAGTTTACTGGAGGAAGCAAAGTATACCAATCATTGTAATATAGCTACTTAATTGCTAGAATAACACTAACTCAAGGTTCTTGGTGAGGAAAAGGACATCAAACTTAACTGTCATTTACCTGGTGAGGATCATGAAATCCTCACCAGGGAGCTGCATGCTTGAGTTAGGTTTTTCAAAGATGATTGGGAGTTAGCCTAGACCAGTGCTCAGCAATGATTAGTTGAATGACAGAAATGGTGGAGAAGGAAGTCATGAGGCATAAGAAACCATGACAGTTTCAGGTATGTGACATAAGCATCGGGTACTTTTTTTTCTACATGGTTAACGCCAGTGTTTTTTAGAAATGGCAGTGGCAGGGGTAGTTAGGCTTCTAGATTAGATGTTGTTTTTTTTAAATTAGATGCTCCTAAATTAGGGGGACTCTACCTTGGGGTAAATAAAAGACTAACTTCCAAAATCAAACCTCTCACTATTTTATTCTTGTCCCCAAACCCAACTGCTCTGTGGCTGGTCACCAGAGATCACTTGCAAAGGAGAAAAGAAGTTATGATTCTCAAAATGTCCATTAGCTTCTCCCTGTTTGATCCATCCATCCACAACCCCTGCTCCACCCCTAATTCTAATCTGCCATTCTGAGTGTTTGTGCATTTAGTCACAAGGCAGACCAGGTGGGAAGGACAGAAATTGACAAATATTCCTAAGGGAATCCTGAAGTTTCACTCAAAAACTCCCGCTGGGGCTGGTCAGGGTCACTGTCTGTAATTGTTCAGAATGAAAGCTGAACAATTTCTACTTCTCCTTATTAGTTTTAAAATATAACCTTTACACTCAATTCAAATCCATTACTTTCAAATTATTTTTCTACATTTCTTAAATATATCGTGATAGCATTTTCCAACCATAAAAGTAGTACCTTTTTTTATCTTTTGGTAATATATGAGATTGTATAAAAAAAATTATATCTAATACTCTGCAAATTGTAGTGCATTTGGGGCACATAGTAAAAGGTTAATATTTAGCGTCAGGGTTTAACATTTTAAAAATAAAATTAAGTTTCTGTGTCCAATTTGGGGGAGATTTGGTCCTCTTGAAAAATTAAACATCCAGTTTTTTATTTTAGCCATGAGTAATTTTTTAGGTAGAAAGAAATTCCAAAAGTTTTGGGACTATCTGCCTCTCTCTGGGTTACATGGAATGGAAAAATGTATTTGTGCTTGGATTAAGTGTCATGTTTTAGTAGTTTCATGGTATGTATGTCAAAAGCCAGTTCCATATATGCTTGCTCATTCATAAGACCCACAGTCTTCAGCTTAGGCTTTAGAAATGGATGGAAACATTTGAGAAATGAGGTACTGTATTAAAAAAAAATAAAACCTCAATTCAGATGGATCCAAATTTGATTCTTGAGCTCATTAGACACCGATGAGGACATTTTATTCATCAGTTGATGCTTATTTTAGTTATCTTCGTGTTATCATTAAGTACCTTTAAATTGGACTCATTCATCCCTGAGGCAGGTTGGAGTTACTTGCAATTGAATTGCCTCCTTAATTCAGTTCAAACATCAGTTTTCAATTTCCCAATTCTTTTGCTGTTTAAATTAATCAAACGAATTAAAGATGAGTAATTACTGGCTCTGTTCCTATAGTAACAAGTACCACGTTCTGACAACTTTGGAAACAAGGGTGGCTATTTTGGGCTTTCTCTGTTTACACTCTTCAAAAACAAGGATGGATAGTGCATTTTATTTTATTTTTATTCCTAACTAGGAGACAAAAATCATAGTGTTCTGAAGGATAAATTAGGGATCAAGAAAGGTCATTTTAAAGTTGGCATCGATGTTAACTTCAGGAAAATATGATACATTAGCTTTCCATTTCTTTAAAGACTATGGTAGTTTGGATATCTAATGAATTTTGTACTCTTTACAAAAGTGTCGCACGTCTTAAGCATTTCACTGGAAGGAGATAAATGTGGTAACAGCAACAGAACAATCAGGAGTAGTTATTCTGCTAATTAACTTTTAGCTACTGTTTATAAGGTAGGTAAGGTGCATCAGGCACTGTGATAGGAGCTGGAGAGACACATGTTATAGAGACAAGTAATTTTTATGATGACTTTACGCCTTAGGTCTGGGTTAGATGGAACAGGTTTCTACTTGGGCTGCAGCAAGATCCCAACTCAAACCAAGCTGCAGCCTTGTGAACTCTAAACTCTCTACTGCGTATCTGAGGATTAAGGGGGAAGGAGAAGTGAGGGCCCTTACTATTAGTGTTGTGAAGGAGGGGAGATGATAAATTGACCCGTGGTAGGACAAGACGTGTTAGCACTGTTGTCTTTGCAGGAGCTTAGAACCACTCTTTATTCCCCCCAAAAGAATTAGTTGTATCAACCATGTTGAACATCAGTGTGTGTGTGTAAGGGGAGGGAGAGAGGTAGAAATGTGCGTGTGAAAGCTTATATAAATTACATTTATTTATATATTTTGTATACTTTTTCAAATAACATTCACATATACAGTCAATTCTGCTAACACTACATATGCATTTCTAAAAATCACCACATTATGCGAATTCCACAAAAACAACCACAGAGCTTATGGGAAAAAAGGAATTAGGGACACAACACTCAAAAACTTCCTCAGTGACACATAAAAAGAAGGTAGGAACCTAGTAAAAATGGTAGCACAATTTTTCACGTGTAAATTGGTTAAGAAATGCATAAATACTAGAATAAATTTGGTACTTTACCTTGAAAAAGACCCAAAGTTTGCTAGTGGAAGTGAGCTCAAAAGGATTGCAGCTTGTGAATTATTATAGGATAGTAGAAGGAAGATTATCTGAAACTGGACAGAACATTTTAACCCTAGCTGTGGATAGGTGTGATTCATAATACACTGAGGTAGCTGGTAAAGATTTGAGGTATGTGTATGTGTGTATTTTTTGTACTCTTCCACAGCTCAATTAACTAGGTGCAGTTTTCTGCAGACAAAATTGTGCAGAAGCAAATGTGAAATTTGCTTTATGTTTCAATTGTTTTCTAATATATGAATTGCATTGAAATAAATGCATTTTATAACAAGCATGATACTTATCGAGGCAATATCTCCCTTCTCTCAACAAGTACTCAAACTGTATCTTGCTTTTGGGACTTATGTTCTGCTTGTGTTCTGATTATTTATACATATCATTTCCTCAATTAGGTAGTGATCTCTTTGAGGGCAAAGGCTGTCTCTGATATTGCATCGATTTCTACAGTACCTAGTGAGGTTATTTACTGATAAAAAAATTCATTCCAAATGCCCATGGATTGAATAGTGGTAACTGTGTAGGAGACTGAGGTATAGATGAATAGATTTCAAGAAGGCAAGAAAGGAAAGTTTCAAAAAGGAGATAAAATACCTAGTGTTGCATTCTGGGAAGTTGTGTTTATTATGGGGTTGTAATGAATCCACAGGACTGTGGTGCAGATATGTAGAAATACATTTGATGTGTATACTCAGGAAAAAATCGTTCAGAGGCCATTTACCCTGGTATACTTTTTCTTGTGTATCCAGGTTGAAATGAAATAAAGGACTCTTTGACAGAAGAAACTAAATAACACGGAGCATCTTGAGGAGTAAGTTTAGGAGGTAGAAGTACTATCATGCTATTGCATCCTTTTAGACAAATATTGGGTTTTAAACTTGTTTGCATGAAACTGTTGTGCAGGAGAGGACAAAGCAAGGACTTTGAGTGCCCTTTCTTTCATTTTAAATTTAGTTATTTTGTTTATGAACCAAGATTCCCTGGCCATCAAAGAAGAAACATTTGCAAGTCAGAAGCCATGGCTTTGGGCAAGATAGTAAGGATAATGATAATGGTGGCATTATGCATTATATGTGTGGAGATGGGCCTCATGGCTTTCTTCTTCTCAGCTAGAATCATCTTATATTTCTTCCTTTCTTCTCCACATGACAATAGAACTTCTGCAGTAGGAGGAGACTTCCAGAGTGTACTTCCTGGCTAACTGCACACATTTGCCTCATCATAGGCATGGTAATTTAAGGAGAGATATTTGGGCTGCTTCCTGTAAAGCCTATAAAACATTAAGCAAATCTTCCATTCAAATACATATGCAGTCACATTCACAGTCTTAACATCTAAAAACTTAAGAGCTGTTCTCTACTAAATGGGTATAACTTAATATGGTCAGTGCACCAGTAGGAGAATTATTAATCTCAAAAACAGTGCTGGGCCGGCCGAGTGGCTCAGTTGGTTAAGAGCTCTCTCAAGAGTTTGAGCTCTGAGCAACAGACGGTTCAATTCCTGGCCCGAGCTGAGCAGCTGCTGAGCTGTCAACAGGTGGCAGAATGGCTCAGCTTAAAACAAAACAAAACAAAACAAAAAAAACAAAACAGTGCTGTATTACCAAAGGAGTGATTTTTATGTACAACTGACAAAGCATCTATAAAAATTGCTTTATAGCACTGATGGAGGAGGAGTCTAACATATGCTGAGATCAAGAATCAGTGACTGATTATGCAGTTTATAAGTGATTAAGACCTTGAATTTTTCCTATGTTGTCAACCTTTTGGCCATTTCCTATACTAGCTATTTGATATGATTATTTAGGTTGAAAGTTAGTGATGAATATAGTCAGTCATTACATTAACAGTTACAGTTTTCTTTAGAAGCTTAGTAGAAGAGAATGTTGAAACCCTTAAGTAAAATCTGTAGATTCCATTAATCCATAATATTCCTCTAGTAAACTGGCACCCAAAAAATCAAGAATTATTCCATTAGCACTTGTGGGAATGCATATCAAATTCTGTGCTGTGGAGAAGTAGCATTATCTTTGATAAGGAACAATAGTGAAAAATCGAGGTGCAAAAGGATTTTGAAAATCTGATTATTAAAGCATCTTTTATTTTTCATTCTTTTTGCTGGTATAAAATTGCAAATGGATGAATTACACATAAAACAGTGTCCCACACGAACCACCAGCTAACCAAATGCCTGTACATGCAATCTGAAAAATTTGGGAGGTAGGTGTCAGACTAATTTTGCTGAATGAATAAACCCAACAATTAGCATCTTTAGTGTGGATAATTTAGCAAGGAGTGGTACCTGTGTTCCTGTACTCACTGTTGTCAGTCATATAGAACTTTGTGTTCCCCTGAATACTAGCATCCCTTCTCACTGCTTATGACACAACTTCCATTAAGAAAGGACTTAAGCATTTATGTTCCATATTACCTTAAGTATCAGGGTTACATGCAAATTTAGACTCGGACTCTAAGTAATTCAGTCTGGAAAAGGAGACATACATATGAGTGTGGGCACCCTAGCAGCAGATAAGAGGGAGAGGAAAGCGAGGTTAGGGTATTCTCCCTGTGACACTCACAGGTTGGTAATGAATGTCACAGCTCCTCTAAAGGTAGCCTCCTTTGCTAACTCTCTACAGGGATTGGTAATTGTTCCCTCCCTTTGATTTTTGGGGTAGAGACTGATGACTGCTTTGCTACTATTCTTGAGTTATATGCTTATCCTCTACAGTCTGCCCACACCTCTGTTCCTTTTCTAAATAAACTCTCTTCAAATGACTTGAATACAAGAGTGCTGTTCTGTTTTCCTCTGGGGACTCTCTCTGATACAGTAAGTATTGCTTACTCAATACTACAAGCCAAGTAAGAAAAAGGCTATAGGATGCGAGGGCTGTACAAAGGAGAGAAGGATCACATATTCTAATAGTAGGTATCAAGAAATACAGTTTAAAGCCATAGCATGTGCACTGAAACTTAAAGGATTAGAAGATTTACTGGGTGAAAAAATATGGGGAAAGGCATACCAGGAGAAAGGAAGAGCATTTGTGAAAATTACAGAGGTTGAAAAATCAATGGCTGATTTTGGGGATAGTCATATATGTGCGATTGGAGTTAAATGCACATGAACGGAAAGGTTGAGAGATACAAGGATGACAAAGGAAAAGCTGATGTGTAACTTGTCTATCTACATTTTCATGCCTAGCACAATTATGGTGACAGTAAATAACCTGTTGAGAAAATAAAATCAATAAATAGAAAGGTGAGCAGGGGTCAAATCATGAAGGGTTTTGAATGCTAATGAATTTGTACTTTACAAAGAAGGTGATGGGGATACCTTTTAGGTATCAGTACATTAATTATCTCCCTTACTAGACTGTAACTATCTTGAGGAAATAAGTCTTATCCATCTACATACTCACAGCATCTCTTCATAGAATTAATTTGCATATCCCTGGCATTCAAAATGTGCTTGATGTATTATTGCAAGCATAAATTACATGGTTAGAGTTTCCATAGCTTGTGCATTTTATTTTAGCCATTTGTATTAGAGGTTTGAAAATGAAATCATATTGATTTTATTCCAAGAATTGATTTACACATGATACAATTGAAAGCAGAAATGCAATGCCATTGATGGGTTTAATATATTGCCTACTGAAATGTTATTTGTTCATTTATTACTCATTGATCCAAAGAAGGCCTCAACTTGAAAGATGATTGACTACAGCTAAGAGATTCTCTTGGGGTTTGTAGGGAAAGATTTGGCCCTTCTGTAAATATTTATTGCCATATTTAGTAGCTTGATGGGTCACTATTTGACATTCTCTCCTTTAGAATGAAAATGATCAATTTTATCAAAAATTGCCCTCCATATTTTCACTAATGTCCATCTTAAACCTCTAAGAGTGACAAACTGTTCAATTTTTCGTGGGTATGAATTAATTCAAAATTAAATATATTAGCTCAGATTTACTAGTGAGTACAAAAATTTATTTTAAATTAGGTAAATGCAATTTAACAATTCCATGTATTTTTCTTCATGTTTGCTTGTTTGTTTACTTGGGAAAGAGTAAGTGCTATGGGCTGTTTGTGTGTCCCCATCCAACCCCCCACCCCCAATTCCTATGTTGAAATATAAACCCTGATGCGATGTTACTTGGAGGTGGAGCCTTTGGGCGGTAATTATGTCATGAAGATAGAGCCCTCATAAATGAGATTACTGTGTCCTTATAAGTAGAGTCCAGAGAGCTAGCTTCCCTCTTTCCACCATGAGAGGATACAATGAGAAATAGGCTGTCTGAAACCCAAAAGAAGGCCTTCACCAGAAATCAAACACGCTTGGCATCTTGATCTCAGATTTCCAGCATCCAGAACTGTGAGAAATAAATTTCTATTGTGCATAAGCCACCCAGTCTATGATACTTTGTTATCGCAGCCTGAACTAAGACTCTAAGTGAAAAAGATGCTATTTATAAGGATATACTAATGTAATTCAAATAGGAGAATAAAGTAATTTCTTCTTATAGGCAGTTCTTTTCAACAGCTATGTACTGAGCATCTACTATTGACTCTGAGCTGCTACAGGTGTTATAAGGAATTCTTCAGCAGATGATGTACAAGGTGTGATCAAACAATATGTTTAAATTTAAAAAAATTACAGTAAAAACACATTGCCATTAATCCCCCTCAAAATACCCCCTCCCCCGCTTTGAACACACTTATCGTATCATTCTTGCCACTTTCTGAAGCAGTTCTGGAAGTCCTCTTTCATGAGTGTCTTTAGTTGTGCTCTCATGGCTGCCTCAATGTCCTGAATAATTTTGACTTTGGGGAAGAGCCAGAAGTCAAACAGTGCCAGAACCGGTGAATAAGGTGGATGAGGACACACTATAATGTTTTTATTTGACAGAAATTGCTGTACCAGAAGTGATGTGTGACACAGAGCCTTTTCATTGTGATCAAAACATATAGTGAGTGCTGCTTTCGAGCACCATCCAATGGAAAGGCAGGGATCTTCAATACAGGGAGCAGCACGTTGAACCTTAGTAACAGAGTGTGGCAAGTTTCAGTTTGTTCAATGCAGTCGGTCAGGTGTGAGCTAAGGTTGAGAGATGGTGTGTTTTAAAGTGCGCTGTAAATCATCCTCCATCATGACAATGCTCTGTGTCACACATCGCTTCTGATGTACAGATATTTCTGTCAAATAAAAATATTATAGTGTGTCCTCATCCACCTTATTCACCAGATCTGGCACCATGTGACTTCTAGCTCTTCCCTAGAGTTAAAATGATTCAGGACGTTGAGGCAGCCATGACAACTGAAACTAAAGACACTCACAGAAAGAGGACCTCCAGAACTGCGTCAGAAAGTGACAATCATGATGGGATAAGTGTGTTCAAAGAAAGGCGGAGTATTTTGAGGGGGATTAATGGCAATGTGTCTTTTACCATAATAACTTTTTTTTTTAATTTAAACATTCACCGTGTTGTTTGATCATGCTTCAGAAGTATACTCTCCAGATCTTTCCTAAATAGGTTCACCTATCCCCCAGTTGTTGTGGATGTTGGTTGTTAAAGGCTCACACTTGTGGTCTTCACCGTATTGGCTGTGGCTTATAGGAGGTCCGTAGCCCAGAGATGCCTGGGAAGTTACAGCCCATTCCAAAAGTGGCCTATTGCCAATGGTAACTGATATGATATATAACCGCCCAGCTTTGCCACCTCAGATGGCACAGTTCAGTGGTGCAGCCAGTGTTTCAGAGCTCCCAAGGGATCAGGATGAAGATAGATTTCCCACAGAGGATGGATACAGAGAAAACTAAGGCATAGGCTGTTTTCAAGGAATGCGTAAGCTACAAGTAGACCAAGTTTGCAAATAATTTAAACTAGAGCATAATATAATTTAGAAGAGATACAAGAATAGTGCTGTGAGGATTTAAAGAAGAATGTCTTCAAGTAGATTGTGGAAGGGATGTAAAATCCTTGAAGCAAAATAATTTGAGATTACTTTGAGAATTGCATTTTCCCTGTTTTTGTCTGGGGAATAAGTGGAAGATAATAATGAGGCTATATTGTGGCATGCCTTCAAAGCTAGGAAACTGTTTATTCTTAATTTAAAAGGTAGTAGAAAACCTTGAATATTTTTTAACGTTACAGTGATTCTGTTGGAAGTGTACTTCTGAACATATATCTGGATAACTATGTAGAGTAAATTTTAGTGGTGGGAAATAGGAATTGAAGAGATCAGTGAGGAGGCTAATAGTCAAGTGAGGGAAAAAATAAAAAAAGATTTTCCATAGTGACATTGGGTTAAGAAATAGATGTGAGAGACTCTTGGAAGTAGAATTGACAGGACTTGCCAAGTAATTGGCTATAGAAAGATAGAACCAAAGCTTTTAAGCTTGTTTAAATGGTGGCCTCTTAATGCCTTCCCAAAAGTGAAATTGTTGCGTTCAAAGATATGCACATTAAAAAAAAAATCTGTTATTAAATGCAAACACTGAGTTTTAAAAACCTGTGCCAATTTAATGTTGGGGAGTAACGATACCTCAATGTTATTTTTATTCATTATGAAAATAATGAACAAAATTAAAAATATCACTTCTGTTTTGTTGACTGTATCTGTCGTGGGCTGAGAGAAGTAAGCAAACATTCCTTCTTTTCTCGTGTTTCCATCTCGCCTTGCATGTGGGTTAGTTTTTGCTATATGTAATTTGATGCTACATTACTAGGCCCATAGTGATTTATGACAGTCCCATTCAGACTGTTTTCTGACTACAAGCCAAAAGGAAATGGGGTGTTCAAATGGAATTTTTTATGCAAATAGAAAGGTCGCAACAAGTGATGTGGTGATGTTAAAGAAAAGCCGTGCCTGTAGGTCCTCGCACAGTACTGGGGACATGTTTTGGGTCACAAGACCAGGGTTGGAAGCCTGGCTTCAACAGCTAGTTTTACATGCTTAGACAAGTTACTCTGTGGACCTCTGTTTTTAAATTTGTAAGGCAATATTTTCTCCAAAAGATTGTTCTGCGAGACAGTGACAATAATGGGTGTAATTATTTTTTATACTTACGAAATGGATGTTGGTCATTTTTATACCTGCTGGCCTTACCTCCCCAAGATCAAAAACTATTTTTTCATATCTTTTTTCCAGCGTATTTCCTGGCACATAGAGTCTGTCATATGGATGGCTGGATGAATTTTTGCCTTGGGTGATATAAGTGGCAGTCTATATATATACTTCATTCTCGTTTGCTGTCTGAAAAAAGTAATAAGAAAAAAGAGGTATATAAGGAGCTCTATTATAAACTATTTTCTTCTACGTCTGTTTTGGCTTTACCTGGAAACATTTATTTCATTTAGGATGGATGATTCGTTTCCTCCTCTTCATAAGGTGTAATACTTCTAATGGGCCTCTGGATTCTATTACTGTTATTTAAACAACAGCATCCTGTTAAGGTAACAGCAGCTGGCTTTGCACTTGGAAAAACTGTTGTTGCATCTTTTATTTTTACTTTTTTGGAATTTCCTGGAAATGAGAGGAAGATAAAAAGTGACCTGCTCTTTGTTTTGTTTTGTTTTTTTTCTTCTGTTGGAACAGCTTGTTCAGATTATTTGAGCAACTCTGTGTGTATGTGTGTGTGTACATTCTTCTGCTCCCAATTTTTTCCCCCCATCCTTCAGGAAAGGTTTTTGATGATTGATAATATTTTTCTTAGTTCAGTGGTATACTAATCTTATACTTGCGGTCAGGCAATTTTCAACAAAATTATTTTGTACTTAGTGAGTCTCTTTAGCCTCAGAGCTACCCTACTGTGGATAAACTACACAAGTATTATCATTAGTCTCACTTTACAGATGGAAAAACTGTGGACCAGTGAGGCTGAAAGGGTTGGCAAGTCAAGACTAGAAGTCACTTTTCTGGCTTCACTTGAGGGTCTTTTAACAAAACCCTAGGGAACTGCAAATATTTATGTGCCAGCACCCCTAAGGGAATGTCTGTTGTCCTTAAGGCAAACTGGCATGTGAATGTGCCTGACTCTCCTTCAGTTTAGTTTTATGAGCCCATGCAAACATTGAATTGCACAGTCCGACCCAATGTTCCAACCAAGAGATGACTTGCCATTTCTGAGCATGGTCTGTACTTTTCGATGCTGATGGATTTGCTTGTATCATTCATTGCCTCTCCTACATTACGTATCCCCATATCGACCCGGAGATCCTGACTCCTTGCATGCCTAGCTCACATGTTATCTTCTCTATTAAACCTTTCCATGTTCTAGCAACCAATATTTTCATTCTCATCTGTGCTTCCATAACACTTTTCCCCCCATTTTATTGGCTTCTTACATTCTGTATTGTATAATGGGTTAATTTTTTGCACATTTTTCTTACACATTAGATTATAATTCCAGAGTGTTTCTGTATCCTCCACAGCACTCACCCCAGTGAATACACCCTAAGTAGGGGACTGATAAACATTTGTTGATGGGAGGCTAAGTTGTCTGCCTGAAATAGAATTACAGTGATAGTTGCATTTAAAATATCTTAAACTTGGGCCTGCCGAGTGGCGCAATGGTTAAGAGCTGGCTTGGGATGCCAGAGGACCCCGGTTCGGATCCCACATATGAGGGCCAGTGACACTGCCCTCCACAGCTAAGATGCTGAACAACAGCTCAACCTGGAGCTGGGCTGCCGTGAGTCGTCGACAATGGCGTAGGCTGCAGCCCCTGTGGCAGTGGGTTGCCATGGGCTACCGTATGTAGCTAGCAGCCAGCGTGAGCGGCCAGCAGCCGCAGTGAGCGGCCGTCCAGAAGCCGGCGACTGATCTGCCTCACCCGGGAAGAGCGCAATGATGGTGCCAACTTGGGCCAGTGAAGCAACGTCCTCCACAACTAGACTGAAGAACAACAACAACAACAAAAATATCTTAAACTTAAGCAAGCATCTGGTAAAATAGTCTAATTTTAGTTTTTCAATGTTCTGTCTTCTGACTTTTATTGTGTTTGCTCTGGTGAATGTAGCTCACATGCATAATTTGTCATTCTGTTTTTAAACATAGCCTCATTTCTAATGGGTTTTTAGCCTGTCAGGAATGTACCCATTACCAAAGATGGAGCCATGAAAGTGTTTTGAGTTTGCTGAAGTCAGAATGAGAACCAAAGACCAGTCTTAATTACCAAAATATACCCCCCAAAGAGTAGCTCATTGAGCTGCACAGGACTGTCAGTTGCCCTACTGTGGACACGAGAGACCAGCAGAGAGATACTAGAGTCTGTGTCCAGTTTTTCCTGAGGCACAGTCGAAAGATTGACCTTTGCCTAGTTTACTCTTGTGCCAATTTTTCCTTTTCCTTTTTTTTCCCTTCCTTTTCATTTTGTTTCTTTCCTTTTCTTTTTTATTACTTTAGGTGATAAATCATTGTTTTCCACTTTCACTCTTTTTCTTTTATTTTTTTTTAGCTAAAATTCATTAGGGTGACAATGGTTAGTAAAGTTACATAGATTTCAGGTGTACAATTCTGTAATACATCATCTATGTATTGCATTGTGTATTCACCACCCAGAGTCAGTTCTCCTTCCATCACCATGTATTTGATCCCCTTTACCCTCATCTACCACCCCTCTCCCCCCTTACCCTCTGGTAACCACTAAACTGTTGTCTGTGTCTATGAGTTTTTGTTTCTTTGTTTGTCTTTTTCCTTTGATGCTTTCAGTTTTATATTCCACATATCGGTGAAGTCATATGGTTCTCGACTTTTTCTGTGTGACTTATTTTGATTAGTATAGTAATCTCAAGATCCATCCATGTTGTCACAAATGGCATTATTTCATCTTTTCTTATGGCAGAGTAAACAGCCATCCTTTCTGTTGCACTTTTTTCAACTCAGAAAATAGTCTCTCCTTGTGGGAATGGAGTCAATGGAATTGTGATAGATAAGTTTGATATCGGGGGTGGGAAGGCAGTGGATGGGGGGAGGAGGGTTGTTACTTTGTGAGGGGTGAAAAGGATAACTATTGCATGGTTCTGTACACCTGAAACTAATAAAAAAGAAAGAAAGAAAACAGTCTCTTAAACTGACAGCCCCCTTTTCCAAACTCAATCTCAAATGTAATTGTTTTTTTTTTGGTAGAACTTCACTCATTGGGTCAGGGAAGTAATAATTTTTTACAAGATAAATGGCATCAGAAATCAAGTGGTAGCATATCAATTCATATAATGGATAGAACCTATGTATATGCATTTCTGTCTTGCATTTATGAAATTTCACTTTTCTCATTGGAAAACTTGGATCAAGTTAAATAATTAAAAGAAAGATGGTTTGGAATTTTTTAGCAAGATTTATTACTGAATATTTTTGAGTAAATGTTATGAAGAACTTGCTATTATATATTCTCCTTCTTAAATCATTTCTGATTTTAGTTGCTAGAGCCTGAACCCAGCCAGTCAGAAATTGCCCTGGACACAATGAAATAATTATGTTCCAGGTCATTAGTATCTGTTCCCAGGCGTTATAATATTCTGTAGGGTACCACTTTTCTCAAAAGGAAAGGGATTATCCTGACTAGCTCTCAGCTATTTCCCTTGGTCCCTATGTTAGTGTTTTGTTTCTTTCCCCCTTGAAAAGAATGTACAGGTGCCCAGAGCAGGTCTTATTCACCAAATCTCTAATTACTCATCTGGGTGAATGGAATGAAAAGAAAGGATGTCCAACTCCATCCCCTGGACCACTTCCTGCACTGGATCCTAGTGTCCCTCAGAATATATCTCAGCAGATAACAGCTGTGGTTACCTGGACTGTGTCTGGCCTTTCTTATCCTCTCAGACACATGGACTTGGTTTTTACATAGTCATCCCAGAGATCTGCCGGAATACACCCAGTTCCACTAAGATACCAGGACTCTGCTCTACAACTTTTGGGAGAAAATACTACCCACATTTCCTCTACTTGTGATGGACCAAATGTTCCATTAGACTTGCCTTGCAGGCAAGTGGCAATGGCAGCTTCACATTTTCCTACTTTCTGGAATTCTTGCAGAATTTATATGTAATCCTTACTTTTATCGCTTGGTCATTTTCAGTGTTGTGTTATATTCCTACCTGCCCAGACCCAAGTCAGAAGTAATTTCTCTCTTATCAATTTACCATTCCTGCCTTGCATGATAGTTACAATGTAGGAATGTTATCTGTGATCCACCCACTAAGTCTTCCAACAATTGTTAGCTTTTAAAGGGACTATATCTATTCATAGTAGCCTAATCAACTCAGTGTCTTTCAGGGCTGGTTGAATAAATTTTAAGTCCCATTAGAACAAAACTCAATTTTATTTATCTTTCCCACTTCCCAAGGTTTTTATTATCTAGGTAAACAAGAATTTAAATGTACAGCCTCCCCTTATTAGCAGTTTCCCTTTCCAAGGTTTCATTTACTTGTGGCCAGCTGCATTCCAATTGTATTAAATGGAAACTTCCAGAAATAAACAATAAGTTTTAAATTGCACGTCATTCTGAGTCACATGACAAAATCTTGCTCTGTCCCACTCCGCTCTACACTAAACATGAATCACCCCCTTTGTCCTGCGTCTCCACACTGTGTACACCACTGCCTGTTAGTCACTTAGCATCCATCCCAGTCAATCAGATTGTTGCATTATGGCATGCTTGTGTTCAAGTGACCCTTACTTCACTTAATAATGGCAAAGAGCAAGAATAGTATTGCTGGCACTTCATATATGCCACAGAGAAACCACAAAGTACTTTATGTAGGGGGAAAGCTGAAAGTTCTCAACTTAGTAAGGAAAGAGAAAAAAATCATATGCGGAGGTTCCTAAGATGTACGGTAAGAACGAATCTTTGCTCCATGAAATTGTGAAAAAGGAAAAATAAATCCCTGCTAGTTTTGCATTTGCAACTCTAACTGTAAAATCTACAGCCACAATGTGTGTTTAAAGGCTTAAAGAAGGAAAGGCTTAAAACAATTGCTTAGTAAAGACGGAAAAGGCATTCCATTTGCGGGCAGAAGATAATGAACAGAAATCATGTTCCAATTGATGGCAGCGTGTTGCATCAGAAAGCATCAAGTTTGCACAAAGACATCAGCAAGCTATCCCCTGAAATGAGTGACTACATACACATAACTTTTATTAGAGTCTAATTGTCACAATTGTTCTATTTTATTATTGTTGTTAATTCTTACAGTGCTTAATTTATAAATTAAACTTTATCATACATATGTATATATAGGATAAAACGTAGGATTTATAGGGTTTGGTACAGTCTGCAGTTTTAGGTATTCACTAGGGGTCTTGGAATGTATCCATCATGGATAAGGGGTGACTACTGTATAGTACCATGTCCTCAGCTAAAGAAGTTTGACATCAGAACTTTACTGGTATAAAAATAAGCTGACTATGGAGTGTGTAGATGTGGAGTTCTCAGATATGTAGATCATGGAAGAATAATATGGACATTGTTTAATTAGCATAAGACATGTGATACTGATTACAAGCTATATGGTAATTCAGAGATGGTCAAATTGTTATGGTTTCAAGAAGTTGAGGAGGGAATCAGGGTGAATACTACTGAAGAAAGTCAAGGTTCTGGGGTCTCATACTGCATATACTCTTTTTTTTTGGCTCTGATCCATCCTGCCACTGGTTGGCAGCTCAGCTTGGGCTGGGAATTGAACCGACAACCCTGTTGCTCAAAACTCACACTCTTTAAAAAAAAAAAAGATTTTATTGGGGAATCGGGGGAAGGGGAACAGACAAATTGCTGTCCTTTTGTTCTTCAGTCTAGTTGTGGAGAACGTTGCTTCACTGGCCCATGTTGGTATTATCATTGCGCTCTTCCCGGGTAAGGCAGATCCATCACCAGCCTCTGGACGATCGCTCACAGTGGCTCTTGGCAGCTCACACCAGCTGCTGGCTACACACGCTGGCTGTCGGCCACACATGGTAGCTTATGACAGCCCCGCTGCAGCCTACGCCATCGCCAGTGACTCATGGCAGCCCAGCTCCAGGTGGATCTGTTGTTCACCATCTTACCTGTAGAGGGCAGTGTCACTGGGGCCCTGCTGCTCAGAGTTGGCATCCCAAGCCAGCTCTTAACCAACGCGCTACTCAGCAAGCCCAGAACTCACACTCTTGAGCGAGCTCTTAACCAACTGAGCCACTTGACCAGGCCCTGCATATACTCTTAATTCTTCCTAAGTAAACCTGAACTGAGGACCAAGTAAACCCAGATCCATTGTTACCCGTTGGCATGCAGGATTTCTTAGAAGACTCCTTTCTTCAATACTAAGGATGAGGAAAAGGGTATAGGAGCTTGGAAATAAGAGAAGCCACTTGTTTCCTTGAATCATGAGAAGGGGACTTCAGAAAGCCAAAGGCTTAGAGGAGTTTTGATTTGGGAAGGTTCAGGAAGGGAATAGATCAGACTCAGAGTACAGAGGAAGGTAGGCATGGAAATCAGGTCCATGGCCTGGGGCTGGCGCATTGGGGTTTTTGCTACCGCAACTTTGGACACGCTCCACCAGCGATGTCTTTGACATGTGTTGGTATTTTGACGTTTTGGGAAACACTCCTAGAATAGTATATTCTTCTTACTACTTACCTCAAAGGGAATAGGACTATCATGTAGAAAATTAGAAACAGTTTGTGTGTTAATATTTGACATTAAATTATGCACTGTCCCCTTCATGCCCTCATTAATTTATTTTTCTCCTGAAAGCATTCTGTGACTTGTAATCACTGTAGAGTTCACTAGGTATGGGTGCTCCAAGCAGACAGATTTAGAAATGGGTCTGGAAAATCAACTAGGAACCCCTCCAGCAATGGGGGAAAAAAAATTGGTTTTTCTTAAAACATCCATGATATATTCATTTTCAGGTTTCTGTGTTTATGTGGAAGAGAGAAACAGAAAGATATTGTTTTGACTAGTGTTGGCAAAATGACGGACGAAAGCTATTTTCTGTCTGAAATGTTTTTCTTTTCTCCTATAAAGAGTGCAGAAATGTATTCCGTTACTCGTTTAAAAGTGTGCAGATACCCACTGACCTCATACTCAGAGCTGAACAGCCAGCCTCATCTCACCCATGTTGTAATCTGTGTCCCCAGGCATTTATGGAATTGCCCATTCTTAAATCCAGTGATTTAGAATAAAACATCATGGCTTCAGCTGAAGCATCATAGTTTCCATCTGGTAAAAGAAAAGGACTACATAAATGCATAACCTGTTTGCCTATGGAAGTAGTTCCTCATTCTGTCCACAAAGAGGGTTTTTATTGCTTAATTTGTGTTCTTATTGTAGAAGTTATTAACACAATTGATTACTAATTAAGACTATTCCCAGTAGTTAAAAATGTAGCATGGGTTTAATTTTTTACTTATGCCTTATTTTCTTGCAATATTATTCTTAAAGAATTTTGCCTTTTTCGTGGCACTAGTTAATAATCACAAAGAGTAGACCAACATTAATGAGGCCTGGAAGCAAAAAAAAAAAATGAGTATCCCAAATTTTGGACTAGTGCTATTTCGTTCTTTCTCTGTCATTTGAAAAGGACTGAAGTGTTTTCTAAAAACAATTCCCACTTCCCTCAGATTCTCTCTGGACATATTCAGGTGCAATTTTCATGAAACTTGAAGGCAGTCTAAGTGATTAGTCATACCTATTACTTTTCCTGGACTTCATTGCTTGAGAACAGTAGAAATGGGCCCTGAATTTTTCAAACCCTGTTTTCTTTGGTGTATAATGCTTGCAAACATCTTCCATAGCCCTTGATAATATATCATACAAAATTTTTTTCAATAATGAGTGAATAGTTATACGTGTTTCCAGTAGTGAGATTTTGCAAAAGACAACTGAAGTATCTCATACGGAGTAACCACTCATTTGAAATTATTCACTGTCTGAGCAGATGTTTGAAGAATTTGCAATATATTAAACAGCCATGTCTGGTGAAGTCATTGTTGTAATTAAGTTGAAACTAATGTAGGATTCTTTAAAAATATTATTTACATGAAGATAACAGCTTATTTTTAAAAGGACTTGAACAGAACCTGTTGTTTGGATTATTGCATTTTTGTGAAATGTGTGTTTGTGTGTGTGTGTGTGTGTGTGTGTGTGTAGGAGAGAGAAAGAGGGAGAGGAAGATGGTGGTGAGGGAGCGAGAACAGTTTAAGAAATTCTAAGAGATAGTCACAGAATAGGGAGTTTTTTTATTCATCCCTTTTTTCAGGGGATATTTCTTGTATTTTGAAAATATATTCCTAATATATAGAGACAAAAGAGTAGCCTGAAGTGTCTATGGTTCTTATTCTGGATGGGATTCTTTATTATTGAATAAGCAAAAAGAATAAAACACTGATACCTTTTTCCATAGTGTGATATTATAGTTAAAAATTTTACAACCAGGTTCAAAACATATTTAGAAGAACAAAAGCATGTAGAATTATGTCTGCTGTTGAAAGAATGCGTTTTAGTGTTATCACCCCCAAAAGCCCTTTTATAGTTACAAAATAGGTGACATAAGTTCTTAACAGCCTCATAAAAAAGCCTCAAGATGGAGAATGTGAACAAAAACGTTCTGTAGTTTCATAATCCATGCAAATTTGTTCCTTCCATGGTATTTGTTTCATGATACTCCAGCGTCATGACTGACGTATCCCTCCTTGATGGTACTGATGTAATAAGGTCAGCAGTGTGAGTTACCTTCCGCTTGGTCCCACTGTCCTGTATCAGTCAGGGTGGACCCCGTATTGCTGCAGGGAAAAAGAAAACAAAAAAGAAAAAGAAAAACTCTCAAAAGTCAGTGACTTAACTGAGCAAAGGCGTATTTCTCAATCACTTTATGTGTCCCCTGGCCTCTGCCCAATACCATATCATGGAAACCCACACTAATGGGGACTCTATCTTAGCACATATCTCCAAATCATCCCTAAATGGGAAATGAAGGGTCACCACTTGCTTTTTGAAATCTTCCACCTTTAAGTGACAAATACTACTTCTCCACTCATCTCATGTGCCAAAGCAAGTCACAGAGCCATATCCAGCCTCAAAAGAGTCAAGGAGGGTAACCATGCATTGTTTCAACAAAGAGGAAAACGAACATTATTGTGAATAGTCCAATGTCACTCAGAGCTACCCGCAATGATGACAGTGGTGCCGGGAGGAAAAGGGTTAGTGTCAATTCTTCACTCTTAAATTCAAAGTGCGGGTCCTGCTCATTAATGAAGTCATGCTTGAAGAAGGAATCCACAAATGCATATTGTGAATCACTGAAAAATAAGGAGAACTTTGTCTTTAATCATGAATTAGTCTGGCAGTTGGATGATCAAGTATAAGTGATTACAAGTGCCGCTTATGAAGCTGCTAAATTGTAACCCTGAAGCATCGTTGGAAGCAGAAAGAAAGCTGGTCACTGCGGAGGTCAGATATAGCTTTTTCTTAGGAGGAGCAAGAAGAGGTGTTGACATTTAAATGGTGGGAGGCTTAGGTTTATAGGGAGGACAAGAAGAGCAACGTTGAGGAGCTCCCCGAGATTTTTGCAGCAGGACTAGAAGAGTTAGGGAGGGGACCAATGTCAGCATTCTTTTATTCGTGGTAAGAGGTCATTCATTGGTCAAGAAAGGATGGAAACATAGCCTTGTTTGTTTGTAAAGCATCCGTTGATCAAAGTTCTCCCCCTCCCTCTCTTTTTTCCTTTCCTTCCTCTCTTCTTCCTTCCCTTGTTTCTTCTCTTTCTTTCGCCAATGTAACAAATATTTCCTAACCTACTTTAGAGTCCGGATATAGAAATGGCAATCCTGTCGATGTGGAGTTTGCAGTCTAATATGTGATGCTCATCAGTGTATGTAGAAAGCATAAAGCAGAGTAAGAAAATAATAGAGCCCTAAAAAGCACTACTTTATATAAGGCATTCAGGGAAGATTTCTTTAAAAGCGTAACATTTGAGGAGAGAGAATATAGTGAGGAAGGAAGCCTTGAAATTATGTGGAGAAGAGCTTCCCAGACAGAGGAGACAGGAAGTGCAAAGGCCCTCGGGTCAGTCAGCTATCCAGTACTGGATCTTCAGAGACGAATGCTTACAGGGCTTGGCACAGTACCTGGCCCACAGTACTTGTTCTATGAATATTTGTGGGATGAATTAATACAGACCTCATCCTTAATAAAGTCACAATATTATAGGGGACAAAGGCCTTCCTAAAAATAACTGTACTTGCTAACAATGTTGTCACATTCAGTACTGTTACATTCAGTACTGCTATCTATCAGGCACAGTACTAGGGTCTTTACATGAATGCTCTTACTTAATTTAGAAGGCAAGACCGTGGACGTATGCTATATGACTGTTCCCATTTTATAAACAGAGAATCAAGAGAGATGCCGTGGTATAATATTTAAGCATTTGGATTCTGGGACCAGGCTGCCTGGAATTGAATAATAATAGTTCTTCCACTTGTCAGTTCTGTGACTTTGGGCAAGTTGTTTAACTTCTCTGTACCTGGGTTTCCTCATCTGTAAAAATTATATGAATATAGCTCTTTCAGGTGTGAGGATTACATGAACTAACATATGTAGAGTGCTCAGAGCAGTGCCTGGCATGGTACAGCTCTTCTTTGATCAGTGTCATAGTCATCATCATTTTCAAACCTCTGCAGGAGCTTGAGAATATCACAGAAGTCTTCACAGATATGATGTTTGAGCTGAAACATGAATGGAAACGTAGCAATTCTAAAAGGGTAAAAGAACTTATTCAAATGGTGTGTGTGTGTGTGTGTGTGTGTGTGTGTGTGTGTGTGTGTGTGTGTAATTCATAATTATTTTTCAGGGGGGTTTAAAAAACATATATTTGTCTTTTTGCTGAATATCAGATTATTATAATTTATGTTCCCTCTTGCTCCCCAAAATGCTTCTATGCTCACAACTTGTAGGCATGAGAATTAAATCAGTGTCATTTTCTATCTTACGAGATATACAATAAATTCAGGGACACTTTAGCTTTTATTTTCATTAAATAAAAAGAAGGGACATGATGTCCTGTGCGGATAGTCAAATTGAATACATAGATGTGACAGTTAAAATTTAATATTTACCGAGGATATTTGATTTGACTCTATAGAGTTGTGTGTGAATGTGTGTGTACATTTGTGCTGGTTTTCTTTTCTGCAATCTGTTACTGAGTCACAGATGTAGTACCTTCTTTTGCATGCATAACAAATGAGATCTAGACATTTTCCCTGAATTTATATGAAAGAAGAGAATGGCACATTTTTTACACATATGAAAGTTTTCATGTCTTCTCTGCATCTTAATCAATTTTCCTCTTTGGAAGTGCTGAAATATGTTAAGTGCTCATTACCTAATGAAACTAAGTGTTACTTTCCAGGTTGACTCCTGAGGCAGTACAGGCTTGTTTTGTATTGCTGGGATGATCAATATGCTCATGAGCTGTGTCTGAAATTTAATCCAATAATAGAAATTAAAATTACATGATGATGGCAACAGAAAGTACAAATCTGATATGGCAGCCAGGTGAATATTTATCTGCATGTTAACTGAGTATTTAAAAATTAAAACTGCATGATTATTCACATGATGTATAAAAATACATCATGTATAAAAATACATGTGTATTTTTGGTGTATAAAACTACTTGAGGAAAAAAGGAAAGCAAAATCTACCGTTCTATTTTAATAATAAATATGCTAGTGGATGATTACAAAATGGGAGAGCTGGAAGTGATTGGGGATGTTGGAACAATGGAATTTTTGTATACTAGAATTTAGTACCTGTTTTGAAGATGTAACACATTGTTCCTATTTATAATTGTGTAAATAAAATGGCTATACCCACAAACAGTCATTTTATGAGTAAGGAATAATTTTCCTGAGGTATAAATTGGCACTTGTGTTTCTGGCCTCAGCTCTGGGCCCACACAGACGGCCATTATAAACATGATTTATTATTTACATAAATTGGTTCTCTCTTCACCCCTAATGAATATTCCTTTCCAGTCGTATAAATTCAGACCTGATTATGAATGGCAAAGATACAGCAAGAAAAATGAGAAATCTTATTCTTTGAACACTTAGATTTATTTTTATAAAATAATTCCTAAGGATTACTTTGGAGGTTTTTTTTTTTTTTAATTTCTTTCAGATTCCTCCTTTCTGTAAACTTCAGGTTTTGTAAGTGATTAAAACCTCATCATTCACTAGGGTTTCAGCAGTTGTACTTTTCAAGGGCTATTTTAGGAATGGTATTAACTCCTGTTTATATATTTTTGTATTATAAACGAATTGTAATACTGATTTATATTGTTAAATGTGTGAATTTATGAAATCATATATTTCCTGGACAGGTTAATACAGACAGTATTCATGACATGCTGGTTTTGAATGTTACATTGGAGGCCCTGAGAAGTATGATGTGATATATTTGAGTATGACATTGTTTTGTAACAAAAAAAAAACAACACAAAAAAAGTTGATCTAAAGACCAGATCTTTGCTTTGGTGACATTGAAGTCTCTAAGAAACGCGTGTGACGTATTCATTCTCACCATCTATGGTTCATACACTGTCCTCCACTTTAATGAGATTACAGTTGGTCAAAAAGATAGAATTTACTTGTTTAAGTTTTCTCATCAGTTTTTCCCACAAAAAAATTGCCGATGACTAGCATATTATGAAGTGTATTTTTGTTATAGTTCACATGTCTTTGTAAATATATAGTATTCACATAAAACTAAGATTAGTGATGGATGTTTTTAAATGCATATGAAACATACACCAATGTATATTATTTCATTCTATGAAGTAGGTAATGGCTTGATTTTGTGTGTACATGTGTTAAGGGCTATGAATTCATATGATAAAGATATTATTTTTAACAGTATTTTGGAACCCAAGCCTAACTAATGAAAATGTTAGAACAATTCCTGGCACATAATAAGTGTTTAATAAGTATCAAAGGGAGGAAGGAAAGAAAATAACATAGGGGCTCAGCAGTTAGAGTATTCAGATACTATGTTGGTTTCACTACTTTGTAGTTGCTTGACTTTGGGCAACTCTAAAGTCGCTAAGGTCTCAGTTTCCTCACCTGTAAAATGGAGTTGCTTTGATTAAATGAGATAAAGTAATTATCACAGTAGCAAAGTATGCTTAATGAATTTTCTAAATATTTTTCAAATTACTTTGATGAATGTAAAATTCTTATTAAATAAGTAGTATGGTTAGCTGAGAATTTTATCTATGCATGCAAAATGCTCACTTTTTTATGGTTGAAATTTTATCTTTTTTTTTAAAGACTAGTAATGAATAGACTTCAATACTGTAGTTTACATTGAACATAAATTATTATTTTTTGACTTTAAAAGCATCTACAAAATTTTCTACATGCATTTATCAGATGAGCATCTATTATTTGTTGCTTGGTGTTGGCCTAAATACTGGGGTTATGTAGGTAAGGGTTCTTCTAGACTGTCAAACCAGCAAAGAGAAAGTGTGCTGCAGAGTGATGATGCTTTGAATTTGAGTAGGATGCTGTAGAAGTAGAGAAGGGGCATCTATGCAAAGAGGGAGTGAGCAAAGGGTTGGAGGAAGAAGTGAACGAGTGGACATCTAAGGTTTTCTGTAGATGAAATTTGGATTGGATTTTTGTGGTAGGCAAAAATTCTAGGAATCAACCCCAACATTCAACATCTGATCTAATCAAGTAAGTCTTTAAGAGCAGGGAGCTTTCAGCAGCTTCTAGATGAAGATGAAAGAGGAAGAAGAGAGGAGAGAAAAATGAAATACAAAAAGTATTCACTGTGCTAGTGTTGGGTTTGAAGATGGAGGAAACAACATAAAAAGGAATGCAGATGCCTAAAGGAGCTGAGTGAGGTCCCTGGCTGAAATGAGGACCTTAGTTTTAAAAACAAGAAACTTAGTTTTGCCCACAGCCTGAATGAGCTTGGAAGTATTTATCAGAAGTCCTTCAGGCAAAACCCCAGCCTGGGCACTACCTTGATTTTGGTCTTGTGTAATCTGGAGCAGAGAACCCAGCCAAACCCAAATGGATATCTGATCTGCAGAAAATGTTAAATAATATATCGGTGTGGTTTTCAGCCATTAAGTTTGTGTCAATTTGTTACACAGCAATAGAAAGCTAATGTAATTTTGGAGGATGTGTTTTAAAAATTAGCCAGGAGAAGAAACAGAGACAGGAGGCCAGTTAAAAGGCATAACAGAGAACTCAAAAAAGCTTAAAAAATGCAGAACATCATGGTACATTATCCCAGCATCAGGGACAGCAATTACTTATGGCATTATAGATAAACATGTAATATCTAAATCAATAGCCATTTTTTCATGGTCTGGGTTAGTTCAATAATAAAATGGCTCACGTTCATTAGAAGGTAAAAATCCTTAATTCAGCCCTATCCATTCTAAGGATCTATGTTTGTGTAGGGAAGCTTAATTTTGGAGAGGTGAGAACAAGGTATTTTGAAAAAAATATTATTAAAAGTTGGTCCAAATTAAAATATATGAGAGTAATTCCAAATTTGGGAAGAGGAAATGATGTATACTGTAATTCATAATACTACAAATACCTGAAAGAAGATAAAGGCAAATTGGAAGAATGAAATTAATAAAAGAAGTATGTTTTTGTTTTGTTTTGTTTTTTGTTTTTGTAGTGAGACTTGATTATGTGGAAATTTAGTCTTATTTGTAAATAAGATGCTTAGTTTCAGAGTGTTTTAGTATGCACTTGGTTGTTAAGTTTAGTACTTTTCTCCAGTGATGAGAGAAAATGCATTTTAATAAAAATAGATTTTCTGAGTTAGAGGATATGCTTGCTTGCTTTTAGTAGGGTAAACTAAAATCAATATATTTTTGCCACATATAATTTGCTTTTAGTTTTTTATATCTTTGTAAAAATGTAGGACATATTTAATGTAATTCATCACCTAGTTCTTTACTAACTGATGTTTTGAAAAAACAAGGACTGTTCCTCTCTGATATATTTTTTATAAAATAGTCTCATATCACATCAATAATAAATGTTTTAAAATTCTCAAGTGACTAAATGGGATTTAAATTATTTCTATATTATTATTTCAGCTGTCTAGATCTATGACATCAAAATATATTTACAAAATGTGTACAATTTATTTGCAATGCTGACTCTCTCAATCTATGTTAAATTCTGAAAATTATAAAATAGCACTACTAACTGTTCACTGGTTAATAGTAAATTTTGCAATGTGTGTAAATGTAGCTGAGAGGCGAGTGTTTCTACGTGGTTGTTTGGTTTATAGCTTCAGCTGCCTTGACAATTTCAGCAAGTCAATACAATGTAATCTAAAAAGAAAAGAAGATGGATGAAAATGAACCATTTTTTTTCCCTACCATGTTTTCTGCATTGTTTAACTTGAAGGTTGAGTCCATCTTTTCTCACAGGTAAATAGTAAGCAGTAAACAAATCCTTCTGATAAACTAACAACAGAGAAAGGAAGATAATTATCTACACCAACAAGCAATGTCTAAACAAAGGCAAGCATCAGGGGCAGAACATTATAAAAGAGAAGTGAGCTCAAATGTATTTTACTTCCCCTTTGCATTTTACCTCCATATTTTTCTTTGGAAAGTTTGATTATATGGGAGAAAGAAAGTAACAGTTCACTCCCACCTCCATTTCGTTGACCCTAACCAAAGTTAATTCAAAATAAAGGTGTTTTTGAGCAAAGTTGTATGTCTGTTTTTCTTTTCCAACAGAACTAAAACAAAACTTGATTTCTAAGTGTAACATTAATTAATGTTTCCTTTTATCTTGGTGGTTTAATTGGCTCAAACACTCTGGCATTAACTTTCTGAGGATTTTCTAATTATGCCTATGGTCAGAAATATTTAATTGATTTTTGCTCTGACCTTTCCATAGATGTTCTGATCCTTTCCTTAGTAAAACTTCCTTGGTTCGTTTCTTTAATGAGGTTGAGAAATCCTGCTTAGCCTGTGTGTTTCACAGATAATGTCTGCCCAACGTTTACATACTGCATTTAGAAATAACACAGGAATTTACAAAAAGGTTTCGTGATTCTAGGGTTCAGAACTGTAATGCAGGAGTAGTTAATAGTTCTAATGCAGTGTGGCTACCACAGGTATGACAGTTTTGTGAGAAGAGGCCAGACAGTAGGATTTGTGGTATTCCTGCCCACCTATACCACTGCTAAATTTTCTAAATTCTGCCATTTCACTGATTGAGTGTCAGGCAATATGGGAAAATATAGGATATGTTGTATCTATAAAACAGTTGGAAATTATTTTTTATATCACAACTAATATGTACCAGGTGTAAAGATACAATTCAGAATAAAATGTAAGCTCCATGAGGACAGAAATTTTTGTCTGTTGACAATGGTTAACGTCTGTCTTTGACACCACACTGTATTTTCCATGTGGGTACAAGTCCTATGTGTTCTTGTTTACCAAGTGTTTAGCACTATGCCTGATGCATATTTACACACATGTGTGAGTGAATATTTATATTATAAATGTAAACATTTTTTAGATGGGAATTTACCATGCATAATGAAGCTTTTCTTTTTATTTAATGTATCATAAATACATACCGTGTTATATACATTTCTATAAGTGTAATTTTAATGGCCATATAGGATGTAGCATAATTTACTAATTCTTTTTTATTCTTTGGGGCTATTTCCATTGTTTAATTTGTTATTTTGATAAAAATAGTGCTTCAAGAAAGACATCATAATTTCATATTATACATATAATTATTTTCTAATGACAAATCCTTAGAAATAGGGTTGATGTATAAAAAATCTGTTGGTTCACAAAAATAGTGCAAATATTCTACTGAAGAATAAATCAAAGCAGTCACTCATCCCTAGCCATTGATTCAATATAATTAACTTAATTGTTTTCCTTTGCATAGACTGGTGAAATGTGTAGACCTGAGGGAAAGTATATTTTGATTAGGAGCAGGTTTTTATAATTTCCCTCTACCTGACCATTCTGCAAAATGTATCTTTGGATGAAAAGAAGGAAGCATAGCACACGTATGCTAGAGTAGAAGCATTGTTAAAAACAGAAGATAAACTGTATCTTGCAGTTTTGCAAAGATCTGTTTCTACCTTCATCTAGACCTGTTTTTAAGTGTGTCATGTTTGGACACATACGAAGGCCTGATAATTAAGTTTGGGAGCTTACCCTTGAAAAAGTGCTACATACCTCATTGCTGAATGTCACTATGGTCATCTTCAAAGTACTCCCCTTGAGAAGCTATGCACTGATGCCAGTGTCTAGTCCACCGTTCAAAGCAGTTTTGGAGCTCATTTTTTTGAATGGCCATCAGAGCTATCATTGTATTACCCTTGATATCCTGAATGTCATCAAAATGTCTTCCTTTCAGTTTTGTCTTTATCTTCGGGTAAAGAAAGATGTCATTGGGGTCCAGATCAGGTAAGTAGGGAGGGTGTTCCAATACAGTGATTTGGCTAAAAACTCCCTCACAGACAGTGCCATGTGAGCTGGTGCATTGTCATGATGCAAAAGCCATGAATTGTTGGTGAAAAGTTCAGGTTGTCTTTTTCATGCAGCCTTTTTAGCACTTCCAAATAGTAAACTTGGTTAATTGTTTGTCCCATTGGTAAAAATCCATAATAAATAACCCCTCTGATATAAAAAATATTAGCAACATCATTTTGACTCTTGATTTGGACTGATGGAACTTTTTTGCTCATGGAGAATTGGCTGACTTCCATTGTGCACTTGGACGCTTTGTTTCAGGGTAATATTGGTACACCAATGTTTCATCACCAGTGATAACTGGGCCCAAAATATCACCTTGCTTCTTCGAAAGGTCTTGGTAAACTTTGATTCTCCTTTGCTTTTGTTCATTGGTGAGCTGCTTTGGGACCATTTTTGCACACATCTTTCTCATGCCAAGATTTACAGTTAAGATTTTCCTGGGCCGGCCGAGTGGCACGGTGGTTAAGAACTGGCTTGGGATGCCAGAGGGCCCCAGTTCGGATCCCACATATGAGGGCCAGTGACACTGCCCTCTACAGCTAAGATGCTGAATAACAGCTCAACCTGGAGCTGGGCTGCCATGAGTCGCTGGCGACGGCGTAGGCTGCAGCCCCTGTGGCAGTGGGTTGCCATAAGCTACTATGTGTAGCCAGCAGCCAGCGTGAGCAGCCAGCAGCCAGCGTGAGCGGCCAGCAGCCGCTGTGATCAGCCGTCCAGAAGCCGGCAACTGATCTGCCTCTCCAGGGAAGAGCGCAATGATGGTGCCAACTTGGGCCAGTGAAGCAATGTCCTCCACAACTAGACTGAAGAACAAAAGGACAGCGACTTGTCTGTTCCCCTTCCCCCAATTCCCCAGCACTGTTCCTATCTCCCAATTCTCCAATAAAAATCTTAAAAAAAAAAAAAAAGATTTTCATAACTGTTTCTCTATTGATGTTTACTTGGTCTGCTGTGCTTCTCACAGTCAGCTGATGATTTTAATGCACAATTCGATTAATTTTTGCAGTGTTTTCATCAGCTCTGCTCGTTACTGGCCGCCCTGATCTCTCTTCATCAGAGATGCATTCTCTCCCTTCTGAAAAACATTTAATCCATTCATACACTGCTGCTTTCTTCATGGTATTATCCCCATAAACTTGGACTAACATGTCTCTGATTTCACTTCCACTCTTACCAAGTTTAACAAATTTAATGTTTGTTCATTGCTCTAATTCAAGCTCAGACATTTTTGCGACAGCACACAAAACATACAACAGCATTAATGAACACCACTCAGCAAGGCACCGCCACACGTTGACACAAACACAGCTGCGAGACACTGATATACCAAGGTTACAAAACCTTACTGAGCTGTTTATACAGTGCTGCCAATGTAAGCGCATGGTGGCAACTTCGCAAACTTAATGGTCAGACTTTGGGAAGAGTTAACGTTTTCAGTGAGATGTTCTGGATTTCAGGTTCTTCTATCTCATAGTTCAAATATCATCAGCATCATCATTGGAATCACTAAAGAGTCAGGGAAAGGTGTGACTGCTTAATGCCAGAGCCTGCGTGCCTGGCAAACTCTTTCCTGGCAATATATTCCATCCTCAGGATCTCTTCAGCCTTGTCCCCATCCACTTCTCTTCAATAAGTTGTCATTGTCTAACAATAGATATTTATTGTTCAGAGATTTAGCAGACAGTATTTTCAGACATCAAGTTATTTGCATTTGTGCTTGAGAAAATTTTCTCAGCTGATACAATATTTTGCATATTGGTGCAACTGAAAAGGTTATTAGATACATAAGACCTAATTTGCTTTAATTTAGTTTTCCACCTACTGGGCTTCCTACACATTCATAGACTGTATTACAGGGTACTTAGCCCTATCTCACTGTTATGTTTATTCAGAGAATAGGACAGAAGAAACCCACATACCTCTGAAATTATAGGGAGGGTTGAGATGGGCAGAAATTGGCCCAGCAGAACCATCCAACTTGGAAGTAATCTATGAAAGCTGTTTGTTACTTTTCATCATGCCCCTATTCCCCATCCTCCATTCCCCAAATAGCCATAAAATCATCGTTGGTGATTTGAATAGGAATAGAGAGATTTGATTTGTAATGCATATAAAAGAGGATGCACACTAAATTTTTAATTAATATTATTAAATATAGTTCTATCATGAGAAAGATCTATTAGGTACCCATATTTATTTAGTGATTTGCTAGTTTAATTTCCTCAAAGTAAAAGTAAGCATATGTTAAGCATATTTTCCTTTTAACCTCTTTTGTTGATTTCTTTGCCATTGCTAAGGTAGAAAACTGTGTTTATTTCATGTTTTATTCATTTATTATACATATAATATATATTAATATTATAAATACAACATATATGTACTTTTTCTGCAGGTTTTGGGTTGCTTTTTAAGTGAATGCATCTATAGGCTGAAACTTTCTTAAATCTCATAATTAAAAAAAAATAGCCACTTTAGAAAAGTTTTAAATTCATTGTATAGAATTCTCAGAATATAGAAGAGTTGCTAGAACACAGAAATTGATAATCTTTCAATTTCTAAGAAAAAGAGTTAGAGAAGAAAGTGGATTTCCTCATCTCTAGATAACTAACTGAAATTAACTAACTGCCATATGGGGAAATTTTTAGAAAGGAAACGTTGATCAGTAAGACTCAGAGCAGGTTCGCTATGATCACGTCATGCAGTAAAACTTCACTTTCTTTTTTGTGAATGAGTTACTCGACTGATAGTCTACTAGAATGTTTTAGACATTGCATATCTGGATTTTAACTGGATGTGTCAGAGTTATTTATGATATCCTTGTATCAATGAGGGAGGGTTGTGAACTGAATGATAATCTTGTTAGGTAGATCTTTGGCTGTTTGATTCATTAACTGTAACAATGTCATTAATTAATGCCAACTTGATGGAAACTTTAGTCTGTTTTAATATACTTACTAATAAATTCACAGAGAAGCTTAATGACATACTAATAAAATCTGAGGATATTAGAAGCTTGGAGGGTTAGTTCATATCTTGAATAAGGGCACAGGTCTGAAAAGAACTGAACAGAAATAAATGATAGCGGGAAAGGCTTAAGAAGAATGTACAGTTATTTAATATTTTCAAATAATAAACAAGGAAAAGGAAATGAATTAACTCTGAATGTCACCAGAGGAAGACATAGGACTAATAGGTAGAAGTTTTAGTAAAATATATTGTAGATCAGTGAAAGAAAGAAATGACTAACGTTTAAAACTGTCTGAAATTGACATGAACTGTCTCAGGAAGTACCCAAGTTGGTGTCCTGGTAACCCCTGGATGAGCATTTGACAGTATTCTCCACTAGACATTCAGCATCAGATGTTATGGTAATAAGATGGATGGGTAGATAATATGATATCTCCATTATTTAGGGGAACTCTGTTCTTTGAACTCTAATAAGACTTTATTTTTAACTCTTTTGACATTTATTTCTGTGTAATATATTCATTTGTATCTATGTCTTATCTCATTTACTTGACTTTAAGTTCTTTGAGATAGAGACTGTCCATCATCCATATGGCTTTTAGTACCTAACACAATATCTGCACATTACAAATTGAAATAGTGAATAAGTGAATACATTCTATAATAATATATTTTCTTCCATAGGAGTCAGGATATCCTAAGGCCTTGAGAATAATGTGTATGCCATGTGCTTATAACAGGATGGTACATACTAGGACTTCAGGTATTGTTGTTCTCTTCTGGGATGGTAGTACACTGAATTTATTATTTTTGTCTGGATGTATCCAAGTTACTTGAGTTAACATTATTTATTAGAGGCATTCTGATAGTCACAGAGAATGCAAAGACATATAATTAGATGACTTTCTTTGGGATAAGAATTGTGATTTATCCTTATATTCCAAATGCCTGGTTTATATCTGGTTCTCAAAATTTTTTGAATTGCTTCCTCACTATATATTAATTAGACTTGGGTTTTAAAGGATGAGTTGGAACTCTGAAATGAGGAATGGCATCTCATTTGGAGAAAACAATTGGAACCAAGAGGTGTGGCATAGTGTCACTGGGATGAAAGCATCCATGTAACTGGGGCATGAGGTGTGGTGGGGATAAGGGGGAAAAACAGTACAAAGGTGGCAGCAATCAAAGCTAAGACTATCACATAAGGGCCTTGAATGCTGTGCCAAAGAACACAAGTGGGCCCTGAAGACCCTGGAAATTGAATTTATCTTATGGAGATCTCTGAGTTTGTGGGCTAATCTACTTTGGGACAACCCTAAACCCTGATGAACATTTTCTATCACTGGGTCATATTCTTCAGGAATTTTTAGAGGGGGTGGGAAGCAATGCAGGGGGCCTACTGTATGATACCCAAAGTAACCTAGACCCTGGGTTATGTGGATTGGATGCCCTATAGTACCACATGTTGAGATCACACTTGTATTCTTGGGCACAGATACTAGTATTCCAGACATTTGTGCATACAGTTTATGTCTGGGTTATTTTTTTAGTTGTTTAAAGGTCTGAGATGGACATGTTTAGACAAAAAGTTATGTCATTGTGTCTGCTCTTTGGAAACTTGACTTTGCAGTGGAAACTTCATGCATAGAAAGCTTAGAGAGACTAAGGCTATGGGGATAGTGATAGAGTCACTTTTCTGAGGCAGCTGCCACACTCTCTTGGCCTAAGTGGAGTCTTCCTAAAATGTGCTTCCCCAAGTGGCTACTTGTACTGCTTATGTAGTTGGTTAATTTTAAATTGATGTCTGCATTTGCTGCTAAGTTGATTTGGAAAGCTCTCTAATGTAACTCTTCATATGTATTGTCATCCCCTGATGATGATGGTGATTATTTTCACTGCAGCTTCAGATTTAACAATATTATTTAAGGAAATTGCTTTTTAAGGGAATGTGAGAGAAAGTGTGCACATTGGGTGTGTTTCTTAGACATGTAGAGTTTATTCTTAAAGGAGTTGCCTTCAATCACATGTGTGTTTCACATACTAATGAGCATTGCTGCTGAGGGCTAAATAATCATTGTATAATTTGTTGCCATTTGAGCTACCCCTTCATTCAAATCTTTTGATGGCTCAGTTCACTCAAGATAGTTTTCCTGCGCTGGACTAGCAAGGCCCTCCAGGACCTGGGTCCTGCTTACATTTTCTCCATTCCTGTCTCAGAACAACATGGGCTTTGTTCAGTCCTTGGAACTTGTACTGTTTACTCTCACCATGACCTTTACCCATACTTTTTTCTCTGCCCAGAACAGAATGTGTTTTTCTTCCTTCTTCCTCCAGTTACTCTCACCTGTCCTAAGGATTTTCAATATAATCGGCCTTAACTGGAGGCATTCCATCCTGAGCCCTTGCCTATATCAAATCCTCCTATCAACTCATCGATCACTGATATGATTCTACTTGTCAGTTACAGTCAGGCACCACATAATGACGTTTCAGTCAATGACAGGCCACATATATGACCGTGGTCCCATAAGATGATAATGGTGCTGAAAAATTCCTATTGCCTTAAAAAAACCTCAAGGCTGGGTCTCCAGAGCCCTCATTACAACAAACATATTTTGTGTTAAAAACTGCAGAAGTTAATTTTTAGTGGGCAATCCCTACTTGCATTCTTACTAACGTTGTATAATTTCCTAATTAAAAATCTTAAAACTACAGAAATATTAATGGCAAAAAAAGTAAGGTAATACGCGTGCTGGAATCAAGTATTAGGACACTGAAGTAGACCAGGTCAAAGAAGCATTCATCTTTGGGGCTCATGAAGTGTTCAGTCTCTATTTCCATGTTGGAGTGGGTGGTTGACTGTGTGTTTGTGTTTTATATCTGTCCCTGTGGAGGTCTAACTTCTAGTTTCTTCAAAGCATAGTTCTTCCCCAACACAAAATGTGGGGTCACCCCTTTGCTGCTTGAACCTGGATTTCTTTTCCTTGTTCTCAGGGGTGTATAAAAATTGCCTTTCTTTGGAACCAGCCTTTTTGGTTGAGCTCTGCCCTGAAGCATGAACTGACCACATACGCACACACACACTGAAAAGGGCCATCTTCAACTGGACCTTTTGATGAGCTCAGGTCATTCTGGAGCTGTTTGGCAAAATCTGAGGGTTTTAATTTTTTTGTCTCTACAGTTTTTTTGGATTTGATATTTTCTGAGGAATTGGCAGCTGATCTGGCAGCTCTCAACTGCACTCAAGCTAAGTTTTATATTACAATATAAATATACTGTTTTTTGGTCATGCAATGACATTTGTTAGAGAAACTTGCAAAACCCCAGATTAAAAAAAAAAAAAAGCATTTTTTCCTGGTTAACAATGTGCAGTTTTATGTCTTTTTGTCAAGGTCACTGTATACCAGCCTCATTTTACTGCCTATATTCTTAAAAACAGTAAACACTCATAGCTTTATGGCTCTACAAGAACTCCCAAACTGACAGATTGTCAAGTGTTTTCAATGGTTTACATTTCACTTGGCAAACTAAAGGTAATAAAAAGAGGTTCACAGTGGAGACTTAAGCATGTAGGAGAGTGATTTCTGGGGCACATGTACATACAAACTAGGTCTGTGAACTCCAGTAGAGCTAGTAGCCAGGACTCTAAATGTAAAAACAGACTGATTTATTTGTGACAATGTACCTCAGCTAAACCTCTGTACTGATTTGTTGGCAAAACATAACATATGGCCTTTTAATGAGAGACATATTAATAATTACACATATGAGTGATATGGCAGAAGGATTGATTGTGCTGTTTTTATTCTAAAAAGAATTGGAGTTGATTACTCAAGAGGCAGCTGTCTGCTAGGTATAGTTTGCTCTTGTTTGAAATACAGACACTTTAATGCAAAAGGGAATGCTAGTGGTATGCAATTAGAATATATGTATCTATATCATGTGTGTGTGTGTGTGTGTGTGTGTGTGTTTGTGTGTGTTTTCTGCTTAAATATTTTGAGGGCTCTGTAATATCACAGTAAGCATTTCCCACTCAGGTGATTGTTATACTGTATCATCATTTGAAAGCCTACAAAATCAACAGTGACAATATTTATATCTTATTGCCCATTGAGAGAAAAGACCCGTGAAGGTGCCTCAGTACAATGAGACAAAATAATAATTCTTGACAAATGATCGAACAGAAGTGGTAGCAGTTTCTAGATAGGGCATCATCCAAAAAGTTATTAAAATCAAGTATAAATTCTCGTCCTGCCCTGTACCAGACATGCTTATTTGCCTGCTAGAATCCACAGCCATGCCTCTCCCTTGGCTCCTAGAAGTGGTAGCTGCACTGATTAGGTGACCCAGCCCCATTCCTCTCCCTGATTAATTGATTAGAGATGGAGTCCTAATCAAAAGTGAGCTAATCTACTCATTGGACAGAGGTCAATCAGATTATTCCTCCCAAGTATTTGAACAAAGTGGCACAAAGACTTGAGACAGTCAGTGATGAGCTCCGAAATTGGAATACGATGTGTAGAATGGCCTCTGTAGGTGACCATGCTGGCCATATGCAAGACACACATGCAATAGAAGGTGAAGGGGTGAGGAAGGAATGGGCAGGCAAAGAGAATGCAGTGGCAAATATAGATGCATAATTAAAAGAGAGCTAGAAGGAACCACTTCAGGATCTGACATTCTTCTAGTTTCTCTAAGACCATGCTTAACGTTGTTGTATTCACATTATAAACTCTCATTTACCTAAGCTACCTGGAGTGAGTTTCTGTTTTCTACAACCAAAAGAATCTTGATGAGAACATCCCACTTTACAACATATTCTTGTGTCCATGGGTATGATTTGAAATTCATTTCTGCCCTCAAATATGCAATATAAAATCATTCTAAGAAAATTCTCTAAGATAACCAAAAGACTAGAAGGGATTCAGTATTAGGGTAAAATAGAGATAGTTAGTGCTCCAGGATGGGAAATGTATTCCAGATGGAATGTTATTAAAACTTGTAAGTCTAGAGTAAACACGGACGTGTTCACCAAATTCTTGAATATCAGAACCAGATGGCATTCTTTAAGACTTGAAAGGATTATTTTCATTCAAATAAGCAACACCACTTTACCAAACAGGAAGGGTATAAATGAAATTCATTAACTCAGTGTATGGTTTCGGCTTAGAATATAAATGAGGGACTCAGATAAATTCATGTGAGAAATATCCATAATAAGTGATTAAGATAAATTAGGGAGGTATGAGAAATATTATTTCATTTTTAAACAGACACTAGTGAGAATGATTTTCCTCCCCCAAAACACAGCCTTGATGTTAGTATCAGATTCTACAACAAGCTGTACCATTTCGTCCAGTGTTCTCTGTGGGTAGTAGGTATGAATTTGGCCCACGGCACTCAGATGTCTTCTTTCTTTCTTATGAATCAGACAAATCTGATTCATCTTCTTCCAAGGAGGCTGGGAAACTTACACTGTCCTGAAAATATGTAAAAGGTCTCTTGTCATAAGTTCATCAAAGTCAGAGCTGAGATCAAATTTTCCAAATGTGTATGGACCATTTCACGTTCGTTAGAAGGCTACTTAGTGCCAAAACTGTCCATGGAGTAATTTTGCCCAGCTATGTGACTTTGGACAAGCTACTTAATTTCTCAAGACCATGAGTTTTGTGAGCCTGCCTGAATTCATCAATGGTCATAAAAGGCCCTCCTGCCTCTCAAGATTTTGCGTGATAGTGTAGCCCACGTCCCTACTATGATACCCACTGATCTTTCTCAGGGAAACACTTTCTGGTTATGGGACCACTCCCACCTTATAACTGATGAATCTCTTTCCATTTGGGGATGATTGGTCTTTTCTACCCTAGTTGTACTGAAAGACAGACGATAACATCAAATGTATGATCTACACAGGGCACTGTTGAAAGTAAAGAGGACATGATTAATAGTCATGCTAGAACAATAGTCATGAACCAACACAATCAAACCAGGCAAGCCAGGAGCTGTGGTCACCCTAACTAAAACTTTCCAAATTCATCTTCACATTGGGAATAGCCTTATGAACAGACCTCTTTTAGAATGGGCACTGTCCAACCACTTTCTGACTGTCATATTATGTCTTTATGCATTCAAATGGGTCATACTACAATCTTATAGAACTGAAAAGAACCTTGTTCTTTAAATGGATTAATATCTATACTATAGCCCACATTTGTGTTCAGAATGCAAACTACTTCTCTCATTTCCAAGTTTGTGGGGAGTTGCAGGAAGTATCGCATGATAGATGCCAAATATTGATACCTTTGGAAATAACAAATTTTAGTATCCTCGGGGACTGGATTGGCTATTTGCATAAAAGAGTTGCTCAAAAATGTATGCTGCATGAAAGCACAAGTCTCCAAGGTGCTTACTTAGGGAACACACAGAGGTTTGCTGGGGATGTCATAGCAGCCCATATCCATGGGATCCAGGGCACATTTACATAGCGAATGGGACCTGTCAGTTAGGCAAGACTAACATTTTTAGTGGCCCCTGAATGCTGTAACACATAGACTAAATTTCGTGGTTTGGAAGAGAATGGCGCCCACTCCCTATAAGAATCCTCAATATATGCCCCAGGTGGTAAGATACACATATGCAGCATCTGCTAGTAGCCATGCTCAGAGGCTGAGAAGCTTCCCTTAAGGATGAAGGGCACATGCAAATGGAAGGTTTTAGATTTTTGAGAATAATTAAATAATTACATCAAGGAAAATGTTTTGACACACATAAAATGTTTGCCATAATACTTCTCTAAATATCTACAAAGAAAGTTCTGATTATGAAATCACAAGCCCTGCTGACACAAGTGATAGTTATTTTTCTCTTTTTAAACTTACAAAAAAGAAATAATATTCTGCCGTTGATTTCGGTACTTCAGTGTCTGATCCTTAACAAGTTTAAGTCCCTGAGACATGTAAGTCATTGATTAGATGCAGCTTTAGATACTGCTACAAATGAATCAGTTTCAGATTTACCTCATTTATCGATATCTGTAGTATTATCTTGACGACATATCCTCAAGTATTTTCCATGTGAAGAAAGTAAGATCTCGTTGGAATTGCTCATTGTTAAACAATAATATAGATAATCTTTTTGAATTATGACTATACTTCTAACACTAGAATGCAAGTATTATTGCAACTCATATTCTAACTCATGCTGCTTTAGTTAGAAGTGTGATTTTTTTCCCCCTATAGCCTGGAAAGCACTGATTTACCAACAGGTACTAAGAGTAACAGAATCAAAAGGCTAGAGAGCATCCGGTTTTCAATTGCTGCAGCTTGTTGAATCATCATAGACCATTGTATTGCTATTTAAAAATGTTTTTCACATGTGGTTTCACCACAGGGCTTTCACATTTAAAATATAAGGGCCGCTGTGAAAATTCTGGAATATGGTCTTCACATTAAATACATTTATAATTAGACAAATCATTTGTTTTTATTATAAAATAAGATTTTAGATGTTCTCCTCATTTGATGTGTGTAGGCCTGAAGTTAAATAGTAAAATCAACAGGAATATCGCAATCTTAAGATATCAATGAAAAAAAAAAGGCTAACAAAAAGGATTTGGGGTTATAATAACTGAAAAAAAAATCTCTTTGGAAAATAACTCAATAGTTTTAGAAAACATGATAAACATATGTTAGAAAATTGAAGTTTGGCCAGCTGCTCTGTAGAAATATATTAAAATAGAATTTCTGTTCTTAGCTAAAATATCATCTCACACCCTCTCTAACCTCGCAAAATGAAACCAGTTCTTAAATAGCATCTGTAACCCAGAAACCAGAAGTAAATGGTAGAAATATTGGAACACATAAAACAATACAGCAATAAGCCAGATTTCATGAGGGTTTATTTTCAAGAAAATACAAAATAAGTAGCAGGGGACCAATTATTACACCTTTTGACCCAAAATAGCACACTTACAAGTATATATAAAAGCTCAAATTGGTGCTTATCAGATTTTTTTTTTTTAAGAACAGGCTCTGTAAGGAGGTTATGAAAAGCACACTTAGCCTAATAGCTAAATAGAGGCATTAGGCATTTAGGGTTTTTTTGCACATTTGGATAATGTGTGAAAATATTTCCAGCTTTAAAAATACCTTGACGCCTTCCTTTGTGCTGACAGTGAGAGTGAGGGTGATGCCTTGACAGCAGCAATGTGAAGACTGGACATGTTTGCAGAGGAGAAACCAGGAGCTGAGACTGATGCTCTCACACCTTATATGTCCTTCTCTATACTTGAGGAGTTTTGGTGTTTGCATGGGATGGAAATGTGTTAAAGAGGCCATATAACATAGTGATTGAAAGTTAAATTCTAGAACAAGAACACCTTGGGGCTGAATCCTGGCTCTGTGATTTTCTGGTGGTATAATCAGCAGGTGATTTACCAGTGGGAACCTCAGTTCACCAGGTATAAAATGGGATAATAGCGCCTGCCTCATAGGGCTTGCATGGTTGTTAATATAATTATTCTTGACAAGCATGTAATATATTGCCTGACATTTAGAAGCTTCCAGTAAGTGCCAGTTACTAATAACTGAAGATTTAAGGAAGGTACAGAATGTATTTCTGAGACCCACCACTGACATGGCCTCCACTCTCTCACATGTATCATGTTAGATGCTATTGCAAACATTGCTGTTTATATATGTTAAAGACTCTCACTTGTCTGACACATCCTAGGGGCTCAATATATTCTCCTGAGTGAATGGGCTGTGGTTAATTGTTCAATAAAAACTAAACACCACCGTTGCCCATCTCAGGTCATATTCTCCAATGCTTAAGAACATTTATTAGCTTTTCACTCTACTCTGATTAGACCAACACACCCAAAGTGAATTATTATACTACTGTCATATAAGCGTGACAATACTTTCTTATAGCCATGTCTTTGTTTTTGATATTCCTTCTTCTCAAGCAACTCTCACCAACAATTTCGCTTGTTAATACCGGGGGTGCCAAAAAATGTATACAAGTGGACACTTTGGTCAACGTTGCTGAAGCAGTACTTCGTTGTAATCAGAAATGTGTGGACGCTGATTCTAACCATGCTGAGCACCTCTTGTAATTGCAGAAGTCAAACGTGACTTGTATTCATCTTTTGTTATTGGTATATATTATTACAATTTTAATAGTTTTTTCCTTTCTTAATATGTATATAAATTTTTTGGCACCCTCTGTATAGTACTAATTTGTGAAGATACATCTCAAAATACTCTCTCCTAAACTGTAGGCTTTGTAGCCTCATAGCATTATGTAGTACTTTAAATATGTCTTATCTTACTTTTAACAAAACCATGTAGGTCCTAAGGCCAGGATCTCTCTTTTAAGTCATTGTGTCTTCTCCGGTGTTCAAGAAAATGTATTCACCCAAATGTTTAGTACATATTTATTTAATTGAAGGAATGCCTATACATAACACCAGATAATGTAGGATCCAGAAAAGTATCAAAAGAAATATCACCCTGAACACAAAGAGAGACCTCCTCTGTGTAGCCTGGTGGAAATGCCAGAATGACCCTGGTAATTAGTTGAAGGAAACTCCCAGCTTAAAGGATTAAACAGTTGGGACAATAAAAGTACCAGTCTCTTAAGAATTTAAGAAGAAGGCTCTGGACTTGAATTAGACTAGCATTGGGGTGGATGTCTTCTAAAAGAATAATAAAATAAGAGCCTATGTCTTTTCTATGTCTGACCCATCAGAAATTCTTAGTAGTTCTTACATTTATTGAGAAATACTGATCTGCGTGTCATATATATATATATATATATATATATATATATATATATATATATATTTTAACCTTCACAACAACCTCATGAAATATGTATTTGGATCCCAGTTTTACAGATGAAGCAACAGAAGTTCAGGCATATTTAGCCCAAGTTCATAGAGCTAGGAAGTGGCACAGTCACAATCTGAATTCAAATCTCCCCCAGGCCAATGCTCATGACACAGGTAACCTTGTGGAGGTAGCTGATTTACTCTAGTCACAAAAAACACCTCCCTTAGCGAGTTGCTTCCTTCAGGAAACCATTAAATAGCAGAGGTGGGAAAGATGTTAGCAAAAATTTACTGAAGCTGACATAATTTTAAGAGGAGAAAGCTGCATCCTAGGGAGATAATGTTTCCTGTCTTAGATCATTGAGTTGGTGGCAAAATTGGGACCAGAGGTCTGTTCTTACATTAGCCCAGTGCAATTTCTCATGAGGATTTACAGATGAGCCCTGCAAACCCAAACCTATAGTGACAGCAGATGTCACAATTTACAGAACAGTCGCTGTTTGGGGTTGATATTGTTGTCATCTACTCTTTCTGCCAGGTCATCTCTTTGTAGCCATCAAAGGCCAACCTCACGACCTGTAGAACATCAGATGCAGAGAAAGTATTTTTCCTTCTCCCTGCCCCATGCACTCAGCACACTGGAGGAGGTTATGCTGGAGCTAATGACAATGCTCTTTACAAGCCACTGTTCACTAGTTCAAAATCAGTTTTTTAAATGGCATTATTTGGTTGAGCTGTACTCAAAACCCTGTCTCACAAAGAGCCACATCCCTGCCAGTGGAAAATAGTTTTGCCTGATGTGCCAAAAAATAAAGAAAAGGCAAGGAAAAAAAAATCAGTGGCTAATACAGCAGTTTGGCAGGAAACGAGAAGACTTGCATGAGCTGAGTTGCTCTCAGAACTGAAATTCAGATAGAATAACAGCTATGGATTGTGGTGAGGAAGGAAAGCGGAAGTTGCCCTGTGCACAAAGGACTGGTTGAGAAGTTCTCTAATGAGCACACAGAGGAGAAGGAGCATACTGCTGGGAGAAGAGCTGGCTAACCAAATGCAAGTGTCGGAGGCCTGTAGGAAACATGTCAAAGGCAGAAAATGCTAAAGATAAGAAGAGCTTTCTAACTATGTTCAGAACAAGAAGGTAGAAGATGAAGGGATGACTCTACCACAAGACCCTCTCCAAGGAAGACGTTGCCCTTTAACTTGTCTTTCCCCAACACTTGGGAGTGTCTCTATCAAGGGAGATACATATTAGATTGGATAGGATATAATGCTAATGAGAGGGGAAACTGAAGCCCAAGGATATGAGGAAATTTAGAAACAACACATTGGTGCTTTAAATTCAATTCAGCAAACCCTGATTGTGAATCTCTAATAACCTGACATTTTGCTAGATGCCAGCTATGTCAAGATGAATAAGATATAATCCGTGCCTTCAAGGGCTGGCAGTCTAAGGGGTAAAACAACCACAAGACAAGTTAATTACATAACAGTGTGTGATAAATGTAATACTGTATTGAATCCTGTTACTTTGTAGAGCTATGAAGAATGGGAGAGGAG